>NW_024037072.1:38382400-38795113 GCF_015706575.1 Patiria miniata
ATTTATAATATATATGAACCTCAGGTTGCAAAGGGTGGTGACGTCAAAAGTCACGTGTCGTCATCAATCCCTCACCCCGCCCCATCCGCTCTGTCGAAAAAAAAAATGTCGCAGATGACAACCTGGGCGAAACACCAACCCCGCGATTGAATATCTGAGAATGGCACTCTACCGACTGAGCTACCGGTTCGCTCTTGAAATGTTTTCAATTTATAATATATATGAACCTCAGGTTGCAAAGGGTGGTGACGTCAAAAGTCACGTGTCGTCATCAATCCCTCAACCCGCCCCTCCGCTCTGTCAAAAAAAAAATGTCGCAGATGACAACCTGGGGCTCGCACCACCAACCCCGCGATTGAATATATGCGAATGGCACTCTACCGACTGAGCTACCGGCTAGCTCTTGAAATGATTTCATTTTATAATATATATGAACCTCAGGTTGCAAAGGGTGGGGACGTCGAAAGTCACGTGTCGTCATCAATCCCTCACCCGCCCATCCGCTCTGTCGAAAAAAAAATGTCGCAGATGACAACCTGGGGCTCGAAACACCAACCCCGCGATTGAATATATGCGAATGGCACTCTACCGACTGAGCTACCGGCTCGCTCTTGAAATGATTTCATTTTATAATATATATGAACCTCAGGTTGCAAAGGGTGGGGACGTCAAAAGTCACGTGTCGTCATCAATCCCTCACCCCGCCCCATCCGCTCTGTCGAAAAAAAAAATGTTGCAGATGACAACCTGGGGCTCGAACCACCAACCCCGCGATTGAATATATGCGAATGGCACTCTACCGACTGAGCTACCGGCTATCTAATATATATGAACCTCAGGTTGCAAAGGGTGGTGACGTCAAAAGTCACGTGTCGTCATCAATCCCTCACCCCGACCCCTCCGCTCTGTCGAAAAAAAAAAATGTCGCAGATGACAACCTGGTGCTCGAACCACCAACCCCGCGATTGGATATATGCGAATGGCACTCTGCCGACTGAGCTACCGGCTCGCTCTTGAACTGATTACAATTTATAATATATATGAACCTCAGGTTGCAAAGGGTGGTGACGTCAAAAGTCACGTGTCGTTATCAATCCCTCACCCCGCCCCATCCGCTCTGTCGAAAAAAAAAATGTCGCAGATGACAACCTGAGGCTCGAACCACCAACCCTGCGATTGAATATATGCGAATGGCACTCTGCCGACTGAGCTACCGGCCTGCTCTTGAAATGATTTCAATTTATAATATATATGAACGTCAGGTTGCAAAGGGTGGTGACGTCAAAAGTCACGTGTCGTCATCAATCCCTAACCCCGCCCCATCCGCTCTGTCGAAAAAAAAAATGTCGCAGATGACAACCTCGGGCTCGAACCACCAACCCGCGATTGAATATCTGAGAATGGCACTCTACCGACTGAGCTACCGGTTCGCTCTTGAAATGTTTTCAATTTATAATATATATGAACCTCAGGTTGCAAAGGGTGGTGATGTCAAAAGTCACGTGTCGTCATCAATCCCTCACCCCGCCCCCTCCGCACTGTCGAAAAAAAAAAAGTCGCAGATGACAACCTGGGGCTCGAACCACCAACCCCGCGATTGCAGATCTGAGAATGGCACTCACCGGCTAAGCTACCGGCTCGCTCTTGAAATAATTTCAATTAATAATATATATGAACCTCAGGTTGCAAAGGGTGGTGACGTCAAAAGTCACGTGTCGTCATCAATCCCTCACCCCGCCCCATCCGCTCTGTCGAAAAAAAAATGTCGCAGATGACAACCTGGGGCGAAAACCACCAACCCCGCGATTGAATATCTGAGAATGGCACTCTACCGACTGAGCTACCGGTTCGCTCTTGAAATGTTTTTAATTTATAATATATATGAACCTCTGGTTGCAAAGGGTGGTGACGTCAAAAGTCACGAGTCGTCATCAATCCCTCAACCCGCCCCCTCCGCACTGTCAAAAAAAAAAATGTCGCAGATGACAACCTGGGGCTCGAACCACCAACCCCGCGATTGAATATATGCGAATGGCACTCTGCCGACTGAGCTACCGGCCTGCTCTTGAAATGATTTCAATTTATAATATATATGAACGTCAGGTTGCAAAGGGTGGTGACGTCAAAAGTCACGTGTCGTCATCAATCCCTCACCCCGCCCCATCTGCTCTGTCGAAAAAAAATGTCGCAGATGACAACCTGGGGCTCGAAACACCAACCCCGCGATTGAATATATGCGAATGGCACTCTACCGACTGAGCTACCGGCTAGCTCTTGAAATGATTTCATTTTATAATATATATGAACCTCAGGTTGCAAAGGGTTGGGACGTCAAAAGTCACGTGTCGTCATCAATCCCTCACCCCGCCCCATCCGCTCTGTCGAAAAAAAAAATGTTGCAGATGACAACCTGGGGCTCGAACCACCAACCCCGCGATTGAATATATGCGAATGGCACTCTACCGACTGAGCTACCGGCTATCTAATATATATGAACCTCAGGTTGCAAAGGGTGGTGACGTCAAAAGTCACGTGTCGTCATCAATCCCTCACCCCGACCCTCCGCTCTGTCGAAAAAAAAAATGTCGCAGATGACAACCTGGTGCTCGAACCACCAACCCCGCGATTGGATATATGCGAATGGCACTCTGCCGACTGAGCTACCGGCTCGCTCTTGAAATGATTACAATTTATAATATATATGAACCTCAGGTTGCAAAGGGTGGTGACGTCAAAAGTCACGTGTCGTTATCAATCCCTCACCCCGCCCCATCCGCTCTTTCGAAAAAAAAAAATGTCGCAGATGACAACCTGGGGCTCGAACCACCAACCCCGCGATTGAATATATGCGAATGGCACTCTGCCGACTGAGCTACCGGCCTGCTCTTGAAATGATTTCAATTTATAATATATATGAACGTCAGGTTGCAAAGGGTGGTGACGTCAAAAGTCACGTGTCGTCATCAATCGCTAACCCCGCCCCATCCGCTCTGTCGAAAAAAAAAATGTCGCAGATGACAACCTCGGGCTCGAACCACCAACCCCGCGATTGAATATCTGAGAATGGCACTCTACCGACTGAGCTACCGGTTCGCTCTTGAAATGTTTTCAATTTATAATATATATGAACCTCAGGTTGCAAAGGGTGGTGATGTCAAAAGTCACGTGTCGTCATCAATCCCTCACCCCGCCCCCTCCGCACTGTCGAAAAAAAAATGTCGCAGATGACAACCTGGGGCTCGAAACACCAACCCCGCGATTGAATATATGCGAATGGCACTCTACCGACTGAGCTACCGGCTAGCTCTTGAAATGATTTCATTTTATAATATATATGAACCTCAGGTTGCAAAGGGTTGGGACGTCAAAAGTCACGTGTCGTCATCAATCCCTCACCCCGCCCCATCCGCTCTGTCGAAAAAAAAATGTTGCAGATGACAACCTGGGGCTCGAACCACCAACCCCGCGATTGAATATATGCGAATGGCACTCTACCGACTGAGCTACCGGCTCGCTCTTGAAATAATTTCAATTAATAATATATATGAACCTCAGGTTGCAAAGGGTGGTGACGTCAAAAGTCACGTGTCGTCATCAATCCCTCACCCCGCCCCATCCGCTCTGTCGAAAAAAAAATGTCGCAGATGACAACCTGGGGCGAAAACCACCAACCCTGCGATTGAATATCTGAGAATGCCACTCTACCGACTGAGCTACCGGTTCGCTCTTGAAATGTTTTTAATTTATAATATATATGAACCTCTGGTTGCAAAGGGTGGTGACGTCAAAAGTCACGAGTCGTCATCAATCCCTCAACCCGCCCCCTCCGCACTGTCAAAAAAAAAATGTCGCAGATGACAACCTGGGGCTCGAACCACCAACCCCGCGATTGAATATATGCGAATGGCACTCTGCCGACTGAGCTACCGGCCTGCTCTTGAAATGATTTCAATTTATAATATATATGAACGTCAGGTTGCAAAGGGTGGTGACGTCAAAAGTCACGTGTCGTCATCAATCCCTCACCCCGCCCCATCTGCTCTGTCGAAAAAAAATGTCGCAGATGACAACCTGGGGCTCGAAACACCAACCCCGCGATTGAATATATGCGAATGGCACTCTACCGACTGAGCTACCGGCTAGCTCTTGAAATGATTTCATTTTATAATATATATGAACCTCAGGTTGCAAAGGGTTGGGATGTCAAAAGTCACGTGTCGTCATCAATCCCTCACCCCGCCCCATCCGCTCTGTCGAAAAAAAAAATGTTGCAGATGACAACCTGGGGCTCGAACCACCAACCCCGCGATTGAATATATGCGAATGGCACTCTACCGACTGAGCTACCGGCTATCTAATATATATGAACCTCAGGTTGCAAAGGGTGGTGACGTCAAAAGTCACGTGTCGTCATCAATCCCTCACCCCGACCCCTCCGCTCTGTCGAAAAAAAAAAATGTCGCAGATGACAACCTGGTGCTCGAACCACCAACCCCGCGATTGGATATATGCGAATGGCACTCTGCCGACTGAGCTACCGGCTCGCTCTTGAAATGATTACAATTTATAATATATATGAACCTCAGGTTGCAAAGGGTGGTGACGTCAAAAGTCACGTGTCGTTATCAATCCCTCACCCCGCCCCATCCGCTCTTTCGAAAAAAAAAAATGTCGCAGATGACAACCTGGGGCTCGAACCACCAACCCCGCGATTGAATATATGCGAATGGCACTCTGCCGACTGAGCTACCGGCCTGCTCTTGAAATGATTTCAATTTATAATATATATGAACGTCAGGTTGCAAAGGGTGGTGACGTCAAAAGTCACGTGTCGTCATCAATCGCTAACCCCGCCCCATCCGCTCTGTCGAAAAAAAAAAATGTCGCAGATGACAACCTCGGGCTCGAACCACCAACCCCGCGATTGAATATCTGAGAATGGCACTCTACCGACTGAGCTACCGGTTCGCTCTCGAAATGTTTTCAATTTATAATATATATGAACCTCAGGTTGCAAAGGGTGGTGATGTCAAAAGTCACGTGTCGTCATCAATCCCTCACCCCGCCCCCTCCGCACTGTCGAAAAAAAAATGTCGCAGATGACAACCTGGGGCTCGAAACACCAACCCCGCGATTGAATATATGCGAATGGCACTCTACCGACTGAGCTACCGGCTAGCTCTTGAAATGATTTCATTTTATAATATATATGAACCTCAGGTTGCAAAGGGTTGGGACGTCAAAAGTCACGTGTCGTCATCAATCCCTCACCCCGCCCCATCCGCTCTGTCGAAAAAAAAAATGTTGCAGATGACAACCTGGGGCTCGAACCACCAACCCCGCGATTGAATATATGCGAATGGCACTCTACCGACTGAGCTACCGGCTATCTAATATATATGAACCTCAGGTTGCAAAGGGTGGTGACGTCAAAAGTCACGTGTGTCGTCATCAATCCCTCACCCCGACCCCTCCGCTCTGTCGAAAAAAAAAAAAATGTCGCAGATGACAACCTGGTGCTCGAACCACCAACCCCGCGATTGGATATATGCGAATGGCACTCTGCCGACTGAGCTACCGGCTCGCTCTTGAAATGATTACAATTTATAATATATATGAACCTCAGGTTGCAAAGGGTGGTGACGTCAAAAGTCACGTGTCGTTATCAATCCCTCACCCCGCCCCATCCGCTCTGTCGAAAAAAAAAATGTCGCAGATGACAACCTGGGGCTCGAACCACCAACCCCGCGATTGAATATATGCGAATGGCACTCTGCCGACTGAGCTACCGGCCTGCTCTTGAAATGATTTCAATTTATAATATATATGAACGTCAGGTTGCAAAGGGTGGTGACGTCAAAAGTCACGTGTCGTCATCAATCCCTAATCCCGCCCCATCCGCTCTGTCGAAAAAAAAAAATGTCGCAGATGACAACCTCGGGCTCGAACCACCAACCCCGCGATTGAATATCTGAGAATGGCACTCTACCGACTGAGCTACCGGTTCGCTCTTGAAATGTTTTCAATTTATAATATATATGAACCTCAGGTTGCAAAGGGTGGTGATGTCAAAAGTCACGTGTCGTCATCAATCCCTCACCCCGCCCCCTCCGCACTGTCGAAAAAAAATGTCGCAGATGACAACCTGGGGCTCGAAACACCAACCCCGCGATTGAATATATGCGAATGGCACTCTACCGACTGAGCTACCGGCTAGCTCTTGAAATGATTTCATTTTATAATATATATGAACCTCAGGTTGCAAAGGGTTGGGACGTCAAAAGTCACGTGTCGTCATCAATCCCTCACCCCGCCCCATCCGCTCTGTCGAAAAAAAAAATGTTGCAGATGACAACCTGGGGCTCGA
The DNA here is from genome assembly GCF_015706575.1 of Patiria miniata. Classification (NCBI taxonomy): domain Eukaryota; kingdom Metazoa; phylum Echinodermata; class Asteroidea; order Valvatida; family Asterinidae; genus Patiria; species Patiria miniata. The sequence goes on from NW_024037072.1 coordinate 38,388,768, forward strand.
ACCACCAACCCCGCGATTGAATATATGCGAATGGCACTCTACCGACTGAGCTACCGGCTATCTAATATATATGAACCTCAGGTTGCAAAGGGTGGTGACGTCAAAAGTCACGTGTCGTCATCAATCCCTCACCCCGACCCCTCCGCTCTGTCGAAAAAAAAAAAAATGTCGCAGATGACAACCTGGTGCTCGAACCACCAACCCCGCGATTGGATATATGCGAATGGCACTCTGCCGACTGAGCTACCGGCTCGCTCTTGAAATGATTACAATTTATAATATATATGAACCTCAGGTTGCAAAGGGTGGTGACGTCAAAAGTCACGTGTCGTTATCAATCCCTCACCCCGCCCCATCCGCTCTGTCGAAAAAAAAAATGTCGCAGATGACAACCTGGGGCTCGAACCACCAACCCCGCGATTGAATATATGCGAATGGCACTCTGCCGACTGAGCTACCGGCCTGCTCTTGAAATGATTTCAATTTATAATATATATGAACGTCAGGTTGCAAAGGGTGGTGACGTCAAAAGTCACGTGTCGTCATCAATCCCTAATCCCGCCCCATCCGCTCTGTCGAAAAAAAAAAATGTCGCAGATGACAACCTCGGGCTCGAACCACCAACCCCGCGATTGAATATCTGAGAATGGCACTCTACCGACTGAGCTACCGGTTCGCTCTTGAAATGTTTTCAATTTATAATATATATGAACCTCAGGTTGCAAAGGGTGGTGATGTCAAAAGTCACGTGTCGTCATCAATCCCTCACCCCGCCCCCTCCGCACTGTCGAAAAAAAAAATGTCGCAGATGACAACCTGGGGCTCGAACCACCAACCCCGCGATTGCAGATCTGAGAATGGCACTCAACCGGCTAAGCTACCGGCTCGCTCTTGAAATGATTTCAATTAATAATATATATGAACCTCAGGTTGCAAAGGGTGGTGACGTCAAAAGTCACGTGTCGTCATCAATTTCTCAACCCGCCCCATCGAAAAAAAAAATGTCGCAGATGACAACCTGGTGCGAAAACCACCAACCCCGCGATTGAATATCTGAGAATGACACTCTACCGACTGAGCTACCGGCTCGCTCTTGAAATGATTTCAATTTATAATATATATGAACCTCAGGTTGCAAAGGGTGGGGAGGTCAAAAGTCACGTGTCGTCATCAATCCCTCACCTCGCCCCTTCCGCTCTGTCGAAAAAAGAAATGTCGCAGATGACAACCTGGGGCTCGAACCACCAACAACGCGATTGAATATATGCGAATGGCACTCTACCGACTGAGCTACCGGCTCGCTCTTGAAATGATTTCAATTTATAATATATATGAACCTCAGGTTGCAAAGGGTGGGGAGGTCAAAAGTCACGTGTCGTCATCAATCCCTCACCTCGCCCCTTCCGCTCTGTCGAAAAAAGAAATGTCGCAGATGACAACCTGGGGCTCGAACCACCAACCCCGCGATTGAATATCTGAGAATGGCACTCTAACGACTGAGCTACCGGCTCGCACTTGAAATGTGTTGAAATATAATATATATGAACCTCAGGTTGCAAAGGGTGGTGACGTCAAAAGTCACGTGTCGTCATCAATCCCTCACCCCGCCCGCGTAATTTTTATTCCTAGGAGGGTTAGGGGCAATGTCATGAATAATTCATGTTTATCCATGAGAACGGACAATGACATCAACAGCATTGTTGTTAGTTACTCAACTAGTTACAATACATTAAAGCATTTTAAAGAACGGTTGTCGTCGAGCTACCACACAGTAGCCTAGTGGATAGCGAGATGAGCTATGGATACAAAGATCCCTGGTTCGAATCCACGTCGTCGCTGCTCATTTTCATCAGCTATTTTTCTTCTCCAAATTTATCACTGAGATAATTTTAAATTTAGGGGAAAATAGAACGAGAACCTAAGTCTTGCAATGATTCAAAGGAAAAACTGAATTATTCATCACATTGCCCCTAACCCTCCTACGAAAAAAAATTACGCACCCCGCCCCCTCCGCTCTGTCGAAAAAAAAAATGTCGCAGATGACAACCTGGGGCGCAAACCACCAACCCCGCGATTGAATATCTGAGAATGGCACTCTACCGACTGAGCTACCGGCTCGCTCTTGAAATGATTTCAATTTATAATATATATGAACCTCAGGTTGCAAAGAGTGGGGACGTCAAAAGTCACGTGTCGTCATCAATCCCTCACCCCGCCCCATCCGCTCTGTCGAAAAAAAAAATGTCGCAAATGACAACCTGGGGTCGAACCACCAACCCCGCGATTGAATATATGCGAATGGCACTCTACCGACTGAGCCAGCGGCTATCTCTTGAAATGATTTCAATTTATAATATATATGAACCTCAGGTTGCAAAGGGTGGTGACGTCCAAAGTCACGTGTCGTCATCAATCCCTCACCCCGACCCCTCCGCTCTGTCGAAAAAAAAATGTCGCAGATGACAACCTGGGGCGAAAACCACCAACCCCGCGATTGAATATCTGAGAATGGCACTCTACCGACTGAGCTACCGGCTCGCACTTGAAATGTTTTCAATATATAATGTATATGAACCTCAGGTTGCAAAGGGTGGTGACGTTAAAAGTCACGTGTCGTCATCAATCTCTCACCCCGCCCCCTCCGCTCTGTCGAAAAAAAATTAAATGTTGCAAATGACAACCTGGGGCTCGAACCACCAACCCTGAGCTACCGGCTCGCTCTTGAAAAGATTTCAATTCATAATATATATGAACCTTAGGTTGCAAAGGATGGTGAGGTCAAAAGTCACGTGTCGTCACCAATCCCCCACTCCGACCCCTCGAAAAAAAAAAGAAAGGTCGCAGATGACAACCTGGGGCTCGAACCACCAAGCCCGCGATTGAATATCAGAGAATGGCAATCTACCGACTGAGGTACCGGCTCGCACTTGAAATGTTTTAATATATAATATATATGAACCTTAGGTTGTAAAGGGTGGTGACGTCAAAAGTCACGTGTCGTCATCAATCTCTCACCCCGCCCCTTCCGTCTTAGAAAAAAATAAATGTCGCAGTTGACAACCTGGGGCTCGAACCACCAACCCTGCCTGCGATTGAATATCTGAGAATGGCACTCTACCGACTGAGCTACCGGCTCGCACTTGAAATGTTTTCAATATATAATGTATATGAACCTCAGGTTGCAAAGGGTGGTGACGTCAAAAGTCACGTGTGGTCATCAATCCCTCACCCCGACAACTCCGCTCTGTCGAAAAAAAATTAAATGTTGCAAATGACAACATGGGGCTCGAACCACCAACCCCGCGATTGAATATCTGAGAATGGCACTCTACCGACTGAGCTACCGGCTCGCACTAGAAATGTTTTGAATTTATAATATATATGAACCTCAGGTTGCAAATGGTGGGGACGTCAAAAGTCACGTGTCGTCATCAATCCCTCACCCCGACCCTCTGTCGAAAAATAAAAATGTCGCAGATGACAACCTAGGGCTCGAGCCACCAACACCTCGATTGAATATCTGAGAATGGCACTCTACCGACTGAGCTACCGGCTCGCTCTTGAAATATGTTGAAATATAATATATAGGAACCTTAGGTTGCAAAGGGTGGTGACGTCAAAAGTCACGTGTCGTCATCAATCTCTCACCCCGCCCCCTCCGCTCTGTCTTAGAAAAAAATAAATGTCGCTGTTGACAACCTGGGGCTCGAACCACTAACCCTGCGATTGAAGATCTGAAAATGGCACTCTACTGACTGAGCTAGTGGATCGCTCTTGAAACGTTTTCAATTTATAATATATATGTACCTCAAAAAATGTCGCAGATGACAACCTGGGGCTCGAACCACCAACCCCGCGATTGAAGATCTGAGAATGGCACTCTACCGGCTAAGCTACCGGCTCGCTCTTGAAATGATTTCAATTTATAATATATATGAACATCAAGTTGCAAAGGGTGGGGACGTCAAAAGTAACGTGTCGTCATCAATCCCTCACCCCGCCCCCTCCGCTCTGTCGAAAAAAAAAATGTCGCAGATGACAACCTCGGGTTCGAACCACCAACACCTCGATTGAATATCTGAGAATGGCACTCTACCGACTGAGCTATCGGCTCGCACTTGAAATGTGTTGAAATATAATATATATGAACCTCAGGTTGCAAAGAGTGGTGACGTCAAAAGTCACGTGTCATCATCAATTTCTCAACCCGCCCCATCGAAAAAAAAATGTCGCAGATGACAACCTGGGTCTCGAACCACCAACCCCGCGATTGAAGATCTGAGAATGGCACTCTACCGGCTAAGCTACCGGCTCGCTCTTGAAATGATTTCAATTTATAATATATATGAACCTCAGGTTGCAAAGGGTGGTGACGTCAAAAGTCACGGGTCGTCATCAATCCCTCACCCCGCCCCCTCCGCTCTGTCGAAAACAAAAATGTCGCCAATGACAACCTCGGGCTCGAACCACCAAACCCTCGATTGAATATATGCGAATGGCACCCTACCGACTGAGCTACCGGCTCGCTCATGAAATGATTTCAATTTATAATATATATGAACCTCAGGTTGCAAAGGGTGGGGACGTCAAAAGTCACGCGTCGTCATCAATCCCTCAACCCGCCCCCTCCGCTCTGTCGAAAAAAAAAAGTCGCAGATGACAACCTGGGGCGAAAACCACCAACCCCGCGATTGAATATCTGAGAATGGCACTCTACCGACTGAGCTACCGGCTCGCTCTTGAAATGATTTCAATTTATAATATATATGAACCTCAGGTTGCAAAGGGAGGGGAGGTCAAAAGTCACGTGTCGTCATCAATCCCTCACCTCGCCTCTTCCGCTCTGTCGAAAAAAAAAATGTCGCAGATGACAACCTGGGGCTCGAACCACCAACAACGCGATTGAATATATGCGAATGGCACTCTACCGACTGAGCTACCGGCTCGCTCTTGAAATGTTTTCATTTTATAATATATATGAACCTCAGGTTGCAAAGGGTGGGGACGTCAAAAGTCACGTGTCGTCATCAATCCCTCACCCCGCCCCATCGAAAAAAAAAATGTCGCAGATGACAATCTGGGGCTCAAACCACCAACCCCGCGATTAAATATATGCGAATGGCGCTCTACCGACTGAGCTACCGGCTCGCTCTTGAAATGATTTCAATTTATAATATATATGAACCTCAGGTTGCAAAGGTTGGTGACGTCAAAAGTCACGTGTCGTCATCAATCCCTCACCCCGACCCCTCCGCTCTGTCGAAAAAAAAAAGTGTCGCAGATGACAACCTCGGGCTCGAAACACCAACCCCGCGATTGAATATCTGAGAATGGCACTCTACCGACTGAGCTACCGGCTCGCACTTGAAATGTGTTGAAATATAATATATATGAACCTCAGGTTGCAAAGGGTGGTGACGTCAAAAGTCACGTGTCGTCATCAATTCCTCACCCCGCCCCCTCCGCTCTGTCGAAAAAAAAAATGTCGCAGATGACAACCTGGGGCGCAAACCACCAACCCCGCGATTGAATATCTGAGAATGGCACTCTACCGACTGAGCTACCGGCTCGCTCTTGAAATGATTTCAATTTATAATATAAATGAACCTCAGGTTGCAAAGGGTGGGGACGTCAAAAGTCACGTGTCGTCATCAATCCCTCACCCCGCCCCATCCGCTCTGTCGAAAAAAAAAATGTCGCAGATGACAACCTGGGGTCGAACCACCAACCCCGCGATTGAATATATGCGAATGGCACTCTACCGACTGAGCTACCGGCTATCTCTTGAAATGATTTCAATTTATGATATATATGAACCTCAGGTTGCAAAGGGTGGTGACGTCCAAAGTCACGTGTCGTCATCAATCCCTCACCCCGACCCCTCCGCTCTGTCGAAAAAAAAATGTCCCAGATGACAACCTGGGGCGAAAACCACCAACCCCGCGATTGAATATCTGAGAATGGCACTCTACCGACTGAGCTACGGTTCGCTCTTGAAATGTTTTTAATTTATAATATATATGAACCTCTGGTTGCAAAGGGTGGTGACGTCAAAAGTCACGTGTCGTCATCAATCCCTCAACCCGCCCCATCCGCACTGTCGAAAAAAAAATGTCGCAGATGACAACCTGGGGCTCGAACCAACAACCCCGCGATTGAAGATCTGAGAATGGCACTCTACCGACTGAGCTACTGGCTCGCTCTTGAAAAGTTTTCAATGTATAATATATATGAAACTCAGGTTGCAAAAAGTGGGGACGTCAAAAGTCACGTGTCGTCATCAATCCCTCACCCCGCCCCCTCCTCTCTGTCGAAAAAAAAATAAATGTCGCGGATGACAACCTGGGTGCTCGGACCACCAACCCCGCGATTGAATATATGCGAATGGCACTCTTCCGACTGAGCTACCGGCTCGCTCATGAAATGATTTCAATTTATAATATATATGAACCTCAGGTTGCAAAGGGTGGGGACGTCAAAAGTCACGTGTGTCGTCATCAATCCCTCACCCCGCCCCCTCCGCTCTGTCAAAAAAAAAAAAAATGTCGCAGATGACAACCTGGGGCTCGAACCACCAACCCCGCGATTGAAGATCTGAGAATGGCACTCTAACGACTGAGCTACCGGCTCGCACTTGAAATGTGTTGAAATATAATATATATGAACCTCAGGTTGCAAAGGGTGGTGACGTCAAAAGTCACGTGTCGTCATCAATCTCTCACCCCGCCCCCTCTGCTCTGTAGAAAAAAAATGTCGCAGATGATAACCTGGGGCTCGAACCACCAACCCCGCGATTGAAGATCTGAGAATGGCACTCCTCCGACTGAGCTACCGGCTCGCACTTGAAATTTGTTGAAATATAATATATATGAACCTCAGGTTGCAAAGGGTGGTGAGGTCAAAAAGTCACCTGTCGTCATCAATCTCTCACCCCGCCCCCTCCGATCTGTAGAAAAAAAAATGTCGCAGATGACAAGCTGGGGCTCGAACCACCAACCCCGCGATTGAAGATTTGAGAATGGCACTCTACCGGCTGAGCTACCGGCTCGTTCTTCAAATGTTTTGAATTTATAATACAAATGAACCTCAGGTTGCAAGGGGTGATGACGTCAAAAGTCACGTGTCGTCATCAATCCCTCACCCCGCCCCCTTCACTCTGTCGTAAAATTAAAAAAATGTCGCAGATGACATCCTGGGGCTCGAAACACCAACCCCGCGATTGAAGATCTGAGAATGGCAATCTACCGACTGAGCTAAATGTCGCAGATGACAACCTGGGGCTCGAACCACCAACCCCGCAATTGAAGATCTGAAGATATTTTTTTTTCGACAGAGCGGAGGGGGCGGGGTGAGGGATTGATGACGACACACGTGACTTTTGACGTCCCCACCCTTTGCAGCCTGAGGTTCATATATATTATAAATTGAAATCATTTCATGAGCGAGCCGGTAGCTCAGTCGGAAGAGTGCCATTCGCATATATTCAATCGCGGGGTTGGTGGTCCGAGCCCCAGGTTGTCATCTGCGACGTTTATTTTTTTTTCGACAGAGCGGAGGGGGCGGGGTGAGGGATTGATGAAGACACGTGACTTTTGACGTCACCACCCTTTGCAACCTGAGGTTCATATATATTATAAATTGAAAACTTTTCAAGAGCGAGCCAGTAGCTCAGTCGGTAGAGTGCCATTCTCAGATCTTCAATCGCGGGGTTGGTGGTTCGAGCCCCAGGTTGTCATCTGCGACATTTATTGTTTTCTTAGACAGAGCGGAGAAGGCGGGGTGAGAGATTGAAGACGACACGTGACTTTTGTCGTCACCACCCCTTGCAACCTGAGGTTCATATGTATTATAAATTCAAAACATTTGAAGAGCGAGCCGGTAGCTCAGCCGGTAGAGTGCCATTCTCAAATCTTCAATCGCGGGGTTGGTGGTTCGAGCCCCAGGTTGTCATCTGCGACATTTTTTTTTCTACAGAGCGGAAGGGGCGGGGTGAGAGATTGATGACGACAGGTGACATTTGACCTCACCACCCTTTGCAACCTGAGGTTCATATATATTATATTTCAACAAATTTCAAGTGCGAGCCGGAAGCTCAGTCGGTAGAGTGCCAGTCTCAGATATTCAATCGCGGGGTTGGTGGTTCGAGCCCCAGGTTGTCATCTGCGACATTTATTTTTTATGCGACAGAGCGGAGGGGGCGGGGTGAGGGATTGATGACGACACACGTGACTTTTGACGTCCCCACCCTTTGCAACCTGAGGTTCATATATATTATAAATTGAAATCATTTCATGAGCGAGCCGGTAGCTCAGTCGGTAGAGTGCCATTCGCATATATTCAATCGCGGGGTTGGTGGTCCGAGCCCCAGGTTGTCATCTGCGACATTTTTTTTTTTCCACAGAGCGGAGGGGGCGGGGTGTGAGATTGATGACGACACGTGACTTTTGACGTCACCACCCTTTGCAACCTGAGGTTCATATATATTATATTTCAACACATTTCAAGTGCGAGCAGGTAGCTCAGCCGGTAGAGTGCCATTCTCAGATCTTCAATCGCGGGGTTGGTGTTTCGAGTCCCAGGATGTCATCTACGCCTTTTTTATTTTTCGACAGAGCGGAGGGGGCGGGGTGAGGGATTGAAGACGACACGTGACTTTTGACGTCACCACCCCTTGCAACCTAAGGTTCATATGTATTATAAATTCAAAACATTTGAAGAGCGAGCTGGTAGCTCAGCCGTTAGAGTGCCATTCTCAAAACTTCAATCGCGGGGTTGGTGGTTTGAGCCCCAGGTTGTCATCTGCGACATTTTTTTTTCTACATTGCGGAGGGGGCGGGGTGAGAGATTGATGACGACAGGTGACTTTTGACCTCACCACCCTTTGCAACCTGAGGTTCATATATATTATATTTCAACAAATTTCAAGTGCGAGCCGGAAGCTCAGTCGGTAGAGTGCCATTCTCAGATATTCAATCGCGGGGTTGGTGGTTCGAGCCCCAGGTTGTCATCTGCGACATTTATTTTTTATTCGACAGAGCGGAGGGGGCGGGGTGAGGGATTGATGACGACACACGTGACTTTTGACGTCCCCACCCTTTGCAACCTGAGGTTCATATATATTATCAATTGAAATCATTTCATGAGCGAGCCGGTAGCTCAGTCGGTAGAGTGCCATTCGCATATATTCAATCGCGGGGTTGGTGGTCCGAGCCCCAGGTTGTCATCTGCGACATTTATTTTTTTTTCGACAGAGCGGAGGGGGCGGGGTGAGAGATTGATGACGACACGTGACTTTTGACGTCCCCACCCTATGCAACCTGAGGTTCATATATATTATGAATTGAAAACTTTTCAAGAGCGAGCCAGTAGCTCAGTCTGTAGAGTGCCATTCTCAGATCTTCAATCGCGTGGTTGGTGGTTCGAGCCCCAGGTTGTCATCTGCGACATTTATTGTTTTCTAAGACAGAGCGGAGAAGGCGGGGTGTGAGATTGATGACGACACGTGATTTTTGACGTCACCAACCTTTGCAACCTGAGGTTCATATATATTATATTTCAACACATTTCAAGTGCGAGCCGGTAGCTCAGCCGGTAGAGTGCCATACTCAGATCTTCAATCGCGGGGTTGGTGTTTCGAGCCCCAGGATGTCATCTGCGACATTTTTATTTTTCGACAGAGCGGAGGGGACGGGGTGAGGGATTGAAGACGACACGTGACTTTTGACGTCACCACCCCTTGCAACCTAAGGTTCATATGTATTATAAATTCAAAACATTTGAAGAGCGAGCCGGTAGCTCAGCCGGTAGAGTGCCATTCTCAAATCTTCAATCGCAGGGTTGGTGGTTCGAGCCCCAGGTTGTCATCTGCGACATTTTTTTTTCTACAGAGCGGAGGGGGCGGGGTGAGAGATTGATGACGACAGTTGACTTTTGACCTCACCACCCTTTGCAACCTGAGGTTCATACATATTATATTTCACAAATTTCAAGTGCGAGCCGGTAGCTCAGTCGGTGGAGTGCCATACTCAGATATTCAATCGCGGGGTTGGTGGTTCGAGCCCCAGGTTATCATCTGCGACATTTTTTTTTTTATAGCGGATGGGGCGGGGTGAGGGATTGATGACGACACGTGACTTTTGACGTCCCCACCCTATGCAACCTGAGGTTCACCAACCCCGCGATTGAAGATCTGAAAATGGCACTCTACCGACTGAGCTACCGGCTCGCACTTGAAATGTTTTCAATATATAATACATATGAACCTCAGGTTGCAAAGGGTGGTGACGTCAAAAGTTACGTGTCATCATCAATCCCTCACCCCGCCCCCTCCGCTCTGTCGAAAAAAAAAAAGTCGCAGATGACAACCTGGTGCTCGAACCACCAACTCCGCGATTGAAGATCTGAGAATGGCACTCTACCGACTGAGCTACCGGCTCGCACTTGAAATGTTTTCAATATATAATATTTATGAACCTCAGGTTGCAAAGGGTGCTGACGTCAAAAGTCACGTGTGTCGTCATCAATCGCTCACCCCGCCCCCTCCGCTCTGTCGTAAAAAAAAATGTCGCAGATGACAACCTGGGGCTCGAACCACCAACCCCGCGATTGAAGATCTGAGAATGGCACTCTACCGACTGAGCTACCGGCTCGCACTTGAAACGTGTTGAAATATAATATATATGAACCTCAGGTTGAAGAGGGTGGTGACGTCAAAAGTCACCTGTCGTCATCAATCTCTCACCCCGCCCCCTCCGCTCTGTAGAAAAAAAATGTCGCAGATGATAACCTGGGGCTCGAACCACCAACCCCGCGATTGAAGATCTGAGAATGGCACTCTACCGGCTGAGCTACCGGCTCGCTCATGAAATGTTTTCAATTTATAATATATATGAACCTCAGGTTGCAAAGGGTGCTGACGTCAAAAGTCACGTGTCGTCATCAATCCCTCACCCCGCCTCCTCCGCTCTGTCGTAAAAAAAATAAATGTCGCAGATGACAACCTGGGGCTCGAACCACCAGCCCCGCGATTGAAGATCTGAGAATGGCACTCTACCGACTGAGCTACCGGCTCGCTCATGAAATGTTTTCAATTTATAATATATATGAACCTCAGGTTGCAAAGGGTGGTGACGTCAAAAGTCACGTGTGCCGTCATCAATCCCTCACTCCGCCCCCTCCGCTCTGTCGTAAAAAAAAATGTCGCAGATGACAACCTGGGGATCGAACCACCAACCCCGCGATTGAAGATCTGAGAATGGCACTCTACCGACTGAGCTACCGGATCGCACTTGAAATGTGTTGAAATATAATATATATGAACCTCAAGTTGCAAAGGGTGGTGACGTCAAAAGTCACGTGTCGACGTCAATGATTTCAATTCATAATATATATGAACCTCAGGTTGCAAAGGGTGGTGACGTCAAAAGTCACGTGTCGTCATTAATCCCTCACCCCGCCCCCTCAGCTCTGTCGAAAAAAAAATAAATGTCTCAGATGACAACCTGGGGCTCGAACCACCAACCCAGCGTTTGAAGATCTGAGAACGGCACTCTACCGACTGTGATACCGGCTGGGACTTGAAATGTTTTGAATTTATAATAAATATGCACCTCAGTTTGCAAAGGGTGGTGACGTCAAAAGTCACGTGTTGTCATCCATCCCTCACCCCACGAAAAAAAAAAAAGTCTCAGATGACAACCTGGGGCTCGAACCACCAACCCAGCGTTTGAAGATCTGAGAACGGCACTCTACCGACTCTGCTACTGGCTGGGACTTGAAATGTTTTGAATTTATAATAAATATGCACCTCAGTTTGCAAAGGGTGGTGACGTCAAAAGTCACGTGTTGTCATCCATCCCTCGCCCCACGAAAAAAAAAACATGTCGCAGATGACAACCTGGGTCTCGAACCACCAACCCCGCGATTGAATATCTGAGAACGGCACTACCGACTGATTTACCGGCTGGCACTTGAATGTTTTGAATTGATAATATATATGATGAACCTCCGGTTGCAAAGGCTGCGACGTCAAAAGTCACGTGTCGTTATCAATCCCTCACCCCGCCCCCTCTGCTCCGACAAAAAAAAACAAATGTCGTAGATGACAACCTGGGTCTCAAACCATCAACCCCGCCATTGAATATCCGATAACGGCACTCTACGGACTAGGCCACCGGCTCGCACTTAAAAAGTTGAGATTTTACAAAGGATGGTGACGTCAAAATTTACGTGTCGTCATCAGTTACCCTCCCCACCATTCCGCTGTGACGAAAAAAATGTCGTTGGTGACAACCTTCGTTGGGCTCGAACCACCACCAATAGCAATGAGGTTCGCACGACGGCATGTCTTATTATATAAATCTACACAATTTGTGCAAGATGACGTTTTGGTGAAGATGAAAAGAAAGTTAGGCGATTTGCCGAGGTGTGAGCACTGCATAATGATGGCGGAAGTAAATAATGATTTGACGGATATGGACTGAAAAAAATGGTGAGGAATGAAATGTTCGTCGGGATTCCAATTCGCACTGCAAATCAGCCAATGAGTATTTAATGGTCGTGTAATGCCAATCTATTTCACACAGATCGTTACTGATGACAAACACAGTCATGTACGTACTGAAATTTGTGTCCTTGTGGAGTCATTTCTTTGTGTACTAAAGTTTTCGAGTTTGAAAGTGTACTTTCAAAATTCTCCTATTTTAACCAGACTTAATTTCCTGTGTTGAAATTCGGACTTAATAAAATACTTCAATTTGCGACAGATCAACACACCTTGGAAATTCCTAGTGTTTGAGTAAAATGATAAATCCATATCATCTATTTGGTGATAACCTTGTGGAGACGTATACAATCTTTTGTTCCCGATTGTGCACATGTCTCCACAGGGTACCGTGTACCAGATCATTGGTTCCGATCCCATTTGCAAAAAAAAAAACATGGAGGAAAGCGTGTTTGGCTAGAAATTCTCAATACTTGTCCAAATATATTCACTATTCCATAATGAGCATAAACAACATTATTTACATTCTGCAACAGGTTTGATATGGCACACATTGGAGAAGGGAAACAAAATAATAGACCCAGTACTGAGACAAGTTTAACATTTCAATCTCCCAAAAAATTACTACAACAGATTGTATTGCTTACTTGAAATAAAGTTAACAATAAACCAATTTACAAAATAATAATTAAACTGTTTCTATTAATTAAAATAAATGTTTTTGTAAAAGTTTCTGTATGTACGACAAGGTCATTTAAGATAGAAATTCATGTTCACGGTTTTCATGCAGTGGTCGCTTTAAGAATTTTTTTTTTTTTTCTCTTTTTATATTTTATTGAATTCCATCAATATATGTTTACAAACCCTGAATTTGCCGATGGTTTAATTTACTTTGTTTTTGTGTTTTCAAGCTTTTTCACTGCTACAATGAATGTTTAAATGTTGCTGTGTATAAAAACACTACAACAAGCACAAAATGCAAACCAACCCCCAAAAAGTGAATCTAGTGAAAATAAGTTGAACTGTTGTTTATTCAAATTTCAGTTAAAGTGGGCCAATTTCTTGGCAACAAACAGTACCTGAATCTTCCACACCAAGCACACATCATTTCTTCACATAAACAAACTTTACACCAAATGTCACACACACGTATAACGTTCGCATAGAAGACAAGAAATTGCCTCAGTTAAAAATAATAAAAACTTCTGTTAAAAATAATTTTAAAAATGGCGAAATTGAATTAAATTATCTGAAGGCGTAACTTTTCTACAGACTGGATTTGACAGACAATAGAATATGTCAAAACGCTGCTACTTTCCTTGCCTTCCAACTCTGAGGTCTTGGTTTTGAATCCCAACAAGTGCATCCGCAGCTTTTCTGAACTTACTCGATCCCATCAATTTTTTACCAAGGAAATTTATCATAGGTTTTCCCGGCCAATTTCCTGAAATGTTCTTTTACCTCTGAAAATATGTCATTCATTTTTGTCTAAATTTGAATGCACGTCCTTAACCCCATTTCAATTCAACGAAAGTTCAATCGTTTTCATTGTCCGTGCATTCCGTTTTGAGAAACAGACAGCCAATTACGTTACATTCATTTATGCAAGCATACCTTTTCTAAATTGATTTCAGGAACAATCTAATTTGATTGACAGTTAATGAAAAAGACACCCCAAATTGTATCTGGTGCTGATAGCATTAAACTAAAAGTGAAATAGAATGGTGGATGTTTGAAATCGCCCTTTAAAAGCGAAAAAGAAGTTTTGTAAACAAATCTGAATGGATATAAACGAAAGGTGCTGCTCAATCACTTAATTTATTGAACTGAAATGGAATTGAATGCTCTGGTAGCGAAAAACGAAATTCGTGTTCAGAGTGATACTCAAATTGAGGCAAATAGGAAGGCAAAAATATTTTTAATTTTTTTTTTAAGAAGAGTTACTGAAGGAATAACAGTGCCAGGACCCGGTCTTCACTGCTTGATAATGACCGGGTTTGAGAATGACCACTGTTAATGGACCGAGACGAAGCTATCAACTCTTCAAGGTATTTAATAATTAGTCTTAAAAGTGGTGATCTCATTTAAAGACACTCTAAGATTAAATCATTAAATCTGGCATAAATTAACATACTGTTCTGCATTTCTGTCAATGCAGGAATACTGTAGTTTACATCTTTAGAATTTTTGAGGAATTTAGAATGCAAGCACCAATGTTTATTCCTTACACATTTTATTTCATGTCTTCCAAGTATTTTTTTGATCAAATGGATGAACAGTCCACCTCCTTCCCAAAGAAGGAAAAAAGAGCTCCACCTACTTCCCGAAAAACAAAACAAGATATCAACTCACAAAAATCTAAGTAGTTATAAGTACAAATGCAATGAAAGAGGAAAAAATAACAATCTTTTGTGTTATAAATCTCTAAGAAACAAAAAAGTGAAGGCACCAGAAACGGACGGAATACAATCCTTACATCATAGAAAACTCACATAAAAATCTGATTTATACACTGTATACAGTTTTGTACAAATAACGCCAAGGCTAGTAATACAATGGGCTACGTTTCAAAGAAGTTATCTTGAGTACCAGTGTTATTGGATGTGTTTAATGCATGGCTGGCCCACTGGTTCCCTGCACTTGCTTCGTCGTCGCTGTCACTGCCGAGGCTGTGTTGCCGTCGTCGGACCTCGGCGCTGGACAACGGTTGGAATCTTTTGGTGGGGCTGCTGCGACCATCGTAGATTCTCTCTGAGTTGTTGGTGGAGGCCGAGCCTTTGACGTCCGGAAGGTTGGCATTGTTGGCTCCATCCAGCCAGGAGTCAGACTCTGCAAAGGCAAACAAAGGTGTGAAAGAGAAGTTGAATAAACATGACTTTCAAAATCACATACAACTAAAATACAGCAAGCATCTATGATATGCATGCAGCGTCTTGACCTCCGGATTCTGACCATTCAGCAGGCGCCTTCTATCGTGTCTTTAGTAGTCAGTGTGTCATGAGAGGTCGATGTTTCATTGCGGTTCGCTAGACCACCAGAAATTGCAAGAACTGCAGCAACTGCCTCCTGTCAGCCACTCATAAGGGACCACTCATAAGGGACACAAGGCGAAAGTGGCAGCGAGCTGGACACACGTCCTGCTCTTTGTAATTCACCTGGGTGTCATACAGAAAATGGTGTCAGAAGCCTACTGATTAAACATTTGAAGAAGCATAACCCCAGCAGAGAAAACCTGCAGGATCTGCAGAAAGCCAGGTCATATCGCCAGGGAGTGTGACATGAAGGGCCGATGTTTCATTTGCGGTTCCTGAGCGGAAATGCACGCCAAATAGAAAGAACTGCAGCAACTGCCTCCAGTCAGCCAAGGTGCTCCATGACCACTCATACGGGAGGCAAGACGAGGGTGACAGCAAGCTGGACACAGGTCCTGCTCTATGTAATTCACCTGGGTGTCATAAAAGCACCTGAAGAAGAGCCCCAGGATGAAAGTCAGGATGCAAAAGCGCTGGCGGTGATGGATGAAGATGCTATTTGTGCTGAAGGGTTTGCTAATCTGATCAGAAACAACAATTCTTTTGGTGGGCCGATTACCATTCCTAACAGTTATGACTGTATTAAGCTTATTAAACAGGCGGATGATACTTCTGCTTTCATTTCTTCTAACCTTGATTTTGATTATCTTAACCCCACTTTGCAGATCTTTTGTAATGGAAGTGGATCAAAAGTTAACGTTCAGAAAGTTAACTGTTTCAAGTTTGGCTATTGTTTGTTTTTCCTTTGGAATTGTTAATTGAATTTGACATTTGCATTTAAATAAAAGAATGAAACCGAGAATTGGGAAATATGCATTTTAAGTCTGCTTCTGGGAAAGTAGTTTGTGAACCATGAGGTGGTTTGCGAACCATGTTGATTTAGCCGGAGTTCACTGTATTAATTTTTGTCTTACCCGTTTAGGATTTAGCTCTGCAAGTTCTTCTCACTATAATATTGTTAGCATATAAATTTTTCAATGTGAAACTCTCTGAATCTTGAAGATCACCATATGACATTTTAGTACGAACCAATTAAATTAAAAAAATCAAGAATGCAAATAGAAGTCAAAACAAAATGCTGTACTGACCATCATCCGCGTTGAATGTCTCGTCTTTCTCCACGTCAAAGTTAGCCTCGTCCTCAATAGCTTCATTTAACCGTCTAGCCTTCTCCCTTGCCTGGGCCGCTCTCAACTCTCTCATCTTCTGCTTAGCCTGCATTTCTGCCTGGTGCTTAGCACGGTTCTTCTCTGCTGAGTGGTTCTTCTCTTCCAGCTGCAATCACAAAATGGTTTGTTTGGTTCATTATCTTGGCAGGAAAACTGTTGTAAGTTTAAACAGCCCAATGAATGTGATGTCCGAGAAGGGGGAGGAATGGGGATGGGTGGGTTGGTTGGTGGGTGGGGCATGGGGTCTGGCCTTACCCTCTTTTGATGTGCTTCAGCTGTCTGATTGTCACCAAAATCCCTAGCGGCCAAGATGTCCTTCCGTCTTCTTGATGTTGTCTTGGCACTCTTGGCTCTCTTCTGTAGCTCCTACATAATTGATAACATAAAATGGGCAATTCCACAAATGTTACATTCAGAGCCTACTGACCAAATTTTAACATCAAAAACAGATTTGTGACCAAAAAATGATACCACTCAAATAAAAGATCTTGCTGTCCCCCTACATTTGATACCACATTTGAGGTTGTGTTGCTTGTAGTTCTGTAGATTTCATAAATGTTCCACTTTTCAGCCATGTCCACTTTAGCTTGGAATTGTCCAATTGCACTGCGATACTTTTAGTTTTCCATCAAGTAACACCATGCCACTGCATAACTTACATGGGTATGTTAGTTACTTTCCACTCAATAAAAAATGTGGATAATAACTTATTTAGTTTTGGTTTAGTTTACTGCAACAGTTGTTAGTAAACATTTTACAGGGGGGCTTCAAAACTGTGCCCAAGAATCCCTGGAACACCCCCCTTTTTTCCCCAGCAATAAAACGCCTTCAATAAAAAAAATGTCCTTACCTCAAATCTTCTTTCTTCAGCAACTCGCTGTCTCTCTGCTAGCATCTCCGCTGTCACCTTCGGTTCACTGCCATCCAACAGCTTCATCTGTATAGTTACAAGGACAAAATTTATATATTAAAGAAAAAGAACTGGACTGGTAATTAACTGACAATAAGTCCAGTCGATCTACAGGTAGCACTTGCCATTGGAATTTTGAAATAACCACGTAAAGCTTCATGCAAGCTTCAACAACTGAATGAGCTGTGCGGTGATTTCCTCTGAATAATTAAATTACCGGCAGCTGAACAAAAAAGCTGTTTGTTGGGATATTCTATGAAGCTACATGCTAGCTGAAAATAAAGTAAAAGATCAAACGGTTTTGACAGCAATGTGTTGTCAATTTGGTCTCATGACTGTATACATGTACATGCCACAGACCAGTTTGCCATTTTAACTTTGTTATTAAAAAAAACCACCTGATTTCAAGGCCCTCAACATTCCAATTAAAAACTGAAGAGCCCCGAACTCTCAATGACCATATTACATGTATGAATTGATAAATCTGTTTTAATCATTTTGTTTGTCTTTATTTATGTTCATGTGCAGAAAATCCCCTATCCACTAGCGCATGAGCAGACTTGGCAGCAGATTGCACAAAGTCATGTCCACTCAAAAAAGGATAATATTCTGGCTATCCGGAATATTTATGAGTTCAAAGTCTCCAAACTGCTTCATTGGTAAAACATTCAGGATGAAATTATAGCAGATGCACTGCAGACATATTGTGGGGGGGGGGGGGGGGAACCAAATACCTGTAACCGTTTTGGAGGGTGTTGTTTAACTATGCTCTGTCCCTTTGTTTCCCCCATCACAACTTCAAAGGCAACTGGCGTAGGCACTGCAAGACAGAAATAATGGGATTTTAAATGAGAAATGAGATTGATAATAATAATAATAATAATTAACATTTATATAGCGCTTAATACGCAGTGTTTCAAAGCGCTTTACAAAAAGTAAACATACGTAAGTATATACATGTAGTACCAAAATATACAGGATACAATGTAGTGTAACAACTAAAGAAATGTCAAATGTGTCTAAGTTGACTCGGAGTTAAATAGGTGTGTTTTCAATCTGGTTTTGAAAATGTCCAGAGTTTGGGAATCCCGTATGACGATGGGGAGATTGTTCCAAAGTTTGGGAGCACAGACGGAGAAGGCTCGATCACCGTATCGAGTATGGGTACGAGGACCAGGAGCAAGTTGCAAGTGTGCTGTGGGTGATGAGTGGAGATGGATGGAAGAGGTTTGCAGTTTGGGTGTGATGAGTTCCTTGATGTATGAGGGTGCAAGTCCGTTCCGAGCCTTGTAAGTGAGAAGGAGGATCTTGAACTGGATGCGTTGTGAAATGGGGAGCCAGTGTAGGGCACGAAGGATTGGGGTTATGTGTTCATGTTTCCTTGTGCGCGTGATGAGACGAGCTGCTGTGTTCTGGATATGTTGAAGTGCCGACAAATGGGGAAAGGGTGAATTTATTAACAAACTATTACAGTAATCAAGGTGGGACGTAACAAAAGCATTTACTAGACGCTCGGTGGAACTTTGGTTGAGGAACTTTCTGAGTTTCCCAATTTTGTGGATTCCAAAGGCAGCTGCTCGACAGGAGTTGCGAATGTGCCGTTTCACATTCAGGGTGTTGTCTACTGTAACTCCAAGGTCCCTAGCGAATTCTGAAGGAGTGATTACTGTGCCATCAATGTTGAAATCTGGTAGCTCACCAGAGTTCCGAAACTGAGAAGTGACGTGCAGGATTTCTGTTTTGGCGCCGTTCAGCATTAGGTTATTGCTACTCGCCTAGGCTTTAACATCAGAGATGCACTGCTCAAGTCTCACAACCCCGCTGGAAACCTCACTTTGTTTGAGTATCAGATACAGTTGTGTATCGTCAGCGTATATCATATGTTGAACACCTTGATGGGCACTTATGACGTCACTCATGGGACCAGTGTACAGGATAAAATCCAGAGGTCCCATGACGGATCCTTGAGGTACTCCCCACGAGAGTGGAAACGCTTGTGACAGTACACCATTGATAACAACGACCTGCTTCCGATCTTCCAAGTAGGAAACAAGCCACTGTAAGACAACTCCATCGAGTCCGTACTTATGATGGAAGCACTGTATCAAAGTGGTGTGATCTATCGTATCAAACGCAGCTGAAAAGTCTAGCAAAATGAGGACAGCTTCCAGTCCTTTATCAACCGCTAGCAAAAGATCATTGTGAACCTTCAAAAGGGCTGTTTCAGTCGAATGGTACTGCCGATACGCAGATTGCATGACAGGAAACAGACCATTATCATCGAGATAAGTTCGTAACTGAGCAGCAACGATCCTCTCTAGAACCTTAGCATTGATAAAATGTTAATCAAATCATTGTTATCTGAATGTAATGTACATGTTGGTTAAGTTGTATTTGGGTATGATTTATCTTTTTTGTTTGTTTTTACACTTAACTGATGAAATCTTAAGTCTAACGAAAAAGGTGGAAATCTGTATGTTAATTATTTTAAGCTCTATTTGTGTTGTCTTTTTGCATATTTTTATCGAACACTGCACATTGAATAGGTTTATTTAAGCACATTGATTTGACAGTGTGTATAAGTGACAATCGAGAATAATAATGATCAAGCTTGTTAGCACAACAGCTGTGATTTTGTTGATAATTTAGCTCCGACATTCCAAGCCCCAGTGAAAAAGTTGTCTTGCCAATGTTCAGGCACATTTCCAGTCATAGTTTATGAATTATGGTTCCCAATATAATGTTGTTTTTTTAATTTCTCCCACACTTTACTAGTAAACATTCTGTAACTTGAATTTACAGTTTTATTACATGTAGTACCAACAACACTCAAGACAAATAAAAAGTATGATACAATAAACTTTTAACACATTTTTCTGATGTCATTTTCAACAAAGATTTATGTCAAGATTTAAGTCAAGGTGTATAAGTTTGTTGTTTGAAAAACAAGTTATTCAGGTTTTGACCTCCGAAAGGTTTTGTACAGAATGAACAAAAGTGGTTGTGTCAGAACATGTTCCAAAGACCTCATGACATTTCCTCCAATTAATGCAAAAAAATGCTAACTTGCCATCTTTTAACATTTATAACCTTCAGACATTAAAGACAGCTGAAGGAAGAGTTGCTTGCACTAAGTATCTTTTCAGAGCCAACACTTACGAAACTGTCTTGCAATTACGCAAGTCTGCAGCTGGCTAAAAATAGCTGCTTATTGATACAGCTCTCACAGAGGCGACGAATCACCTGTTTTAATTTCCTTTCAATTTTCACCAGAATGAAAAGATAAATTGGCACCCTTCGTGGATACCATGACGTTTTCCTTTCAGTGACTACTGTGTGTCCCAGAAAAAGCCGGCCTGGACAAATCATCGGCAATAGACCCTATCTAAAAAAATATATTTATACCAGACTAACTTTGTTTTCGTTTTTCCATGCTGCTGATGTTGTTTATTGTCGCTGACGAAATAAACTGACTTGATTCAACACTTTTAAAGCCGTGACTTGAAACGTAAGGGCTCTTAAAAATCTACATTTACATGTACATATTTTCATGTCAACAATCGACATTACATTTCATTCACAGGATAACGACAGCCAAAAATAACAGGGCAACAGGAATAATTGGTGACTGTTGTTTATATTGCAGTTTTAAATCAGAGCATTCTACGGTAAAATAAACATCATAATATTAAATTTTATCAGAATCAGATTTTTTTATGAACATTACAAAAAAATGCGTTATGAAATATAGACGGTCTCTTCTTAATCTGCATGTGAAATGTGTTCGTGTGTGATACAGGTTTGTGGTCTCCCTCTCTCCACTAATTTACCAGCACAAGCTAATGCCACAAAAAGTGTCAATTTTGATTTTATGGAGCTGTCATGTTTCTAGTCATGACTTTAAAAGTTTTAAATCAATTCAGTATATTTTCTCCACAGGCAGTAAACAACATCAACAGCATGAAAAAATACAAACAAAATTTAGTCTCACATGAATATTTGTTTAGATATGGCTGCTGATTTGTCCGGGCCCACTTTTTCTGGGGACATACTGTACATGTAACCATATTTATGCAGCAGGCAGGTCTTGTCAGTGTAAATATAATCAGTGAATCCGCAATCGAATTTAAGACAGGACACGTTCCAATTGTCGGTTGCTGTTTGCGCTCAGTGTTTTGCAACAACAGAACTCAACACTGAACAGAATATGATTGGAATGCTATTTGTTCTAACATAGATGACACTGGTTCAAAACTAGTTCTATTTGCCTGTAGTTAATAAGCAGTGGACTTTGGAGGCGATGTAAAATTGTGTCCGCAGCAACCCCCCCTTGACAAAACGTCAATACAATCTGTGACTGTTGATAACAGAAAATAAATGTTCTTATGATGGGAGTAAACAATGACAGAGATAAACAATGACATACACCTGTCAAAAAACACTGCTTTCTTTCACTGCCTGGTACTATAATTTAAACTCAAATGAATTTAAAATAGTTACAATTAAATTCCATTGAATTAAATTCGCATATATATCATTTTTTGGGATGCTACATGGATCTTGATCAAATGCAAGCAATTTTGTATCTGGAAATTTATTTATTGATTTTTTGTAATGTTTTTTTTTGTCTTTTCTTCTTACCGACAGTAAAAATTCCCCTGCTATACTTTTAAACAAAGGCTAGTCACCAGCAGTCAGATCATTTGTCAAGCAAGCACTTTGTCTAGTCAAACTGGGTCAACAGAGAAAGCAGGCAAGTTGTGGCCACAGCTGCTTTATCAGTCAGCCCCAGTCAAAGCATAGCTGTCCAAGGCAGTCAATCCTGCTTTATGTGAGCTGGGAATTCTTAAGGGTCGAAAACAGTCACTTGATTGATTTTGACTGCAAGGACAACTAGGCACAGAATGTATGTTTGCATAGGAGGGTTGGGGGATGGTAATTCAGAAAAAAGAGGAATTTACCTAAAAGAAAGATAGCTACTTATGTTGTGCTTAAACTGGGACAAATTAATGTTAGCAAGGAAGCAGGATACAGGTGAGGAATTCATAAGTAAGGCAGTGCCCCGGAGAACATCGATGAATGCCTCAGAATTTGCTTTGGTAAGAAATTCTATGTACTTTGGAAAGGGCACATTCCAACAATTTGTTTTTGTCATGCTTGTTCACATAAGTTTGCAACCTACCAGCTTTTTGTCTGGAATCTGTCCCGTCTCCCCTTCCTTGATCTGGCTGGTCTGGCGACCGCAGCGAAGCCTGTCTTATCACAGCCCTCCTGCCATCACTGGTCTTTGCACTATCGATCCCGCTGTCCCTACAAGTACTCCGACTATCCGCCCTCTGTCCAGCATTGTCCCCGCCCACGGACTGGCTGTCATGTGACTTGGTCTCGCTCTGGTTTATCAGGACCTGTTTCCGTAACGACGCGGAAGAGTTGTCCTGTTTCCGCTTATCACTTGCCGAGCCAAGACTTGAGGTGGACGCACTTTGTGAACTCCCACAACCCATGTCTGTTGCTAATTTTCGAGGCGGGTGATTATATGCAGGACTTTACTTCAGACTGGGGAAAAATCCTTCTCTTTTGAACAGTCTCCAGACGCTAGTAATATTGACGCATATTTCCAAGAAGATTTGGGAACCTGGCCAGTTCTACTGTGTTAGCTGCAAAGAAAAAGAAATGACATTTAAACTAAATAAAAATCCCATCAAAAGGAATAAAGATAATAATCTTTAAGTTCATTAAGACATAACAGGAAAACTATCGACCCTGCGACCATTTCAGCCCAGACCATAGGCCTACATACTCATATTAGGCAGAGTGGGTGTTTTTCCCCCAAAGATGGTGGATTTTCCAAGATGCAAATGGATTTTTCATTTTTCTCAACTCTTTAAAATACAAAATTGTGTCCAAAGGAACCATAACCCTTTCTACATAGCTACAATTTTGTTGGAAACAAATTCAAAGACATCATCTTGACAATATATTCGTAAAAAAAAATGTTGCGAATATATGAAGTTTAAAAAAAAATTTAAAATGGGGGGAGCGGGCATAAAAAAGGAAGCGGGCTGGGGATGGAAACTGCTTCAAGTTATGATGAAATTTTTCATTTGAAAAGAGAAATTTAGAAACTTGTCTAGTCATTAACACGGTTTTTAATTTAACACAGACTTTGAACTGGTGTGTTAAAATCTATTTCATATAGTCTCTAGATCCGCTCTTAATCCTCCATGGCACTATGTAACTTCAATTTTACAAAAAAAATAAAAATTAGCCCTAGTCACTGGATTACACAAGGCACAGCGTTTAGTGATTGGCCATTGTACAGTAGTAAGCTACAAAAATATTGGGGGTCAGCTTCGAGTTTGACAGAAATATTGTTGGGAAAAAATGTTGCATCCTGACGCCATTTTTTCATCATATACATGTACCTGTATAGGCCTATATTATCTCAATCAAGATCAGTTATTGCAAAAATGAAAAGATGCATGAATGATTGAATATGGAAGTGAGGAACAATAAGATTAGAAAATACTCTGAAAATGCGCTCGACTCTACATAGACTTTGTACACAACCAAAGAAGTGGCGTCTGGATACTACATTCTTTCCATATTCTTCAAGTTCCCTACTTTTATGACATAAATATTATACTGAAGAAAACAACGGCAAAAAAGGTTGCAACCTGACGCCACTTCACCGGTTGTGTACAAAGTCTATGGAGAGTCAAGAAAATTTTCAAAGTATTTCCTATTACAAATTGGTAAATGTTTCTCAGTCCCAGATTCATGTCTTATCGTTATTTTTGCAATGAATGACCTTCACTTCACTTCACGTCACTTTATTTTCCATGTCAATGTCAATACATTCATTGAGATGATATATGAAGAAAAAAAAGTGGCGTCAGGTTGCAACATTTTTTCCGAAACAACTCTACAGTAGTCAGTACAGTGCTATTCATGACCAAAATCTGTACGAAATTGATTTGAAGCATTTTATCATTACACTGTGCGCTGAAAATGAAATGTCCAACCAAATAAGAATAAGAATTCCTCCATGGTCCAACCACAACTCCAGAACAAACTTAATTGATGCTGGACACTGAGGCCACAATGGAAATAATTGAACTACTTACCATTGCATTTCGAACTTCCAGTGTTTGTTGTTAAATCAATATTTGTGTTTAGACCTTTCCCTTGAAACAAATTATACGATGGAAAAGTTGTGATAAACATGCTGAAACTGCCGTTCCACAGCACACAACTGGCATTGAACACGTACATGTACGTACGTACGTACGACACCACTCACTGCATCATTCACACACACTTTCCGATTCTCGCTCGGTGCTGGTTAAAATGGTATAGTCCAAAACCGGTTAAGCAAAATCTTGTAAGCGATATGGTAAATAAACTTTCGTCGATTTTGTGCATTAAAAGGGTATGCTTTCGATCTGAAACTAAGCGTAATATTTCAAAATAGCTTCTTGCTACGTGAAAGAGCATTTTTACTGGCAATATTGAGACAAAGCTTATTACAATGCGTCAAATATATATTGATAGTTTTAAGACACCCCTTGTATTAACATGGTGCAGTCCTATACATCCGTCAATGAAGTACTAATTGTACCTGTTTCATGGCAACGTGTAAACTATTTCAAGGCCAGTGGTGGTACATGTACATGGTGCAGTCGCACATCGATGGGCGGAGCTGGCAGGCCCCTTGCTGTGTTATTATGGCCTACTTCCCGTTATGTATTATATTGAGACAATTAAGTAGCGTTCTTATAGCATTTCACTGTCCTCGCTAAGGGTATCAAAATTCACCCCACCACCCCCATCCAAAAAAAGAGAAGGAAATGATTAAATAATTCACAATTCAACATGAATATTGAAGCATAATAATTATCGGGGTAAATTATGGGCCCGAGGGGCCCGGGGGACATAAAACACTTGAAAAGTTCACCCAAGACGCTCTTGAATAGGCCTACAGGTCAATGACGCAACCCTTTTTAAAACTAAGCAGTTTTTTTGTTTTAACTTTGCATGTGAATGTTTATAGTAAGTCTTATTGGTGGGACTTCTTGTAATGTTGGCAGCAGTGAAATAGCTGGGCTTGTGATAATTTTTAGAACTCAGTTGGGATGCAATTTCTAGGTCGTAGCTTTTTTGGGGTGGGGAATTTCTGCAAATTGGTATAGTTAACAAGAGTAATAAAAGAATTATTAAAAAGGCAGAAAGAGCTATAACAAAAAAATAATAATACCCCCGCCCCCAAAAAAAAGAAAACAAAGAAACAAACAAAGAAAGAATAAAAAAAAAACACCCCCACATGTTTACGTTACATACGTAGTGTGTGCATTCCTTTGTTTTCGTGTAGTTAAGAAAAACGTGTGAAAAAAAATCATTTTACTCACACTTTGAAAACTCTTTCGACCCAATTTTTTTTCTATCAGTCCCTTTAGTGTTTCTCTTCATTTTGCCACACATAAACCTAACCCAAAAATGCCTCTAAACCTGTTTTCCAGAGAGGGGGAAACACTTTGTGGACGTGGGCAAATCCACACAACGTCGCTGCTACCTGGTTTATGTGGACCTCTTTGTTCGGAAGTCCACACAGTGAATGTATTGCTTGTACACCCCAACAAACAAACATACAAACACCCCAACAAACAGGCAAATAACCCCACACCAACAACCCACAGACAAACAAACAACCCAACCCAACCCATCCCCCCCTTAAAAAACAACAACAACAAACAAGCAATACGAACACGGAAAGATGATTTGGTGTCTGTTTCGAACCACTAGATCTACTCCCCCCCCCCCGGACCGGGGGCCCCCGGTCCGCCGCAAGTATATTCCACAGCTCACCTATGTAACTTGGATGCACTAGCTAGAAAAAAAGGTAGGACATTGCATAACATTTGCTAATGCACTTGGCTATAATTCAAGAACAACTCACTTGCTTCCCCCTACAAGGCTAGCAAGTCATGGTATGAACCTTAGGAACAGTAACCAAAAATCTCAACTCCCTATACCAAGCGCTTCCAACAAAATCCCATCCCTTACTTCATAAACATTTTAAATGTCGGCTCTGTGTGATTTTATTGTGTGCAATTGTAATTTTTGTTTTTTTGTGCATGTTGTCCCCCCTTTCTTGTATTGTTCATGTTTCCTTGGTTATGTGGTGTTTGTTAGCGTACACTTTTTGTATTACGTGCCTTTCTTACTCATGTAATTTTTTTTTTTGTATTAAGCAACTTTTAATCGCTTTTAGAATTAATTGCTTTTAATGTAATTGTCTTTTGGAATTTGGCCCTCTGGGCCACGATTTGAGACAAATAAAAGAAATGAAATGAAATGAGCTATTGTTGAGCTAATTCCTATATACACGTGCAATGCTCAGTTTTAATTTCCTGGAGATAATCTTCGGCTGTTCCAGGTGTGCATTTATTGTAAGAACTATAAGAATTGTAAAAATAACTCATACCCTTGGAAAATATATTCTTTACCCTCATTTAAAGGGAAGATACAACATTTGCAAACATCAAAAAACGAAATGATCAAATTATCACGAAATACCTTACTGAATTGTTAGGGACTGACAGTCTAAAGCATCCTGTAAAATCGTGGTTCCTGGTGTGCTGACATTTTCAAGAAAAATTGTATTTTTCCAAAAAATTGTATTTGGAGGAAACTGGCTTTTTTCAAAAACTGCTTCTAAATTTTCATATTTAGTTATTTCGCATTTTCTTTGCAATTGATTACACACCTGTGAAAAGGGTACAAGCCTGCAATGACCTTACAATTTCCCAAAGTATATAAATTGCTTCGTTTTATCTTAAGTGGGGTCAGGGAACCAGGCTACACGAACATGATTGGTTTTCCTGGTTTTCCAGCATCTACAAGCCCAAAACGTGAAACAAGTCAGTTTAACAATATTTTCTATCACATACTAATCATCCAAATCCATTTATGTCGGAAAATTGCAGCAAAAGCAAATGTTGTACATTCCCTTTAAAGACCATAATCTTTAAATATATGAATATAAATTATTGTATATTTATTATTAATGGTACCGACAGAACACCGTACCGCTGTAGCTCGCAAACATGACGAAACGTGTAGACAGGAAACAATGAAGAAATATAAGTTTATATTCCGACTGGAGGGAAACCCACGGAATCAGGTAGGGACTGAAAACCTAATCCACATGTGAACCAGGGCAGGAATCGAACCAAGGTGCATAGAGGTGAAAGGGCGTGGAAATATGGAAATAACCAACATGACTCCTCTCTTTTAGGTTTCGAACTTGCCTCACGTGTTTGAAAATATCGGACATTTGATTTTTGAAAAGTGTCATGTTCGCTTGTCAGTTGTCACCAGTGCAGACGAAAGTTGTCAGTTGTCACCAGTGCAGACGAAAGTGCAATGATGACATTACTAGTGTAAAGTGAGTGCGCCCTCTATAGTTATCAAGTCAATGACATTTCTGTAATCGGTGGAAAAAATGGTGGCGCTAGACAACATCAACGGTCCGTCAAGAACTAGAACTAGAGCGTGTTATGCTTGCACCATCCAGCAGCAGCTAGCTACATCCCTCCCCTGATGTACAGCAGGCTACATGCGAAGACTTGTATCAGACGGCATTTATACGCATACCGCATTCTCCAAATATTTGACATTTCCTTCGAGAAGGATCATACTGTACTTGACTGCAGCCTCCATTGCCGGTGCGAATGTCTAGGACGGCCGGCCGTCTACGTCATTTTCTCCCTGTATGTAACCTGTGATAGAGAAAACAGTCCAGCTTGTATTGTTTTTGAGTTTGCTCTGCAGCGCAGTCAGCATCAACGTACCGATGGGCAGATAGGATTTTTAGCAAGCAGTTTGGTGAGGAATCGTTAAGTACTCAGAGGTGACTGCTCCAAGATACACGGTCATTGTAGGATTATAACCAGTGTGATGGGAAGATGACTTCTGCAGCAGATGTAGAAGACGAGGTCTCCTTTTTGAGAACAGTAAGTTTAAATGGAATTTTGTCACTGTCACTCAGATGTGATAATGTCTGGGCTCCGTTAATACGCCTGTGTATGCCTGTTCCTGCTTGCTTTACATCCATTAATTTATTGTGGTTGGTTTGTTGCACTATTAGTTTTTACTAGTTACATTATCATTAAATTAAATTTTAGAAAAGAATGAAGTATCGTCAGACCTCCTAAAGCTACGCGCTCCTATTTCTACGCACTCGCCTTTAATTTGAATTTTGCAACGCATGCGTATTACAAATGCAAACCTTCGCTCTGATTGTATCCTTTGATGCTCGAACTTTAACCAGCAGCTGAAAAAAATGTGGAAAGTGAATGCTTCACCAGTAAATCAGGCATTTTTAATTTTTTTTTTTTTTTTTTTTTAGAGTTTAACACAAAAATTTGGGGGTGTATTGCCCTAGTCAAAAGTGGGGGATCCACCCCCTCCCCAGTGTACACAAACATTTTGTATGTGGTACCAATTTTGTAATTTTGATATCCTATTGCTAAATTGGGAAGTTATTAAAGGGAATGTACATCGTTGGCTTTTGCTGTAATTTTCAGAAATGAACTTTATGAGGGGTTAGTATAATAGACCAAATATTGTTACACTGACAAGTTTGAAGTTTTGTGTTTGAAAATGCTGGAAAAACAAAGAAAAACAAAAATGTTCAAGTAGTCTGGTTCCCTGACTCCACTAAAGATGAAATGGATCAATTTATAGATAAATTGTATGGTAAAGGAACCAGTCTAGCTGGCCTGCACCCGTTCATGAACATATAACTAATAGCAAACAAAATTTGGACTGAAAAAAAAAAGCTAAATTGGAGCAGAAGTTGAAAAATAGTCAGGTTTTTCCAATGGTGGTCGGCCGACCACCATTGGAAATTTATACAAAAATACAACTTTTCTTGAAAACGACTTCACACCGGGTGCCATAATTTTACAGAATGCTTTAGACTGTCAGTTACCAACATCCTAGTGAGGTATTTTGTAAAAATTTGGTAGTTTTGTTTTTAGATGTCTGCAAATGTTGTACATTCCCTTTAATAATAATAATAATAAAACTCTTTTTAAACAGTATTGAACATCCCAAATTCAGAAATGAAACAAAAATCTGTATTTAAAAAGTAGGTATTTTTATTTTATTTTTGTACGCTTTACGCTGTATACATGTTGTATTGTCCAAAGGTTTAAAGTTCAGGGTTAAGAATAAGAGTAATGCCATACAAACACATGTTGTTTGAGGTGGAGAAATACTGGTACCAAGTTGGTGGCTGTTTTCAATTGTCTTAGTGTGTTAAAGTGCATGAGGTAAATGCACATTGTACTGTGCAAATGTACACGTTTGTGCGCCCACATGTACTTTGAGTACGTGTTGTAGGCAGAAACAGTGCTCAAATATCCACTGGACCAAGTCCAATGATTTATCAGTCTATTACCTTCATTGTGCTAACTACATGTACAATGTACATTGTACACAGACATGTGTACTGCCAGTATGGCGGTTTTCACGCTACCTTTCATTAGGTAAAAAAACCCAAAAAACTCGGTCTCTGGTCAGCGCGCGCGTCGATTTTAATCATGCGCATCAACCTTTTTTCTTTTTTTAAAAATTAACATGGAAGCTACAACAGCACCCTCTATTGCCGCGCCCCCTCAAATTTTTGTACCAAGGAGCACCAAGGAATGGGGAAATTGCACCAAGGCAAATGATAAAGGGCCTCAAGGCAAATTTTGGAGGACACCAATGTTTAATGAGGACACAAAAAAGCAAAATAGTACCCACCTTGTCTGTACAATACAAGCTTGAAAAAAAAAAGCGTCGCAGCATCAATTCCGGAACTTCGGTCTGACCAAAGACCGACTTTTTTTTTTTTTGGGCCTTATTAACAATGTCAATACCATATTTCAAGGCCCATTTGACAAACTCAAATATTTGTCGTGTATTAAAGGGAAAATACAACATTTGCAAACATCAAAAAATAAAACTACCAAATCAGTTTGAAATAACTTGCTGGACTGTTAGTGAATGACAGTGTAAAGCATCCTGTAAAATCATGGCACCTGGTATACTGTCATTTTCAAGAAAAGTGGTATTTTTGTATCAATTTCCAACGCTGATCGGCCGATCAGCGTTGGAAAAAACGGGCTTTTTTTTCCAAATACTGGCCCCCATTGACCATCGCACTTGTTTGCAATCGATTACACACCTATGAACGGGTACAAGCCAGCTAGACTAGTTCCCTGACCTTACAATTCCCCAATATATGTAAACTGCTCTGTTTCTTCTTAAATGGAGTCAGGGAACCAGACTACAGGAAAATGATTGTTTTTCTTGGTTTTTGTAGCATTTTTGAACCCAAAACCTCAAAAAAGTCAGTGTAACTATATTTGCTATATATTTCCAACCCCCCAATTCCATCCATTTCGGAAAATTACAGCAAAAGCAAATGATGTATATTCCCTTTAAGGTAATGGACACCGTTTGCCAAAAATATGTGCTTTTGTTGAGTTAAGGACCAAATAATATATGTATAGTACAATGTATACATGAAGGTTATTAAAAAAACTAACCTGTCAATATTTCAGCTGGGTACATGTAGATACTTTTTGAGAAAACTGCAAAAATGCATTTTCTTGAATGCAAATCAGAGGTTTCCTTTGACAGTGCAATGGTTTGGTTTAACCATCGCGAGGAAATGATCGATTTTTCCTCTTTTCTTCAAAATGACAGTTATGTACACGGTAGGTGCAATGATTTCACAAGATACTTGATCCTATTATTTACTTATAATCAAGCAGGATATTTCATGATATTTTGACAGTTTCATTTTTGAACGTTTGCAAATGGTGTCCATTGCCTTTAAAATCCTCCTTTTGTTTGACCAGTCACAGACAGTCAAATTTCAATCCTGTTCCCCTGCCATGCCTTTTACACAGACTAGTCGCCAACAGTCAGACCATATTTCATGTAGGCACTGTGACAGTCAAATTCCATCAACAGACAAAAGCAGGTGACTGGTAGGCACAGTTGGCTTATCAATCTTCTAGAGTCAAAGAATAGCGTTTCATATACCGGTAACAATCACAGCCAGTCAATCCTGCTTTATGAAGACAGGGAGCACTCAACTGTTAAAAACAGTCAGTTGATTTATTTTGACTTCTGGGCTGACCTTGTTGAAATTGCCAGCCAGAGAGGGAGGGTTTTAACCCTAACGTACCTGAATCCATCAAAATCCACTCCCCTGTTTTGGAAGATTTCAGCGGAATCAGGATACCTCCATAGGGCCTATTGAAAAAGTTGGGGGATTTTGATGGATTCAGGACAGTAAGCCTAGCGGTACTGCAGGATTTTGATGGATTCAGGATATCTCCAAATTGAGCAGTTGGGGGATTTTGATGGATTCAGGATCTCAACAGATTTACTCCTGGCTAACTGGTGGATTCTGATGGACTCACTGCCAATGAACATTTTTTTTGCATGGCAAAATTGATGGATTTTGGCAGATTCAGGATACTTTCTTGTAAAAATACCTAAGGGGTTAGGGTTAATGGAGTGATGGTCATATGATGTTTATTACTAATTTTTCTTCCCACTTTACTTACAAAGGTTGTTACTTGAATTTAACTGTTTACTGACAAAGTTTTCTCGTTAGTGCAAAACGTTACACTTATTCTAAGGCATTCATCCAGCACTAATACATTTTTTTTAACATAAAAATCAGCCATTTGAGCCCTATACATGCACGTACAGTTAAAGTAGAAATGTCCGTTATTTTTGTTGCCAAAATCCATTCTTACTCACATCAATATCAGCAGATAGGCACCTTCAAAGTTATTGACAAAATGTGCTATTGTTTATGGCTGCATTGTCTAGGCGTGTGCATTGAGTTCAGCACCGGCTCATTTGATGGTAATTACATTGAAAGTATTGATCAGCATCTGTGTTTTCAAAACTAGACACACATGTAATGTGCACATGTACATGTAGGCCTACATGTAGTCCTTGGTGGTAGATTTAATTAATTACCTTGTACACGTATGTACATGTACATGTACGTACATGTGCATGTACGTATAAATTGTACGTGCAATCTGTTGCACGTTGTCACAAGGACTGGTAAACTGTGTACAATGTACATAATGTACATGTACCTCCCCCTCGCCCCACTTGATCCTCCCATTTCTTTCTTTATGTTTTACCTCATCTTTCATGTTTGATAAAGGGAACTCCATGTACATGTAATTTCTGCTGTCATATAATTTATGATATTGAGTGCAGCATTGAAGTTGCAGCAGTTGATCATGTACATGTATAGGCCCTACAGCATACACGTACAGTATGATACACATGTACACAAGGCCGTAGCCAGCCTAGTGGAAGGAAAACGTCATTTTTACCATGAATTGGACCTTTTCACCATAATGTGCACCTTTTCATGTCTAATCAACAGTTGATTACGTATGGAAATGCAATACATATTTGAGTAAAGCTCAAATGTCTATTGCGAGGAAAAAGTGGGCCTGCAGCCATTTTTTTTAGGGGGGGGGTGGGGACACTGGGGAGCAGGTCATCCGACCTGACCCCCCCTTCCTACGGGCCTGTACTTAGCCTGTACACATGTATAGACTTTAGGTCAGAAAATGATAAATGTGCGTGTTAACCAAATCTGTGATCTGGATTTTTTTTAAAAGCCAAATATCCGACCTCAAACTTTTTAGTGCCACATTTGGCCAAAAATTTAAAATAAAGAATATTTTGAAAATTATTTAAAACAGTCTTCCCTATTTTTTTTTGTGCAAGTTTTTGTGTGTGTTATTGAATAATTAAACAATGCTGTTAAAAGTTAAAGGTGTTAAAGTAAACAAGCAAGTGTAAAAAGACTGACAGACAAACATACAAATGTTATAAAATTAAAATATTTTCCTGCCTACATGTACCTACGGTACCTGGATAATTTTATACAAAAGCGTTACCATAAACACACAGTTTTTTGTTGGCCTTAGCAGCCAGTTCATGCTTATAAATTACAATGCTCATTTTATACATTTCAAATGCAAGTCTTTGACATCACACCAGGGCTTTAGTTATATCATTTGAACAGCGGTATATTCAAATTGTCTTTGAGTTTGAATATTAAAAGGGGTTTCTACATTGTCTGTAAGTTGCTAACGTTCCATGAACATTTGCAGTCACAAAATGAGATGCCCAAAATGCACCCAGACAGCCTGCTGGCTAAAACCCTCCGTCAGGCCAAGAATCTGCGCTGGGAATTCATAAAGGTTGAACTGACAGTCGAGGGAAATGTACTGTGATTGTTGTCTGACATCAGATTGGCTTTCTGTTTGCATACTTGTGCATCCTGTGGAGGAAATGGCTTTTAAAGTTTTAACGTAAAGGAAGATAGGAAGTGTGGCCAAGTGGTTATGGTTCATGACTCATGATCAGTGGGTCAGGGGTTCGAATCCAGCTGCTGACCGTTGATGCTGTGTCTTTGGGCAAGCCACTTCACCCCTACTTGCCTCCCTCCATGCAGGAGTATGGGTACCGGCATTACTGTAGCTGGGGAGTAACCTGCGATGGACCGGCATCCAATCCAGGGGGAATGTATTCTTAGTCGTTTCACGCCACTGAACCATAGATAAATGCCGGCCTGTTTGGGCCATTGGCTCGTGA
The DNA here is from genome assembly GCF_015706575.1 of Patiria miniata. Classification (NCBI taxonomy): domain Eukaryota; kingdom Metazoa; phylum Echinodermata; class Asteroidea; order Valvatida; family Asterinidae; genus Patiria; species Patiria miniata. The sequence goes on from NW_024037072.1 coordinate 38,423,085, forward strand.
GAGACACTATTTCTTTTTTAATTCTAGACAGATGTCTAAAATTATAAAATGAACACACACAAAAAAAGTCTACCAAATGATGATGATCATTGCACTTTTGAGTGTTAAGCAAGAAGTGATGATTCAAGAGATTTGTGTTTGCATTAGGGCCTATTGTTCCAGATTCCAAATTAATAGTTTTTAGACAGGTCTATTATGCATAATACGGTACATGTATATTGACCTTGGTACCGGTACGGTAAATAGTGAACACACGTGTACATAATGTACTGTGTGCACAATTCAGCAAAGACAGAGAAAAAAAGTAACATTTTTCTTGAAAGAAACTGTTGTTGCAATTCATCAGTACCCGATGAAGAAAGACATTGAAAATTAAAAAATCAATTGCATTTCCAGATGTTGATAATAGTAAGAGCATATTAATTATTATGATGAAGAATTATGGTGTAAGGCATCCTACATACCGGGGTAATTGACATGTTCAATTGGGCGAATGCAGATGAGTAGGCCTACATGTACCTGTATACGGTACATACTACATGTACATCACACTTTGCAGACATTTTAAATTAAAGGAAAAATACAACATTTGCAAACATCAAAAAATAAAACTAAATGTACCAAATCATTTTGAAATACCTTGCTGGACTGTTAGTGAATGACAGTGTAAAGCATCCTGTAAAATCATGGCACCTGGTATACTGTCATTTTCAAGAAAAGTGGTATTTTTGTATCAATTTCCAACGCTGGTCAGCCGACCAGCGTTGGAAAAAACTGGCTTTTTTTCAAATACTGGCCCCAATTGACCATCGCACTTGTTTGCAATCGATTACACACCTATGAACGGGTACAAGCCAGCTAGACTGCATTTCCCTGACCTTACAATTCCCCAATGTATGTAAACTGCTCTGTTTCTTCTTATATGGAGTCAGGGAACCAGACTACAGGAAAATGATTGTTTTTCTTGGTCTTTATAGCATTTTCGAACCCAAAACCTCAAAAAAGTCAGTGTAACTATATTTGCTATATATTTCCAACCCCCCAATTCCATCCTTTTCTGAAAATTACAGCAAAAGCAAATGATGTATATTCCCTTTAACATGTGTTTAAGGAACTACCGGTACATTTGTTTTTTATTGACATCTAGCTGTGTCTGGTTCTGAAAGTCATATTCAACCGTTACCGAGAACGAGAGGTGTTTTGAATTGTAAAACATCAGATGTTTTTATTGTCAATTTATTCGGTGCTTCAAGCATGCATAGTTAAACAAAATATGTGCATACTAAAACATGTACAATTAATTTGTCTGGATATTTTTCCTGAGTAAATTCTTCCCCAGAGTAAATCCTTTCCCACAAGCATTGATCCGCAACTCTATACAATCACATCCACAGTACAGGGTGAGTAAAAAAAAACGAAACCCAAATGTCGGGACTATTGTTTTAGTGAAGTTGTGCATGTAGCATTTTCAAAATCTAGCATATAAAAGCCCAATTCATAAGCTTTCTTTTAGTACAAGAATCGTTCAAATCACTCATGTGCTTTTCAAGTAACGGAATTTTAAACACAACCACCGCTTTAAAGTTCTGTCCACGGATCACAAAACACGGTGTGCGTTCTTTCAGCAAAACGAAAACAATTCACACACATCCCTTTATGATGTAGTCGTCTTGCTGATAGAACACTTACAAATGTACCTTCTTGTGATTCGTGGACAGAACTTTAAAACGGTGGTTATATTGAAAATTCTGTAACTTGAAAAGTACATGAGTGATTTGAATGACTTTTGTACTACATAAAAGCTTATGAATTGGGCTTTTTTTATCATAGATTTTGAAAGTGCTACATGCAGATCTTCACTAAAACAATGGTCCCGACATTTGGGTTTCGTTATTTTTGACTTGCCCTGTATTTATTTGTACATGTATGTACGGTACATATTATACAAGTTTCAACATATATATATATGTACAGTACCTGTATTACATGTACATGTAGGCTTGGGGGACTCCCAACATCTGAAATCAAATTCCGAATTTTGTAGGCCTAATTGATTTGGATTCTGTTTAGGAGTCAAAACTCATTGAGAATCAACTCCAAATTACATGTACTAAATGTAGGTCAAAAACGGGCAGAGGATAAGCCTACAGGTAAGCCTCCATGGTATCACCAATGAACTACAGCGCAGTGAATTGGTACTTTGAGGTCATTAAAGAGAGCCATTTTTCATTTTAATGCATTAACAACGTTTAAATGTGTTTTCAAGCATAACATAAAGTCCAATATCAGGGGAATCAGTAGTACAATGTACATGTACCTGTAGGCCTATATTTCAGGAATTTGATTTCTCTAAAAAGTAAAATTCACAAAATATTTTCTGAATTCAAATATGTATGTAATTGATTCTATTCAATTGAGACATTGAGTCGCCGTAGCCTAAGGCACATACATGTACATCTACCGGTACCTGTATTTTATGGTTCTTTTAATTAATTGGGTTAAAACATGCTGGCTAGTATTACCGTACATACGTACCGGTACCGTACATTTATCTAGATTCACAGAATTCATGACCATAAAATTGTATTGTTTATATGGGGCAATTCCACACCAAAGTGGACATGACACCAAAAAATTCAAATACATGTGACTTGAACAAATTTGGCATCAAATGAAAGCTAAAAGTCTATATTTTCAAGATTTGAAGTCGGAATTTTATTTTTTATACATTTCGGTACCAAAAACTAGGATTATGTAATAATCCTGTTTTAATCCTAAAAATGTGATTAATAGTGATATGAAAGTATTCTACCAATACACACACAAAAATATGTACTAATGCCATCAGTTTCTGTCATGAGAAAGTATTGGTCTTGAAAAACCGACTAAAACTTGTTTTTAACATTTTGCGTAATTTGCTTCGCTTCAGTGACTTCTAATATTTCAGCCTTCAAAAATGTCCTTCCGTTACCGAAAAAATACATATTTTTAATTTATTTTTAAATCTTGCAGTATGAATGCATTGAAAGTTATTGTGCAAAGCAAGTTTAGGTACTGTAGGCCTTCAATATGACATTATAACTGACACTGCTGTACTTCTCGTTTTTTAATTACAATTAATTAAATCACGTCCTTCCGTTACCAAATTGGTAACGGAAGGACGGTAACGGAAGGACAAATCGTATTTTTATCAAATGTTACGACATTTGCGCTCATGTTTGAAAAATGAAAATCACTGCAAATACATGCATGTATAATGAGCATTGAAAGGACATTCATGTGACCCACCTTCACAAAAGCGGGATAAGCAGGGCAAGGTGTTTATTACAAAGGAAGGCACAGGCATGTACAACATGTACAATGTACATGTACATGTACATATATGCCGATGTACCAGTACTTGTACATGTATGGAGTTGTTGCAGAAAATCAAATCATAAAGTTGCTGCCATCAGCATTCATGGACAATAGAGAAAGATACGAATTCTGTGAAGCCATTCCAGAAGCAAATTAAGTCAAAAATGAGATGGCAGAAAGTGCCGGTACTTTGGGGCACTTTCATTCAATTTACATGTGTAAGACATGTGAGGTGCAATCTTTGACAAATTATGCCCAAGTTAACAATTTCAGTTTGGATGTTTATAAATTAATTGTTACTACTCTAAATCATTGTTATTTGATTTCAAACATTGATTTTAGAGTTCAATTAAAAGCAACACCTAACTGAAGCCATCAGTTCTACCGGTAGATGTTTTTACCTTAAATGTACATGTAGGCTGGTGGCCCCCCCCCCCACCCTTTAGGTAAACCACTGAACCTACCGGTATTATTATTAAAAGTTGTTGGTGAACATGTAACCAATATACTCAAGTGCTCAAAAACTGTGTATTTAAACTTTTAAGGATTGAGGTGATGGGTTTGTAGTCCATTTCTGTAGTTGTCTTGTGTTCGTGAATTATGTGTTTTGGGTGGTTTTCGTTTTTCTTTTGTTATCATTAATTAGCAGGCTTCTATCTTTATCTCAATAGTTTCTTGGGTATAATTATTTACGCCAGGTCTGCATATTGTTGATTTCACATTCAGTTACACATTTCAGCAATTTGTTTCACTTGTATAATTAGTGTAAATTCACATTTTGTTCATGCTATAATTGAGTAAACCTTTTGTCCTTCCGTTACCGTCCTTCCGTTACCAAATCATAATCTGCTTAAAACGTTGTAATTATATTACCGAAACACTTAAAGTCAAATGAAAGGCGGTATAGTATAGATAAAGCTTCAGGGATTCCATTTCTTACCTTTAAAATATAATTGCCCCATAAAATTCACAGAGTTTACGCAAAACGCGAGTAAGTTGGAAAACCCTTGTCCGTTTTACCGTCCTTCCGTTACCGACCTCATTAATATTCATAATTCTTAAACGGGAGGCATTCATGCCCCCCAAAAGTGTGGAAATTGAAGGTAGCATTATAGCAATACAATTGTGACATTTGTTTGCTGTAACTATGAACAATGTCTGTGATACACACATTTGAAATTTTGTTTAATGAGTGAAAACGTCCTTCCGTTACCGTGGAATTGCCCTATGGTTAATTTGAATAGTATCTTGGTTTCCTGAAGGGCAAATTCTGCACTTTCAATTTATGCAACACTGGGCTTAAAAGTAATGTACAAACTTTTGCTGGAATTTTCATGTGGATGGATATACAATGTATGGATAGATGGATTTGGGGGTTAGTATTTGAAAAGTTTTGTGTTCATACCGGTAGATGCTGGAAAAAGTAAGAAAAATGTTGTTCTTGCACTCTGACACTTCCCTGACCCTACATGTACCTCAGTCAAAACGGAGCAATTTACAGACAGTGAATTGTCAAGTCCGGGAACCAGACTAGCTGGCAGCAATTGGAAAAGTCATTTTTTTCCAACGATGGTCGACTGACCATTGTTGGGAATTGATACAAAAATGACACCTTTCTTGAAAATGGCAGCACACCAGGTGCCAAGATTTCACAGGATGCTTATTATTATTACTATTATTCAGGGACCCGGTATGTTGTAATAATTTGGTAGTTTTGTTTTTGATATAAATTTGCCAATGTTGTATTATTATCTTAAGAACACGATAATTTTGTGGAACAACTGGACTATGGACAAGAATGAAACAAAAATAGGTAGATTGGCAAAAACACAACTTGAACCAAAACTGCCCCAAAGCCCCTAAAATCCAAGACCAATAATTTGGATAGATTAATTTCTGACGCCATTATTCTACACTTGCCTTGTAGGCCGTGGGCCAAAGTCTGTAATGTGCAATGTTGTCGTAACTTTTCATTGGCAATTTTATTTCACAGTTATTTATAAGCAAACTTTGGAACATGTTAATTGTTATTTTACACTGTGCACGCCACTTTGTTAAATGAGAAATAAAGTGGACTGTTTCCCCAATTCTATACCACATGTGGGTGATCGCGATGTGTCACTGCCGTTGCGTACCAGCCTCGACTCCATGGGCGCGTGCGCGTTCCTCCACTAACCCCTGGCCATGTGGAATACGTAAACGGCGACGCTGACCGGCTATTCAGAGCGTACTGCGTGCGTATTTCAAACACTGCACGCCCTATACAATGTATAAGCTCGCGCGTTAATTTCAACCCAATCTCACCCCATATCAGAAAAAGAATGCAAGAAAATTGACTATGCGTAATTTATCAGGCTTTTCTGTAAAAACTTTGTGTTTTCAGGGCGATCAACTGTGCCTTGTGTGTTCCAGTCAGAGTAAGAGCAAAGATGGCGCCTCGTCCCATGTCCTGCTGGCCGGGGAGGGCTTCGGCAGTAGGAGATGTTTCCTTGAGGATGCTAGCAATACGGTAAGCAGAGGATGAAATAAGACACAAAACTGCACAGACAGTAGGTCTATGAAAAGTAACAGGGCAATTCCACGGAACTCGCGTTACATTTTTGTAACGTGAGTAACCAATTTTGTGCGTCTTGTTTATCATACATAACACATTTTTCTGGATGTCATCTTTGGTGCTTAGGTAGGTCTAGGTCTACTCTATCTACCATGGGGATAACAGTTATTCAACTTTTTCAGTAAGGTAATAACAGCCCCAGGAAACTCAAAAGTACATCAAAAATGTAACGTGAGTAACCGTGGAATTGCCCAACAGAATTTTCTTTCTGCCAACTGAGCATTAACTTTACTTCTTGCATGTCAGTGAAATTTTAAAATCATTGAAAAAAATATTCTACATATATACATTTGTAAGTACAGTGTTGATGTTTTAGGAGGGGGTGGAGGATTGAAAAATGCAATGCAGCAGTTGATACCGGTACATACCTGTACATGTATACATTTAACATAGCGTTGATTGCGTTGGACATCTCTAATGCATTACGTATATTAACATCACGTTTCACTTCACGGAAGAGAGAACCCATTAAGTTAAGATGGAGGGCAAATGGATTGCCTCCAGCGTCGGGGGAATGATTGGCCAGGATGCTCATGATCCAAATACCCATTCATCCAAACTGCAATGCATATTCTGCAATCCGCTGAATGAGAATGTCTTTTGGATGCTGATTTCGGGCGCAATTCAAAACATGACTCTGCAACTTTTGAATTTAAATAGAAATCCTAGAAAATTGTTTTCTCGAAATCTACAGCATTCACTGAGCTGAAAATTCATCGGGTTAGTTGTTAAGCACCCTTCTTTAGATTTTGAGCACTTTTGTTGTTGCTTCAAATGAAAAAAAAATGCACAACTGATGAGAAAATGATCAGGAAAGCTTAATTATTTGTCAGACCTTTCATCCAATTTTCAGTCCTTTCTGTTAATTGACCATCTCATCCCTTGTACTGTTTATTTCAGAGCGTTCCACCCGATTTGTCCATCTGTATGTTTGTACTGGAGCAGGCATTCTCCGTCCGAGCCCTTCAAGAGATGGTCATGTCCGACACCGTGGAGGCGGTAATATTCCATTTCTCGTTCTTGTTAGTTGGAGAAAATCTAGATTGCTGAAAATTTTATTTGATTTATTTCTTATGTTACCCCGGGTACTCGATCCTGACGTCTTATTGTCACCGTTCTCGCTTGGGTCCTTTCTGTGAATTGAGCAGAAATTTTCAGTTTTGGAAGTGGGAGGAAAAACCCTGGAGACATGTAGTCTGAGGGATAACCCACGCATCAGGTTGGGGACTGGAAAGAAAATCAATCTACATGTACAAATCACCTTGGCTGGAATTACAGTGTGAACCAGGGTCATGTGTTGGGTAGCCGCCAAACCGTACTGTCATCTTTCATGATTTTCAGCAACTATTTTAACGAATTTAGGATTACAGACTTTGTAAAAGTCCGTAAAAAAAAATTGTATACACATGTAAATGTTGTGATTATCCGTATATTTTGTTGTGATTATATTCTCTCAGGGTATCCAAGCAGGGCATCGAACCCTTCTCTATGGCCACGCAATTCTACTTCGTCATAGCCTTAGTAATATGGTAAGAACATTCAAGTTTACGTCGAGTTTATCCCTGTTTGCACAGTTTATTTGTTCACGCTCATACATGTACATTGTACATAGATTTTTTAGATTTTCTACAGCTTTTCAATCCTGGTCCTGACCAGGGTTTGATGTTACTTGTTTAGAGTGCTGAACCCGTATAGAACCTGTGGTGGATCCTTGCTGGTGTAAAAAGGGGTTTTCAAATTTTCAGGGCCCCACTTGGGTCGAGCACAGAGATTTTGTATTGCATGAAAGGACTGTTGGATTGAGGTATCAACTATGCAAGTATGGTCCGAATTGGATTGGGTTGGGGTGGGGGTCTGATCTGGAATGGGTCCTTCAAATGTTCAAGTGTGCATGTACCATACAATTTTTAAACCTAACTCCCTAGGCATTTTTGCTAGGATACAACCTGATCAATCCTGCAAACTCCTCCAACTGCCTCTATGTAAAAATTGCATACAGCCTCAATACTGCAAAATCCTCCAGCAATCACTGCTTTCAAGAATTATAATCTACATGTACATGTACATGCAGGCCTAAATTTAAGCACAGCTGAGCATAAACAACACAAGGTCCAGCCTAAGACCTTCACACATTGCATCCTTTATTTCTTGAATGTTGTCCTTGGAGGGATGACCACTGCCTAAATCCTGCAAAATCCTCCAGCAATCACTGTCAATTTGTTGAGGCAGAGCAAGTGACATCCTGGAGCAGTGCGGAGGATTTCAAGTATTATCTGGGCCTATGCACGGCTGAGCATAAACAACACAAGGTCTGGCCTAAGACCTTCACACATTGCATCCTCCAAAATCAGCCACATATTTTGCCATATAGCCTCAATCCTGCAAAATCCTCCATTTTGCAAAGATGATTTGGAGGATTTGGGAAGGTTAGTCTGTGATACACATGATTGATATGATATTGATGTGATTGCGCAAATGTAATGCCCTAAAGAATTTTCCTGTGCTATAATTGTTCGCAAAAACCCAGCATTAATTTTCCTGATTCTACGTGCATTTCCAGCATATGTTCGATTGCAAAATTTATTCAACCTGTAACCACATATGTACCGGTACACGTAAGTTGCTGGGCAGTATTCTCATTATGATAATAAAATTCTATAAACCAGATTGCCAAATTGCCAACAGCTCTCTTGTGATTTTGCACATTTTGCCATTTATGTGAAACTTACAAATGTTGTCATTTACATGTGCTTGCAAACCTAATGTGGGCGGAAATTGATTGATTTCATTATTTTATGCAGTTCCCCTGGGTTAAGTGGCCTTTGGAATTGTTTGTGTGGTTCTGTACTAAATTTTTTTTTATTGAAAATTTAGAAATGTCAAGCCTGTACAATTTCCAACTACATGTACATGAATCACATGTACATCAATCCACTTGTGAAAAAAAAAAAAAAATCTTTTCCCCCCCCATTTCAGATAGTACCAGTACATGCACATGTATGTAACTTCAACTGTTTTTGTAAATTATCAGCAAATTCAGAAAGTTAAACTTCTCGTGCTTGTTTTTCATGTGTTATCATCATCACATGTTATTATCATCAGAGCAGTTGCAAATCCATAACATGTTTAAAAAAAATGGAGGCACACACCCTCGAGTTAAATTTGAAAAAAAAATTGCCAGTTTGAAGTTTTTTTCATCTGAGCATTATCCATTTGTTGAAGTTCACTCCACACAAATTTCTGCATGCAAAATTGTGGAAACTGTGGTATTATTCTAAAATCACAATCTAAAGGTCTGCAGATAGTGATGTCCACTTAGTGATGTCCACTTTATGGGTAATTTGCTTGAGGCACTTTAGCCTTTGTGACCCCATATCCTATCTTTGTTCTTTTACAAAGTGAGTCAAGCTCTTTCTTAAGTGTTGTCACAGGTTTGGCATTCTTTGCTTCTTGAGGGGGTGCATTCCACACATTAATAACTTGATCGTTTGGAGGAAAGTTCTTCCTACAGCCAATGTTCTTGTTTAACCCTAACTTTCCCGAATTATCCCAAAATCCTGTTTGCAAAATGGGGGATTGTGCAGGATTGAGGCGATGGCAAAATATGTGGCTGATTTTGGAAGATGCACTGTGTCAAAGTCTTAGGCCAGACCTTGTGTTGTTTATGCTCAGCCGTGCATAGGCCTAGATTATACTTGAAATCCTCCGCACTGCTCCAGGATGTCACTTGCTCTGCCTCAACATATTGACAGTGATTGCTGGAGGATTTCAAGAATTAACGGATGATTTTGCAGCATTGAGGCTGTATGCAATTTTTTACATGGAGACAGTTGGAGGATCTTGCAGGATTGAGTTGGCATCCTAGCAAAAATGCCTAGGGAGTTAGTTTTGGTTTGAAGTGTTTCAGAGTGTGACCTCTTGAGCTAGTGTTTATTGCTGTCTTGAAATTTTGTTTTATCGTCCAGGTTCTCAAATCCTTTTAACGCATAATTAAGCAAATTATAGACCATTTGGCCAAGTAAAAGTATATTCCCCCCACCCCCCCCCCCAAAAAAAGCAGGAAGACACATTCCTTACATTCTTGTACCCAAATTTGTAATTTGTGAGTACCGGTAGTTGTTTCTTCAAGCGACTGCAGAAAAGTGCCACTGGCTGCACATAAAGACAGACAATTGACAAGTAGCGGGTGGAATGATGATTTTAATCATGAGACAAAAAAAAGTGATATTTGTTTAACCTACTGGCTAATTTAATTACCCTCTCTTCTGGAATGACACAAGCTCACTGTTAATATTGACTGTAAAGTCGGCTAGTAAAACCGGATCCAGTCGTAGGTGGATTTATTGATTTAGTCCACAATAGTCTGTAACATGTCTACGACAAAACGAAGACTGAAGAGTTACAATGTAGATCAAACTCAAATTTGATCTATTTAAGTCGGAAATTGCCATTTTGCAATACAGTGGGGCAAAGCCAACATTTGAAGGGGTGCATGGTCCACTTTTTTGGTTTTCAGGTGAACTGTAATCTGTAAATGTCTTGATTTATCTTTCTCCTATTTTTTGGTTGTATCAATCCCCAGTGTTTCTGGCAGTGGCTGCAATATGCGCCGCAGCACCTTGTCAACCTTTATAAGGTGCTACATAATGGGTCTCATATTTCTCATATACTTTATTTACCTTTCTTTAATAATATACATAATAACCAGCGCCTTGAGTACCTAATTGTTTGTAGATACGTGCGCTATATAAGACTCCGTTATTATTATTATTATTATTATTATTATTATATAAAACCCATTTCATTCCCTTTTACCTACTTGACTGTTCATTCACAACAGCAAATTTTTGAATTTTATCAAAAAGGAGTTTTACAACTTCAGTTACGTAAGTAAGAAGTTCAAAGTGTCTGTTGAATACTGTGCAAACTCCTTTAGGTCTATTATTTTTGTTCGACTTAAATAACTCAGTGGTAATGTTTTGCATCGGGTCGAGTTGACCAGGCCAAACTGACCCAAAACATTATAGACAAAACCGAGATAAAACCGAATCCGAACCAAAACCGATCTGAACTCCCCAAATCCAACCCGACCCACCTCAACCTAACAAAATTCAAGGAAAAGCTGACCCAAACTGAACCAAACCGACCCGAAACCCACACCCCGAATATCTGGCTTGGGTTAATCGTCCTATGTTTCACAAACACTGCCTCTGCTTTTTGTGCCTGAACTTACCCATGTCGCGTGATTTTTATTTTAAAATTGTCGTCTCTCAGAAGGGTTGGCTGATTTAAATCACGTTGATTGAAATCACTGATTTAAATCGTGATTTAAATCACATTTAAATCACGTTGATTTAAATCACTGATTTAAATCGCGATTTAAATTAAATGATTTTTTTAATAAAAATCACTGATTTAAATCACTTTTTTGTAAAAATCTTATTTTTGGCAAAATCAATTGATTGAGGGTCATTTTAATCATTTAAATCAACTGATTCCACTTAATTACAAAGTGTAAGATGTTGTTAACACATTGAAACACCCCTACTTCACCACCATTGACTCAATTTAGGTTTTGCATAATTACACAAAATCGTTGTTTTGATTGGGGATGATGGGTATTATTGGAACCTGTAAACTCCTTAGTGACGGGTGGGAGGGTGCATGGGGAGATTTAGACACATATTTAGACATATCAATATTTTGAAAGTTAAAAAAAATCAAAAAAATCTGATTTAAATCAAATAAATCCGATTTTTCAGATTTTTAAAAAAAATAAAAAAAATCGCCAACCCTGTCTCTCAGTATAGAATCAGACTGTACGGTATGGTGAACACTCCTGACGTGACCTACCGGTGGGCCTACACGTTATACACTGTGCGTAATAGAATGGAAACCACATGCACGATAGACGGCAAACCACATGCACAATCGCGCGATGGGTTGACGCGGTAGCATGTACCGGTAAATGTACATGTACGTGCGCAGTACTGGTCACAGTTGGTCTGTAACATTGCACCGTGTGAATTTTCGAACTACTGTATTTCGCTTTTTTGGGGGGGGGGGGGGGTTATTTTGGGTTTCTCACAAGATGGCTTAACTGACCGGACCCCACTGAAAATCGCAAATGCAAAACTGAAAATAACTCGACCTGACTGAAATGATGGAAGAAGCCAATCCGAACCGAAGTCACTTTCGGGTCGGATCGGTTTCGGTTCGGGTTTGCACAAAATACTCAGTGAGACTAAATGGTATACCATTGGAAAACTCCTGTTCAGCAGTATCCAGGTATAAATATCTCAACTCTTAAAAAAGCCTGACTTTATGCTCATTTTGTGATGACAGGTCTCAATTTTATTGCTTCCAAGTATAAAATAAAGATAAAAGTTGCTTGGGAACGAATAACTATCAAATTGGCTTTGGCTTATGTCGTGCACATCGTGTACATGTACAGGTACATGTATGTGTAAAATGCACGTGTAAAATTCATGGCCTGCGCACAGACCATTGGGTATACTGACAGCACGTCTCAATTAAGACATACATGTACACGTACATGTAGGTTTGTCTTGCTGTCATGCGTGGAGCGTTGTTTTTATCAGACCGTGCTGCTTGTACATGTAAGGCTGTTTGCTGAGCCACTACGGCAGCCCAGATTCCCCCCCCCCCCAGTGTCGGTTACCGTGGAGCATCTATTATTGACACGGCAGCGGTGGCGAGGCAAGGCCCTGGATATTCCCTGAAATTGGAAGTGTTATATACCTGTTCTGCTACTCAAGTAATTTGCCATTTAGTGGGAGTGGATCGAGGGGCCGATGATGCGTTATAATGAAGGGGCTGGGAGTTGAGAGTTGAGAAAGCTATTTAGGCCAAAACAAAAAAATGGTTCTGCTTTCGAGTATGGCATTTGAAAATTGAGTAGGTACATGTAGGTAGGGAAATTTTTTTTTGGGGGGGGCAAGTTTTGTTGTGTACGTTTATACTGGGTATAGAGGTGTCTGCATGCACGTAGTCAATTCAATTCAGAATACTTTATTTATCCTTAAAAAAGGCAATTTCATATGGTTGGACAGCTCATTAAAAACACTTAGTAAATTGCAAGTCAAGTAAATTTAGTCACTTGAGGGTAAAAGGTAGTAATTGATTTTGTGCTCCCCCCCCCCCCATTCCCCCCCCCCAAAAAAAAAAATTGGGCAGGTGCTGTCATAAGGGGGAAGGTAGGGTAACCGGAAGCAGAACTATTATTTTTTTTGGCCTTACAGATCAGGACTTGTAGGCTGCTACAAGTACCGGACCTGCTGATGTACAATGTGTACATTTATACCCTCTATTTGTAAAGAAAAATGAAAGACCAAATTTAAACCCAGCCATTCTGGATTGGCACCTTAATTTATCCTGGAGTTCCCATTATGAATTGATCCCTGTAATGTTCCCTTTCCTTGCTTTGTCTTAAGTCTTATTTTAAAAAAAGTATCACAAAAAACAGACAGGAAATTTACGAGAAATTGTATTTGGACAATTGGAGGTTTTGGGCTCACTCAGGTCAATTAAAAAAAAAGTAAACTCAGCCATTTTTTTCATTTTTCTTGCAATTCCATTTCTGAAATTTCTTTGAGTTTCTCCCCAATATTCTGAAAATGGAGGTGAATTTTCAGAAAATGGTTGCCACTGTTGTCTTTTCCAAAATAGTAAAAGCCCCATTTTTTTCAGGCCAGAATGGCACATTAATCATGCCAATTTGCGTTGTGCATGGCTGCTTCCATGTAAAATAAGATTTCACCATATTTCAATTTCTGATTAGATTTATATCCAATCATCGCATTTGAAATTACAATATGCAGATAATTACGAGTTAGCAGATATTTTACTAGTACCGTTACTTCTCTTTTAAAAGATGAAAATGACCCTTTTGGCTATACCTTTTCATTTTACAGGTACATGTAGCTATCACCGTACCAGTACTGTTGCAGATACAATACACTATATAATGTAAATTTAAAGAAGTGTATAAACTTACTTGAAGCTCACCACAAATCACCTGAAAATTTTAAGACATGTCTTCACATAGATTTCAATAGAATAGCCTACGTGTTTTGATTAGCTCATAATTTAAAAATCTGTTCAGTGCCGTGAACTGAGGTAATTGTAGACTGAGAAAAAAGTAATTAAGGGTCTGCAGATGTGGTGGCCATTATAAGAAGCCATTGTAATAAGTCGTCTAGGATTGGAAAACCTGCTAGCAGCTGTTTTTAGACTTCATGTTCTGTCTTTCTCTTTGCAGTACCTTGCATGTTTATCGACCGTCTCGTCTTCTGACAAGCTAGCTTTTGATGTCGGCCTTCAGGAGTCCCTCGAAGGTAAGATCTACATGTACATTTACATTTGTTTCAAAATATGTGTGTAAATTTTGTGTGAAATTGTGAAGAGTAACGTGGGTACGTTTTCCTCATTTTACAAAAAGACTTATTGTTTAATTGTTTAAATTTGAATGTGGTCTGCTTGTGCGTATTGAGAATGAAATTGCAACAATTTTGTTTCAAATTTTCAAATGAACCTCAAGGGAAACTGACTAGGTGGATTATAAACCTCTTTTATTGTTGAACAAAGAAATTGAGTTGAGAGGGGTTTGAACCTGCCCCCTCGGGATTTTCGTTCCGGTGCTCTACCAACTGAGCTATCCAGTCCTGTGTTGGCGGATCCCCATTTTGTCAATGCTTTGTTCAAGGGGCGCTAGTCAGAAGCCATAAACCATGTATACAATGTATATAGCTAGCGATCACACCCAAAGTCATGATGCTAGCAACATAAGTAATGCTGTAAAACTGGAATTTAATAATTTTTTTCAAATTAACCACGAGGGGCACCGAGTAGATTTTGATCAACATGACCTCTAGAATAGGGCTGCTCATTTTCGAATAATTCAATTTTTCAAAACTGCACTTGACCGAATATTGGAATATTCGAAACTTGCTGATCAAGTTTAACACACGCCAACTGCAGCTGCCTTCCTCATCGGTCAAACGTTGCATACAAAGCGCTCCGTTTAAAAGTTGCGTGCGGCATGCGTACGTGGGAGTGTTTTAACTGGTAACTGTCTAGGGACTTGACCAAGCTAACAGAATGGGACTAATAGATACATGTAGGTGTCAACAAGAAAGTTACCGTCGACAAAAAGTATCATCTGACAAAAAAACCGCAACTTTACGATTAAGATAACAGCACAGTCAATTGGTGCGTAGTTTTCTCTTTTTGAATACATTTTCAAACGGACAAAAAGCTATTTGAATATTTGGTTGATATTCGAATATTCAAATATTTGGGACAGCCCAAATCTAGCATCTAATGCATACATGTAAATCAGGGATTCAAAATAAAGGCTGCCACAAGGCGTTTGCCTGGAAGAGGCTGCTTTTTAACTTCACTGCCAAAATCCATCAAAGATGCTTTTTTCAGTTTGCACACAGTACCAAACATATGCAAATGCATGGGCATGCAGACCCTTTGCAAATAACATGTCTACAAATGTTTGTTCAACATGATACCAATAAAGGGAGGATTTTCACCTCAGACGGCAACTTTGTTTTTATTTCAAAGCATCAACCTACATTGTATAAATGATATGTGCTGCAGGACAATCATATTAATGTGATTAATTGATTGATCTTTGCATTAAACCAAACCAAATATTGTAATGCAATGATACTAAAGAAGTATAGTCAATAGAATATTGAAAATATAGAAATATACATGTACAGTGTAGTAGATGATGAACCCATAAATTTACATGTTGTCTAGGAAGCAAAAGAAACCCCAAATATCTGTGTAAACTTAAAATTGTCATAGAATGATGTCTCCAGGAGAGCAACGTTTTATTCACAGACGTGATCCAAGTGTTTATGTATCTATGACAACAAAGAGTGATAAATGGCATCCTTTAAGCTTTCAGCAAACTAAAGCCGTTCAGCTCCCCCTTTTCAATTACAAAGAAACAAGGGAGAGGAAAAACCTGAAACAAATACAAAAACTCTACCTAATCCAATTAATGCAAGTCTTTCCCTCGGTATCGGTGTTAACATCTGAGCTGCGTCCGCGATAAATTTTCAGCCAAGAGACGCCGCGGCTGCTTGATACCTAACGTGGCTTTTCGGTGTCGGGACGGTCGAGAGCCGTGCGGTGGGCGTCCGCCGCACTTGTCCCTAATTGACTATGTGTCACTCGCCGTTAATCAATCGGTGTGGTGTGGATGGCTGCTGGGACGGATGCGTTTGGCTCCAAAGGGCAAACTTGATAACTGTCTCAAGAACCAAGAGGTAAAAGTACAAGAGGAGAAAAAAAACGAGAGGTCTGAACTGTGCTGGAATCATGGTGGAACATTGAAAGGGTTAACTCGGACCTTTTCACATTTTTCCATTCTTTGCCAGTGGAGAGGCAGCCAGGAAAACTGCCAATCTTGAGTGTCGTCCTCTTATTGACTTTTTATGGCAATGTTAAAAAAGATGTAATTAAAGTAGAATTTTTACACGAAGTGTGGTGAATTATTAATATTTTTAATGCCCATGCTGTCACAGCTTTATTGCTTTGAAATTGTGATATAATTTTTCAACAATTCCCGGGACTGGGGGGAGTACGGTACAGCAATGTTTCTTTGCAACAAGACTTACAAATCCTATTGTGCCATGAACAGCCAAAAGTGCAGTTTTTTTTTTCAAATTGTCCCTTGCATATATTTACTTCTTTTATCACATATTGTTTCCCTCTCTTAAAAAGCCATATCCTCTCTGAGTGATCCCTGTTTGTTATTTCCTAGGTTTACAGCATACATGTAGCTAATGTTGCTAGCGTCGTGCAGAGTTGTAACGAGTCACTGATTTTTGTGACTCGAGTCGAGTCGAGTCATTTTAAAGAAGTGACTCGAGTCGAGTCGAGTCATTAGGTCAACAAGGTCGAGTCGAGTCGAGTCGAGTCACAGAGTGTGGTCGAGTCGAGTCGAGTCGAGTCAAGTATTTAGCTCGAGTCAATTCGAGTCACAAATATTTGAACACTTAATTACAATAAAAAGCAACAAACACAAGAGAGAAAGAATACAAGGCACCAGTCTATTACGGAAATCCAAAGACATAAAGTATGCTGTATGGTACCCAACCAACAGTTTCCATTGCTAGCTCACGTCACAGATAAGAAGATGTGAAACTTCGGTCTTATAACTGGTTTGGCTTCGGGTCTAGATTTTGTTGTTCGCTGATCGCTGACAATGTTAAAACCTAATTGCATTATACAAAACTGTTTCTGATTATTTAAAGGTGGGCCCGTCCGTATCCATTTTTGTGTGTGAAATCGGGACATGAATTTAGCCAGCGTTCCACCAAGAACTTCAAAATCGCCCGAACCAATGATGAAACCACGGATTGAGAAATGCGTTTTAAGTCTGGTTCCGGGTTTAGCATTACATGCTATAGAACCACAAGGTGGGAGTCCGCGACACGGTGTATGTTTGTTGTTTCATTATGGAGGAAGGAAACAGACTGCCGCTGTATATAAACGTACATTATTCGCGAACATTAACGTGACGTGAACAAAAACTGGCAACGGGAACGGCGCAGCGTAAGTCATTGCAAATATTTTTTGCAAGTAAGTTTTGCTTTTATTTTGGGACTCGAGTCTTATTAGCCTTCCTCGAGTCGAGTCGAGTCATTCTGATGAGGGACTCGAGTCGAGTCGAGTCATTTGCTCGCAGTGACTCGAGTCGAGTCGAGTCATTTACCCGTCGGGACTCGAGTCGAGTCGAGTCGCCAAAAAATGTGACTCGAGTCGGACTCGAGTCGAGTCATTGACTCGAGTCATTACAACTCTGGCGTCGTGACTTTGGGCATGATCCCTGACT
The DNA here is from genome assembly GCF_015706575.1 of Patiria miniata. Lineage (NCBI taxonomy): Eukaryota > Metazoa > Echinodermata > Asteroidea > Valvatida > Asterinidae > Patiria > Patiria miniata. Next base: position 38,440,937 of record NW_024037072.1, read on the forward strand.
ACATGGCATATGAGTTTCTGACTTCTGACTAGCGCCCCTTGAACAAAGACAATGATAAAATGGGGAACCGCCAACATAGGGCTTGATATAGCTCAGTTGGTAGAGCACCAGAATGGCAGTCTGGAGGTCACAGGTTCAAACACCACTCTGGTCAATTTCTTTGTTCCACTTCAAAAAAATAATTTTTTTTTTTATTGAACTGCTTTATTCATTTAAAAGACTAGGCCTTATCACCTACATGTATAGGTGTCAAAAATAAAAAAAACAGTATTATTTCATGTGGAAAACGTCTTCAAGAAACAAAAGTGTAACATCAATGTGGATCCCTGACATTTTCCTAAGCCATGCTAGTGGAAAGGTTGCAAAGAAGAATATCAACCTTTCTTACGTCAACCCCTCATCAATTTCTAACAAAGTTTATCAGGGGAGAGTTTGCTTTCTTAAACACGTGCGTCATAATGATTGATTGGACATGGCGGTATGTGGAGGAGCAGGCATTTGTGGTGTGTAAAGAGCACCTTCACATCCGTAATTGGATTAAAGGGGATCTGCAGTGAATCGCTTAGTCTGCTGAACTACATTAAGACGAGAATAGGATTAGGTGACAAGGCTCTTGCATTTCATTCTACGTGTACCTGTACATGTAGGCATAACGGTACCGGTACATACCGTACAAATGGGTCGTCTAATTAGTTTGGATTCTGCTGATTCAAATCAAAGGTCAGTGTCTGTTAGTAGGTTAAAAAAAATGGAAATGAGTGAAGTCATGTGGGTTTTGTTGGTTTGTGCCCACCGTTGCAAAGAACCATGTTAATGGCAGTGCAGAACTTGTGGAAGATTTTGGAGGATTGAGGCAGTGTGTCTTTTTAGTGGCGATTGATTTTGGAGGATGCGTTATGGTCTTTACAAATGTAGCTTTACCTACCGGTATACAAATACATGTATGCTCTGCCGTGCTTAATTGAGGCCTACACGTACAGTACATTAACCGGTACATTATACTGGACATCATCTGCGCTGCTTCTAGATATTGATCTGCACTGCTCCTGGATATTATCTGCTCTGCTTTATAAACTGAGTCAGAGGATTTTGAAGGATTGAGGCAGTGGTCACCCCTCCACTGAATAAATTCAAGTAATAACAGATGATTTTGGAGTATTAGGGCTGTATCTGATGTTTACGTTACAATGTACTTTGGTAACATTTGGAGGGTTTTGCAGGATATGAGGATAGTCTTTAATATCACCCGTTATTCAACAGAGCCCTTTCCGCATCCAACGTTTGATACAGGTACCAGTATCCGAGCAATGCAAAATTTTGCCTGCCAATCGGAGTTGACTTTAAAAATTGTGACGTCGTTGCGATCAGAAATGTGGACAAAGCTGTTGATTGGTCAATTTGGCGGACCTGTCTGTGTAATATAACAACAGGTTACGAAAGACCTGAAACAAGCCACCCGCTGAATGGTCAGAATATCTTAAGGTCACGACATGGTATTTTTTTGCATAATCACCCAATCTGCACGCATATACATGTATATATCGTACATGTAGACCAGATTGGGCGAAGGTCTATTTCATAGACTAGATTGATGATGGTTAATTCCTAGCCAAAAGAGCTAAGTGGGTGTTTGCCTTACTTTTTTTGAAAAAGGGGGGGGGGGGGGAGGGCATGTCTACACAATGCAAACTTTGATACTTTTCCAAATAGTGGCATGCACTGTACACATTACATGAAGTGCAGTGTTAGATTTCAATACCTAACTGGATTTTGATGAAACAGATTGTACATGTACTACCGTATGTACTATACTGTATAGCCCATAAGTCCATACAGGTGCGCACATACATGTTCTTGCATCCAGTCATTAGGAGTGCACGTTCCCTGGGCCACAAATTACCTTAAAATCTTTTCCGACTTTAAATTTGATTTTACATACACATTGTACATGTACATGTATATTTCACCAGGACTCCACATGTACCCGTACCAATCAAATTAATAGAAAATTTCACCCACTAAGGAGATTTTGCAGAGCAATTCCATTCATTATAGATATGGGCTCTCCTTAAATCCCAGTAGAGTGGGACTCACGTCAGTGCTTAATACTTGTTGATGGTGAATCAGGGATTGTAGAGTGATTGATTGCGTTATGTGCTGCACTGGCACTCTCTCATCATGTTCATAGATAGCTGGACATTGGCAGACATGCATACGTATCTATGGGTACTTCTCATCTCGTTGTCTGCTTTCCATTTTCATAGCCATTGGAGGGGGGGGGGGGGCTTCTAGACTTTTCCGCTAATGAAGGAAGAGATTAATGGTATTGGTGGCATGTTTAATTCAGCGTCAGGACCAGGCTACCGTAGCTATAAAAAAATGCCACAAAATTAATGGTACTCTTAAAGAGCTGGGATTGAAGCCTGTATGAAATGAACATTTGAAACGACTTTACTCGCATTGTATGGATGTAACTGAATAAATGTAATTTGAATGAAGAACGTGCAATTTCTTTACAAACTCTTATTTCTAAGTATTATATACAACTAATTTTTGGGTGAATCATTTTTAGCAAAAAATAAAAGAATGTCCCATGAGGTTCCTTCAAAGTGGAGGATTTTGGATGTTTTAGGAAGATGTCTTGCAAAACTGCCAAGAGAGTTTGGATATATTACCGGTAGTTACGCAAATATGTTGGAAAGGGAATGCAACCCAATAGCAGTATTGCATTGTATTTATTCACTGAAGAATCCATAAAACCATAGAGTGCTAGTGCTACATGTAGGGCGGGAGGACGGCACAAGACACATAGTTTGCACTACATGTATGTACCGGTACATTTCCATCAAATTCATTTTTTTTTTTAGGGTGGTTCAAAAAAAAGGACACCCACATTTGACAGTAATTTTCACCGATTTTTAAAAATTATTTGTAACTGTCGATTACATGTAGTAGCTATTAAAGTACTGGCCTTTAAAGGGAATATACATCATTTGCTTTTGCTGTAATTTTCAGAAATGGATGGAATTGGGGGTTGGAAATATAAAGCAAATATAGTTACACTGACTTTTTGGAGGTTTTGGGTTCGAAAATGCTATAAAAACCAAGAAAAACGATCATTTTCCTGTAGTCTGGTTCCCTGACTCCATATAAGAAGAAACAGAGCAGTTTACATACATTGGGGAATTGTAAGGTCAGGGAACCAGTCTAGCTGGCTCGTACCCGTTCATAGGTTTGTAATCGATTGCAAACAAGTGCAATGGTCAATTGGGGCCAGTATTTGAAAAAAAGCCAGTTGTTTCCAACGCTGATCGGCCGATCAGCGTTGGAAATTGATACAAAAATACCACTTTTCTTGAAAATGACAGTATACCAGGTGCCATAATTTTACAGGATGCTTTAGACTGTCATTTACCAACATCCTGTTAAGGTATTTCGCAAAAACTTGGTAGTTTTATTTTTCGATGTTTACAAATGTTGTATATTCCCTTTAAGCAAATCGTTGCTTTGCACATTTTGTCGTTGAGCAATGCTAATTTGAACATTTCATGTGCGAAACCTGTTTGTCCATGGAGGTACAATGTATACATTCTCTTCGCTTTACTGAGCTCAGCTATCAGAGCTTTATTTGAAAGGGCATGGCATTTGATAGTTACATGTATGTTAGGTCATGTTATGGAGCAATGAACTTAAGCCAACAGCTCATTGAGTAGATGATCTTAACACTGACATGAATAATTGGACAGCTTCAATAAAAGTTACAAAATATATTTTGGCGGGAAGGTTTTTTAATTTTTATGAACTACGAAAATGTCCAATTTACATAGAATAACCCGTGGACAAGACTGATTTTGGTGAATTGTATTCAAATTAGCACAATATCACTATTTTTGCGACTTTTACTAAGCTTTTTTCACCATGCATGGTTAAAGGCCTATACTTTACTACTATGTGCAAAAATATTTAAAATAAGTGCATTAAGTAGGTGAAAATTGCTGTCAAAAGTGGGTGTCCTTTTTTTTGAACCACCCTGTAGTTCAAACATCATATTTGAGAACTTTACCATGAACATTTCAAGATTGACTTTCACACCACTAGAAGCAATTCATTGAATACATTATAGGAAACTTTGAAATAAAGACCCAACACTAAGGTACAAGAAAGAACTAGAAGCCGTTCAACAGAATTTGGAAAAGGAAGATCTAGGGTATTTACAGGATCGAATACCGACATTGAACAAGTACATGTATGTATCATTTCACGGCAAAAGAAAATTGCACTCTTGAGCATCGATAACATGAACTGAACCTGCAATTGATGCTCTGTTGTGAGATTGTGAATGGATCAGTGACATTCAGTCATTTGTCATTCCACATTCCCCGAAAGAACAAATGTCACAAATGACATTGCGCACATCAACTGTAAGACCATTTTGTACATGAACAATTTAGCTTCATTCAAGTTTCTTTCTCTACATGTAGATGATGTGACACCCTGCAACAAACTAAATCTTTATCTTGAATCCTTTTTGAGATACATGTAGGGGGCCTACATGTACGCAAGTACACAAAAAAATATTGTGGCAAGTCCAGGCTATAAATAGTGTGTCATTAATTGAGATTACAAAATTTCTGGAAAAATCATATTAGGAAGGTAACATTTCTAGAAAGGAAACATTTTCAGGCAAAACAAATATCATTGAAAAAATTTTACCCTTCAATGTATCAATGAAATTAAATACACGTATTTTAGACAATTGTCTCCTCACCCATTTATTGATCCTCAATATTTACACCGACTCTTCACAAAACCAGGCCAAACGATTTTCTGCCCAGATGGGCCCATACAATAACATATGCAGACGATTAGAATTGTATTTCTCCTAAAGCAAAAATTCAGGAGGAAAAACAAATGGTGCCCCGTTTCTTGACTCGAGGGGGTATTCTGTGAAAGTCTTATCAACTTAACACGTGTTGCCTGGCTGGCTAGTAGGGCGGCCGTGTACTCCACTGCTACGGTTAATTTCTCCTGAAGCCCCCTTGGGAGCGCAGGGCACGTGGTTCAGACACTCTCTCGTGTGCCATTTCTCCTCTCTCCCTTTTATTTCCCAAGGAAAGAGCAAAAGGCAGTAGTTTGGGGCTGCAATTGATTTGGCCGAGATAAAGAACAGAGAATATTCTATGGATTTTTTTTTACCATCAAATCTGAATTTGCGATTTGCATGTCTTGGAGTGGTGCCGATATGTGAGGCGTTCGAGCAAAATGAGATGGAACTGGGCGCGGGCCGTAGTCGAGAAAAATGTAAAAACTGAATGGGGTGTAGTTTTTTTTCGATTTTCAGAATTTTTTCATATTTTTAATGTTTGATATTTCTTCTACATATTTGTTATAAAATCTAGTATAAAAATGTGTGAAATGAAAGTGTTTTATTAGGGAAAACAATTGGCATCTTTTATTTTCACGAATACAAAACTCAAAACTTAAATGGCTTTTTCTCAGTACATTATTGTATTTAACTTTCTGGACATGTCGATAAAGTACAAACTTTAAACAGCCCCAAGTTGTCAACAGATTGTCCTATTGAAGTGCAACAAACAGTTTTGTAAGGAGAATTTTATTCTCTTTCCTAATATCTGCAAACCCTCATTTTGACCTCGGCACACTTCTGTCTCATTTTGCCAGAACACGTCTCATATTCATCGACTGTACATATGTACAAATGTACATCTACCGGTACTATTAGTACCAGTAGCTGAACACAGAATAATGTAGTGTGTCTGTATATGGGACACAGATGCACTTCATTTCCATGTTCCGCAAGCGCGAGTGCAAAAGTTATCTTCAAGCAAAGTAAGATTGGAACTAGCACACTAAAGCCGGCCTCAGGTCGACCCACGATTTGTTTGTGCCACGACGGAACCGTCGGCAATCAAGCACAAAAATTATGCTCAGGTCACAAAAAAGTCCCTACCTACCGGTACCTACCCTTTATTGAATGCCATGTAATCGGAAGCAGAACTATATTTTTTTTGGACTTAGGCATAATATCACACTGTTGTTGCCTTGGATCGACCAATCAGGATCGAGGATTCAACTTTGTTTGAATTTTTTTTTATAATAACCTCTTGATTTAAATTGCTCTCCCAATTCTATTTGAGTTTCATACTGTGCCTAAGTGCATATTGCGTAGAATTTGAATGAAAACAAAGTCAGGATTCATTGGATTTTTATTCAAAAGAAAAGTTTGTTGCACTTTGCTATATTCCAGGAATATTGATTATGTGTTTATAGCTCTCTCGTTAGCATTTGGAATACCTTCAATGAAAACAAATAAAAGCTGGTTATTTTGTCATCTAGTATTGATTGATTTACTGGTTTGGTATTTAATTGGCAGATAGAACGTAATCGTAAAAATGGCAGTCGTAAAAATGACAATTTTTTTTGGGGGGGGGTCAAGGAGTCTAACTTAACTTTGAATGCCCCAATTTTGGGGGCTGGAACAAGTGTTTGGAAAAAAATGTTTAAGGTCATGAGATTCAAAAATTTCACGATACGGATAAAAACAAATATAAGAGAAATCTTAGTGCCAATTATTGAAATGATTGGCAAGAAAGCAGAACAAAAGAAAAATCATGTAGGAAAAAAAAAGAACTAAGGTTTATTCGCCTGTGTTTTTATGAATCATCTGAAAATGCCCACCCATATTACCCACAAACAGGTGTTTTTTTAATGCAGTTTTTTCTTGAAAAATTCAGATTTTTTCTTCGAACATGTAGATGTAGATGTACATGTACACTTACATGTATCATACAGTACCCACATGGGTACATGTACATATACATGTACATATACATGTACATGTGTAGACATGTGCATTGAGTGCGTTGTCACGGTTTCAATTACCTGTGAAATATTGGCCGGTGGGGAATAGTGAAAAATTGCCATTTGCACGAGTAGTCCCAATACACTTTAGTGATTTCCGGTACTACCTGTACATAAATTGGCAGGATTTATACATGACCATGTACATGGATATAGATCCTGTATGTCATCAAAAGATGAACGTAGTTTACACACGCATTGTTTACAAGCTTGTACAAGATGAGATTTGGCTGTTTGCGTATCTGATTATAAATGTTCCTCTCTTGTGTGGGGTGACTATGCAATAATGTATAATTATGTCGGAATCCGTGCACAAGTACCGCCCCTCAAAGGTGTCAAAAGGAGATGAGAGAGACCACTTGAAAGTGCTGCATGCTGCCGTAAGACGCTATAGTTTTGTGTAGATTCAGAATCAAACGAGTCTTGTGTATGTTGTGCAATATATGCGTGTGAATCAGTATGCACACGTGGTGTGTCCTAGTGTTGTGCAAACGCGACATGAAACCGACCTAAACCTGACCCGACCCAAAACTGACCCGACCCAAAACTGACCCAAAACTGACTTCGGGTTGGGTCGGGTCGGTTTGTCCATCATTTCAGTCGGGTCGGTTTCGGTTGTGAATTTGTGATTTTCGGGCTGGGTCAAGTACAGTAAGCCATTTTGGAAAAACCCGAAAACCGAAATCAACCCGACCCGAAACCAACTTTGGGTCGGGTCGGGTCGGTTTGTTCATCATTTCAGTTGAGTTGGTTTCAGTTTTGAATTTGCGATTTTTGGGTTGGATCGGTTAAGCCATTTTGGAAAAACCCGAAATAAACCCAAAAAAACCACCCTGGAACAGTTTGGAAATTCACATCATGCAATATTATTGCAGAGTCACTGTGCCCGGTACAACCAAAATGGTTTGCATTCTATCACACACGGTCTATAACATGTAGGCCAAGCAGTAAATCACGTTGTGAGTGCTGTACGGTATGATTCGGATGTACTGAGAAACAACGATTTACACGCGATGCGGGCTAGTTCAGGCACAAAAAGCAGACACAGTTGTGAAAGCCAGATATTCATTTTTTTTTAAGGGTCAGTTCGGTTTTGGGTCGGTTCAGGTCGGTTTTCCGATCGGTTTCGGTTTGTATTCCATTTATCTATGTTTCGGGTCAGTTTGGCTTGGTCAACCCGACCCACAACACTAGTGTGTCCCTCCCACTGGCCGGGCTCTTGGAAATGGTTGCAAAGTGCCATCTGGTATTGTTGGTGCACGGACATGTAGTCCATAAGATTTCAGGTCTTTTTATTTAGAAGAAATTGATTTTTTTTCTTTTGGTTTAATATTAACTTGTGAAGAACAAAAGACAAAAATATTTTATTTCCAGAACCTGATATATATAAAGCCCATCTCTGCATATTAATGACTGTAATTTGAGGTTTATTTCAAAGCATGGGTGGAGATGTCATTACACAGATTGTTACATGCACATCTCAAGTGCTGTTTCAAGATGTACAAATAAAGGAATTTGTTTTTGCTGGCAAGGTCACTCCGACAAGACAATTTATCCACAAATTAGCACCTAATTATTAGCACTGTAATTATCAAGCTGAAGCTACCGGGGTATACGGTACATGCTGAAGTATACATTGTTCTTATAATTTTGCACACATTTATTTATTTTTAAAAATAATCTTGGTCTCCCAAGTACTGTAGTCTATGGGTTGTCCAAAAGACTAAATCCTTGCCTTAGTGATACATGTACATGTAGTTTAAATCACTTAAAGGGAATATACATGTACAACATTTGCAAACATCGAAAAATAAAACTACCAAGTTTTTACGAAATACCTTACTAGGATGTTGGTAAATGACAGTCTAAAGCATCCTGTAAAATTATGGCACCTGGTGTGAAGTCATTTTCAAGAAAATTGTAGTTTTGTATACATTTCCAACGGTGGTTGGCCGATCACCGTTGGAAAAACCTAACTACATTTGTATTTTTCAACTACTGCTCCAACTTTATACTTTTTTCAGTCCAAATTTTGTTTGCTATTGGTTACATGTTCATGAACGGGTGCAGGCCAGCTAGACTGGTTCCCTTACCTTACAATTTGATCCATTTTATCTTTAGTGGAGTCAAGGAACCAGACTACTTGAACATTTTTGTTTTTCTTGGTTTTTCCAGCATTTTTGAACACAAAACTTCAAACATGTCAGTGTAATAATATTTGATCTATTATACTAACCCCTCAAATAGTTCATTTCTGAAAATTACAGCAAAAGCCAATGATGTACATTCTCTTTAAAGACGCATGTACCGGTAGGATCATTTGGGTTTCATGCTTTTTGTTCGTTTCCAATAATAACACCACTGAAAATCCAAAGAGTAGGCCTAACATTCGAAACCCAAGCTGTTGAAGTTTCAGCTCAGTGGGTTTTATACTTGTTGAGAAAACAGTGAAAAACCACGTCAACCTTTTGATGGCAAAGCACAATTTCGTTCACTCTTTTATTTCCAAAAAAAATCAGTCATTTGACTGATCGTTGGAAATCACCTATTCTTTGGAAATCACCTGTTGGAAATTCTACCGGTAAATGGCATCAGCAAACTGGATGAAATAATTTCACAGGGTGTTTAGTACCAGAATGATCTGTAATCCAAGCAAGCTTTTTGATTAATTTGGTAGGTTACTTGGATGAATGCAAATGATCCTAAATGCATACTATGCCTTTAATTACCATAAATAAACCTTTTTTTCTTTGCATGCACTTGCTCTTCAACTGACCTTTGATAATCAATGTTTATTGCTTCCGATATATACATGCATGCACTCACCTTTTTGCGACACAAACTTTTGGCCATTTTTGTAATTATATACACGTATACACATGTTCATATCGGTATCAATCTATGAATTGCACTGGGCACAGTTGGGTACAAGTTTGGATTGAGATTAGTGCAGTCGCCCACAATGTAAAGAATTCTTGCCTAAAGCAGCAGAAAATTGATTTTGCAACTTTAAAAAAGAGACAAGGTCACTTTTTGAAAGTCATTTTCCATACACACTGTTATGCAGTACAAAATATGTATGCATGTACTTGTTACATATGTACACATGGAATTATAAAAAATACTGTAATTCAAGTGAATACTGTAATTCAAGCAAACCCCGGCATGCTGGTATAAAGTTTTTATACGGTCAGTTGGTAGGGATACTTGTCAGTGTCCCTAACCAAAATTGAAGGTTTCTATTGTTTTAGCAATAGTTACCTTGACCTTTGACCTGTCGGCCCCAAAAGCAATATGCTTTTTAAGACTACCAAGAACAACCCACATACCAAATTTCAAGTTCCTATGTATGTAAGTAAAGTATATCACAAGTTATCGTGCTGACAAGAGTTACAAAATGTAACCTAACCAAAACATAACACACAGACATACCGGTACATACAAACATACATACACCCCTACACACAGAAGGAATACGCTATCGCAATATCCCACTGCAGCTTACAGCCAGGGGGATAAAAAGAGGGGAAAAAATAAGAAAAATGAGTAGTTCTCTTGCCATTCGTGAATATGACCAAATGATATATGCTTATAATATTGAATATTGAAAACAAAATAAATTGGCTCTTTAGGTAAATTCTTGGTGTGCACCATTGCCTACAGTAGGCCTACATGTATATGTTTTAGTGCCAGTCCATCATATGTTCATAAATTTTAATTAGAAAAGAACAGGGGCTGTTGATTTAAGTGAAATAAATTTTATTATATTTAATTATCAGTGATTTGTTTGTCATTAAAGTCCGGTCATTGAACCTTCCAGAAAACAGGAAGTCCCATCCATGGGGCTAATTTTAATTAAATCAGTGGATGAACATTTGACGAGTACAGATGATATGAATGTCTAATGCCCTGGAAAGTGCTGGTCGTTAATTGATCAAATCATTCGTTTTTTGTTCGCTTGATTAATAATTGAAGAGGAAATTAAATACAGACTTGCTTGATTTCAATAACTTAGAATCTGTTTGCCTGAGAAGTACGGTATGAATACTCAGAATACGTTCCCATAAATGCAGAAAGTCTGTGAATGGGAATAGAGCATAACCTGTAGTGAATCCTGGTTGGAAAGAAAAAACAAAACTGCCGGAAAATATTTTCTGGGAAGCAATTTCCTTAAAAGCACCCATTTTAAAGTGTATGTTTTAATGTGCATATTTTACCATGTTTGCACACAATGTGTGGAATTTAATGTGTTGAAACAGATGAAACTGTGTACTGTACACTGTAGGACACTGTACAATGGTTGCAGTTTTTGCAGAAAGTAGGCTACCCATTTCCTCAAAAGCAAGATTTCTGTTTTCTCACAAGAGAGTGTAAAATTCTGTAAAATGTTAATAAATATTGGCGTGAACAATATGACACCCTAAGGGCTCTTCGCTCATGCAGGTAATTGAAATCTGAAGGCATTGGGTGTTTTTTTTACCCAGAGGGTGCTCAATCAAAACTTTTTAATTAAGATTACTTGACAGGCTCAATGCAAAAAGGACAGTATGAAGGTTTGTAGTGATAAGTAGCTGTTGTTTTTTTCATTGGGCAAACTGTTGATTATGAGTGTGCAGAAATTAGAAATGGTCCATTTTGTCCCTTTGCTGTACACGACCCTACCGGTACATGTACATACACACATACTATACAATATTTTCTATTTGAAATTTGTGAATTAACCCAAATTCTCGCAACGACTTAATGAGGTTGTGGAATGCTCGAAGACATTTCCGTCATTTTTCGGGTATATGTAGCCTAAGGTGTGATGAAATAAAAACGACTATTGTTTCTGTCATAATATGAGTACAAAAGGTACTTTTGAGAGCTGTTTTTCAAGTCCTCCTGTCATGCCTGTTTCGACCCGAACGTGCAATTTGAGTAAAAGTCGTCGTTGCGGGCAGCAAACAAAACACAGTAAATCGTGACGTAATAAACAGGACTCCCGATGCAGAGTAGCATAAACGAGTCCTGTTTATTACGTCACGATTTACTGTGTTTTGTTTGCTGCCCGCAACGACGACTTTTACACAGATTGCACGTTCGGGTCGAAACAGGACCTGAAAAATAGCTCTCAAAAGTAACCTTTGTACTCATTTCATGACAGAAACAATAGTCGCTTTTATTTCATCACACCTTAGGCTACATATACCCAAAAAATGACGGAAATGTCTTCGAGCATTCCACAACCTCTTTAAGACGGGATAATATTTGTGTTTGTCTGTACATTCCTACTACATGTAGTCAGTGATCACTTCGTCGGTCACACCACGAAGTGACGTGTCATGAATAGTTATCGCACCACGAAGGGACGTATCGTGTGCACAAAGTCCATAGACAATTGGTCTTCTAAAAAAATTCTAAAAATATGTTTATTGAGAATACTTAACTCAATAAAAAAAATCTCTTATTGGAAAATCCTTTCTATTTTTTTTGAGGTTGGGAAAAAAAGGTGGGTGGGGCTAGTCGGGGAGGGGGGAGGGGGTGCTTGCTGTACATGTACATAGTGTACATTTGTACATATACCGGGTAGCAGCATAAGTACGGGTAGGTGTAGTGTTGAGGTCTCATAGAATGCAGTCAATGTCGCCGCAGCTTGTAATACATTGTACACCTGACCTTTTGATACAGACAGATGGTAATCCACAACCTTCACCTTTGCATGCAAATTATTGTCATCATCTGCGTGTTCATCAACCATTAGGCTGGCTATTAAACAGATGTGAACATGTACATGTAGATCAAGGACCTCAGTACATGCATACCGGTATTCTGGTACAATATCATAAAATGCCCAGGGAGAAATATATACATGTACTAAATATATATGTCAAAACAGAATTGTCTGAAGGGTACCGGTAAATTTTTAAACCATGTGTGTCTTGTTGCAGACATGTAGGGAGTCTGAGCGGTAAATTTAAAAGCATCTCATGTTTTCTTTTCATTATAAAAACTACTTGAACGTATGTAATTTGTGAACTTTTTTGTTTCAACCAACAAAAGTGCTTGAAATCTAAAAATGGATGCTTAGTAACTAACCCGATGAAGTTTCAGCTCTGTGAATGCTGTATATTTTGAGAAACAGAACAAACACAATATATTCTGGATCTTGATTCTTTCAATTCCAAAGTTGCCGAGCCATATTTTGAATTGCGCCCTCTCGTGACACATTCCCGATATCAGCATTCTGGACATGATTCTCATTAAGCCGGTTGTCACCTATTCACGAATTTGCCCAATTGCAAACCAACTAGAATGCAGGGGGGGGGGGGGTTCAGATTCATGGACATTTCCAAAAATGTGTCACTTGACACATTCTTGGAGACGACCTTATTGTTTTTGTTTTCACAATGACAGCATGCCAGAAGAAATAATTTCACAGGGAGTTTTAAAGTGTCATTACTATCTTTAAACACCAAGTAAGCCTTGCACAATGTATTTGTAATGTGGTTAGTTACATTTTGGATAGCTGCAAATGTCTACTCTACCCATTTTTTTTAATGTATTTTTTTTTTCATTTCGGTTCAGTGACATCTCCGAAGGGCATTAGTGTACTGCCTATACAATTTCATGCACAATACATGTACATTTTGTCCCAGGTTTCATGAACAAATTTTGTGGATACGTGTGCGTCATCAGTACACCTGCTGCTAATGAACATTGGCTGTCTTTCTTGTTGAATTAATGGAAACCTTAATAATGAACACTCGTTAATCACGGATCCTCTTAGATGTACAATAATCAGCTGAGAACCCCGCTGGTATCCAGATAAGCTGCATTATTTCCCTTCGTAAAGGATTCTGTTTTGGATATTTTTTACTGAAAGTAATTTTTTTTGATGAGATTTGAAGTGCATAGACAAATCAGTGGAGATGTACTGTAATTTGATCAGCCTCACGTGACTTTCTAGAGAAGAATAGAAACAAGATGAGAATTGATGGTAGTTGAGATGATTGCATAATGTTTTCATAAATTGTACATGAAACTCATGACACTTGTACCAGATATAAGATAAATCCTCAATCAAATCCCTTTATGATACACATGTGCAAGCTCATTACAATTAGCCTCCTGAATATCTTCCAGTTTTTCCATATTATTTGTCACACTCACTAGGGGGTTAGGCTGCATCCGAATCAACTGCCTAGAGCTAGGTCTAGGTCTGCGCCCATTGAAAATACGCGGGGGCGCGTTGACAATAGACGTAGCCGTAGCTCTGGAAGCCTGTTTCGGATACGGCCTTAGCCTCAAGTGTGCATGACACATTATACACATATTGGGCCAAAAGTGTAGGATTTACAGGGATCCCACAAACATGGGAAAATCCTGGAAATCCTGGCATTTATTGAGCTAGCATGGTATACATTTACATAAAAAACACTCATTGCAGTTTCACTCAAAGGAAAGTACTGAAATGAAAGAAAGACATTTTAGGGCATATTGTGTCCTTTTTTTTTGTAATGCAAGTAACCACTTTTCCAAAGAGTGCCATGCTCAAATAATGGAATAATACAACTTGTTGTTTGTTGTCATCAGGGAAAAGCCTTGAATATTGGGTATGTTTATGCAAATAAAAATGAAATAGATAGCCCAACTAGTATGAAGACTGCATCACTCGGAATGTAAAAGGATGCAAAAAAGTGTAATGTGAGTAACCGTTGAATTGCCCACATGTACATGTATATTTTGAAGGACAGAGACGGGTACCGGTACGCGACGTACATGTACAAGCAAACGTGAACATCATGCTTCTGACTAGCAGACATCTGAATCTGCGCGGAGTTGTATTTATTTATCTATCATTTTATTTTACCAGGGTATCCCCATCTGTTGTCTAAGAACTGGGCCCAATTTCATGGCTCTGCTTACCGGTGGCAAAAAATCCCTGCTTTCTGTAGCAGAAAATTCTATGCTTACCGTAACCGTATTTCACAGGTAAGGCCAAAAAAAAAAAAGTCGGTCTCTGGTCAGCGCGCGCGTCGATTTTAATCATGCGCGTCAGTCTTTTTTTTTTTCAAAATGTTCCGCGGTAGCTCCAACAGCGCACCCTCTATTGCCGCACTTCCTCAATTTTTTTTACCAAAGAGCACCAAGGAATGGGAAATTGCACCAAGGCAAATGATCGAAAGCACCAAGGCAAATTATGGAGGACACCAATGTACATGAGGACACCAAAAAAGCAAAATAGTACCCCACCTTGTCTGTACAATCCAAGCTTGAAGAAGAAAAAAAAAGCCCCCCCCCCAAAAAAAAACCGCGTCGCCGCGTCAATTCCGGAACTTTGGTCTGACCAGAGACCGAATTTTTCTTTTTGGGCCTTAGCGAGGAATTTTGGCTTCTGCGCATGCGTCCATCCCATGACTCTCATAGAAAAGTCTATGCTTACCCTAAGCGTATTTCAGGGGTTAGCGAGGAGTTTTGGCTTCTGCGTATGCGTCCATCCTCCATGACTCTCAGGATTCTGTGCTTACAGGGTTAGCACAGATATTTTCTGCTAGTGCGGTTAGCACAAAATGGTGATCGTAAGCACGGAAGTTGGTGGTTAGCAGAGCCGTGAAATTGGTCCCTATTCCCCATGGGGCCCTGTGTTCTACATTATTTCAAAATAATTTGGTAGTTTTATTTTTGATGTTTGCAAATGTTGTATTTTCCCTTTAAAAGCTTGGAATCTAAACTTTATCTCTGGTAAGTATTGGTTTGATTTTCAAAAGGGTTTTGAAATGATTTGTGTTCATATAAAGGCATGTCAAAAACAAACTCAACCGATTTCAAGGAAAATCAATCATGTGGAAATATTGCTTCATGTTCATGATGTGACGATCTCGTTGCCTTTTACTTTCTGTGTTTTTTTTCTTATCGATCCACATAGACTACCCCTTAAATAAATTTACAATAGTGTTCTTCGTTTCAAGTTCATTGTGTTTTTAATATAAATCAACTTTTTTGGGGGAAGGTTATTTCAACAGTTTGTTGACTCTAGTTTGCATCTGATGTACCACATCATCGATTTTCCTTGAAATCAGTTGAGTTTGTTTTATATTAACACAAATAATTTAAACCTCTTTTAAATAGCAAACCAATACTTGCCAGGGATAAAGTTAAGATTCCAGGCTTTAAAATGGTATAAAATTAATATCGGTACGTGTTTCCGCGTCGACGCTAGAGCCTCGCAAAAAAAAGTTGTGGTTATTTTGGGACGCGCTGCACAATTTGCAATACATAAGTATATTCACATTGTGTGTCACATACTGATAAATGATGCACACGGTTTCATGTGCACGGAGCTCCTGTTCTAGCTTTTTGTTCATGATCCATAATTACCATCCATATTTGCCGTTTCCACTCTAAAATCATGCTTTTAGTGGAAGTACCTGTAGTGTTTACACGTTTCTCGTGCATTAATCGACCCTGCATTAGTCACCCTGTGACTGGAAAATCTATTCTTTTACCAATAAACATGCTTGTTAGGCAGCTGGCTCATTGCCAGGGATGATTGCCGTATTGTTTTACATATCATCAAAACATAGTCTATCAAATGTTCTCGTGTGTTATTTTGATCTGATGAGACGAAATTCATAACATTCGTGTAAGCATCTAAAAGTTTGCCAACAAAAAAAGGGAATATCTGTTTTTTCTTTTGTTTTTTGTTTTGCACTGGAATATACATGTAAAACAAATTGTATAATGAAATAAATTGTTTATTTTAGTGCTAACAGACAAACATGTACATGTAAAGATAAACGAAGAAATTAATATGAGGAATTTGAACAAGCCACCAATGAATGTTCAAGTCAATTTCTTATTTTAACTAAACTCAAAGAAGGAAACCAAGTCAGTTTCCCATTGTGGTATATATTTGTTTTTATTGTTACACGTTTATTTGTCTGGTTATGAAAGCATTTCTAATACTGCAGTGTGTGGCATTGCTCAATGTACATTCAGGGATGAGATTTGTCAGGATTTTTCCTGATTGCCGAATTTTGATAGAATCCCTTTTGAAATCTGCAGTCCCTGAGGTTACCATAAAGGCCTTTTTTACCTGTGAAAGTTATATTATAGAGAAATGGGTATTGTAAGGGAGCCTTGAGGCGAATACAAACATATCCGGTAGACCGTACATTACTCTATGGCCCTCGGGGACCCTCAGACCCTCCGCCAAATGCCAATTATTCCGTGAATCTTTCATTTCCTCCCAATCTCACCCCTGACACTACATTGTACATGTGTGCAGCGTGCAGCTTGCACGCTCGAAGAAACTTTGGAGAGAATACAATATGAACATGAATGTTTAATGTTCTTTGATTAACCCTAACTCCCTAGCGTCTTGTACTAGGAACTGGACCAATTCCATCAAAATCCATCAATCGGTGTGCGTCTCATACAAAACTGTACATGACATAGTGGAATAATCCACTGATGCACTGGTTGACATTCGTGGACTTGCTACACATGGCTTTTATCACAATAGCAGTACAGGAAGCTAGACAAAATCAATCGGATACCCCTAGCACTGCTTCAGGCCATTAGGCCCAAGTCCATCATACAATGTACTCCATCAATATTTAGTCACGCCAGGCCTTCTGGCATGTCTGGACCAAGTCCCCCAAAATCCAAGGGCCATAGAGTGAAGGTTAAAGTACCACTGCAACACGTTGAGTCCCTTGATTTATTGTGAACAAAATGAGAAAAGATTTCTCTCCTCAAGAGGATTTCCTACTTACTTCTTTTTTTCAGGAGAGACTTGTTGGTGGACCATCTATCCAGCGTCAAAACAAAGGTCAGAAGGAGAGAAAGTCAGGGTGGGAGACGATCTCATACTGGTCAGTGTGTCATCAGAAAGATACCTGGTGAGTTAAGTGCACTTGAAACTTGGTATGTTTAACGTTAGTGGCATGAGGTCATCATAGTTTGATTCAGACCAGAGGCCATTATCTTTTCCACTTCTGTGCCAGCGGAATGCTTTTAAAACGGATGCTGCCAGATAAAATATAGATGATTTCCGTGGGACTTGACCTTTGTTTATCAAAGACTTGGAAGCAAATAATCGCCCAGTTAAATCCCACCTTTGGCGGTGATTAATAAAGTTGCAATGGTCAACCACGTTCCAAAACCGGACGTCAAAACAACCCGATGAATATCATGACGAGATCCAGTAACTGCATGGGCTACCACGAACCATGCATGTTCAGTTTTGTCAAAAGACGTGGCCCTGCACTCTCAAGAGATTCCAAAGTTTGTTTTGCCGTTTGCAAATCGATACTTCGAGCCATTGGTAGTCAGATTCTCGTAAGTCTAGAGTCATGGTCATGGTGCACCATCATCATTAATGTTGAATGAATTTAATTTTGTTTGCAGGGATCAATTTATTTTGTTTCTGGAAAATCTCATCTTGAATGTTTTCCTGAATTATAAGTAATTTTGAAGGTTTTGGGGGGATATTTTACTATTTTATGTATGTATTTACTATAACTGAATCTTTTTTTGGGGGGGGGGGGGGTGGAGGTGGGGGGGGGGGGGGGGGGTTGGATCAGTACCCTCTTTTGTCTACACTTTGTCCTTGCAGTGCCCTTTAAAAAAACAACTGTAATAGCACCTATAGTCTGGTGCGTGTACACATATATATGTATGTCATATTTCAAAAATGTAATGGCTTCACATGCTCACTAAAATATTATAAACCGTTTTCCGACACAACTAAACATACAATTACTACATTCAAATTGTCTTCTCGCATAGCAAAATTCTTGACAGCTGTATGTATTTAATATACCTTTAAATTTGAAGTGGCTTTGTTGCAGAATTTGATGTTTTTTCCTGTCCCGTATTTCTGCAGCATCTTTCACCAGAGAAGAAGCAACAACCTCCCAGGGTGCAAGCCTCCTTCCAGCAGACGCTATGGACGGTGGCTCCCATCAGCTCCGGTGGTGTCAAGACAAAAGCAATGGGTAAGAAGAAGTTTTGGGGGGAAAAAATTAAAATATCTTGCATTGGGGCTCTGATCCCAAAATTTGCAAAAGTTCTATTCTTCTTCTATAAATCCCTAACCCCCTAATAGTTCCCCAGGACCACCCAGCTAAATCCAACCAAGTCCGACGGTTACTCATTAGAGTTTCCTGCTCAATCCAACACAGTCCCACACAACCCAACTTGCCAAGTTGTTGGGTACCTGAACATATAAAAATGACTGGCATGCTCAATCCAACAGAATCCAACTGTGCCTTATTTTTCTGTTGTCTGCTGGATCCAACAGTGTCCAACTTGGCGTTATTAACTAGTACCCAACAGAATCTGACTCTGAATGTTTTCAGTTGCCTGCTGAATCCTACAGATTTCAACAGGAGTATATACAGGGAGTCTACTGCTCAATCCAACAGGACCCACGGATATAGTTGGATCCTGTTGGATTGAGCAGGGTTAGGGTTTTAATGTTGCGCAGATAGGGTACACGTTAAAAGATATATTACAGAGTCCTTTTTATATATTGTAGGTTTGTAAATAATAATTTGATACCACATTTGAGGTTGTGATGTTTGTAGTTCTGAAGATTTAGTAAATTTTCCTGTTGAATCCATGTCCACTTTAGCGTGGAATTGCACGAATGTATATCAATGTTAATTGTGTTTGACATAAAAATCCATCAATCCAAAGGCATTACTTGTACAAATCAGTCGAATCCTGCAGCTCAATCCCGTCTGCTCAGATAAGCATCTTTTTACAGTGCTCAGAATCTGGAACTGGGAAGAGGCAAGGAATTATTCCGATGGTCTGGAGATGATGAAGATTTAGTCTCTTGATCCTTGGAGTCAGCCAGATATGTGATAATGTCCTTGATGTTTGGCTTGTTCATCTGATACCATCGCATCGGGAGATGCTCGCGCCTCCTGCAGAGATTAAATGTGACAAGCTCTGTCAAAACCAGACACTTGCTTGGCAGAGCTTGAAATAGAACCCCCCACCCCCCCCCCCCCCCCCCCCCCAAAAAAAGAAAGACAACGTGGTGCTTATTTTTTTTTGATTTTGAATTTTACAAATTTGTAATTCTAAATACCCCATAGGCCTTATGTCTAAAAATATACTTTAAAAGTATCATTTTGTATTAGGTTTCACCCTTCACTGATAAACACTGTATACTCTGTATGTTACCTCCCGAGTGAAATTTGGAAAAAGTCACTCGGGTGGGACTCTAACCCACGACCTCCTGCTTTTTAGTGCAGACGTCTTACCACTCGACCACCAAGGTTGCGTAATCGGTTGGCTGGTTCGAATCTGATGTAGCAGCGGGTACCGCAATGAAATTATTCATAAGATGGAATTTGCGTCGGGTGATGTAATTTAATATTGGGGCAAAACCTTAACAAAACATTAAATTCCATCTTATGAATAGTTATATTTTTGCCTCTAAACGTCATGAGGTGGAACGATTAAATCATAACCCGCAACTTAAATCAGGCAAAATTTTCCTCTTTTTTCACCTTTGTGAGTGATATCACAAGATTCAAATGTGCATAATTTTGCCAAGAAAAGTCTGTTTTTAAAAGTGAAACCATTAGTGTTAAGGCAAAGGTCTGTTATTTAACAATATTTAAAAAAAAAACCTCTTCTTCAACCAGCTGCTCTGAAGTGTCTGTTTTTTTGACAGGACTGAGTCACATGTGTGTGTGGTTTACGTAGACTTTAAGAACTGGATTTAATTCACTGAAGCCTTGGGCCGAATATCTTGCATGTGCGTATTTGCTGGTAAACTTCGGAACATTCCCTGCTGTGAGAAAAATGTGCCTTGGTCATTCAACTCTCAACATTACATCAAAAGTAGCAGGGAAAAAAGTCATGAAAAATAAAATGCAAGAACCTTTCGGATAGCTACAAATGTACATGTACTTATGTTCCCTTGTTGTGCCGGAACATCGTCTAATGATAGAAGCATATTTGCAAGCCTTACAGGGAAAACTTTAAAACCTACAGGTATTAACCTATAAAAACCTACATTTCACCTCGGGAGCATATTTTTTTTTTTTAAAGTAGCCTACATGTATATAACCTATAAAAACCTGTTTTTTATTCTGGCATACATTTCAACAATATTTTGTAAAGACAATTTTTTATAGAAGAATCAATTTGACCCACAGCTTAGTTATCGTAATTCCAAAATAACCATGTTGTCAGTATAGACCTGCCTCTCTGAGATTTGTTTTATAAGAGTTTCAGAATTTGGCAGTTTGCATGAAATTGGTAACTTTATCTAGTGTGGAGAACTCGAGGTAAGATATTTGCTAATTAAATGCTACCTCATGCTGAAAAATTGCACACTTTTGCATCCTAAAAACCAATAAATACCCAGATTTTGTCGATTGGAAACCTTTAAAAACTAAAGTTTGATTTTTGAAACCTTTTAAAAAGCAAATATTGAAGTAGAGGGACACCGTATGTGAGGCCTATATATGGCTCATTAATATTTACATGTAGGTGTAATAATAATTCTCGCAGCTCGTAAGGGATTAGGGAGGAGAAGAGTGTTGAA
This sequence comes from Patiria miniata, assembly GCF_015706575.1. Classification (NCBI taxonomy): domain Eukaryota; kingdom Metazoa; phylum Echinodermata; class Asteroidea; order Valvatida; family Asterinidae; genus Patiria; species Patiria miniata. The sequence goes on from NW_024037072.1 coordinate 38,462,376, forward strand.
TTCCAGCCTCCAAATCAATTATTCACTATGCTGTCCGACAATGATGCTTCAATTTGTCCTCGTAGCTGATCTAACCTTTGATTTCCAAATAGGGTGTGAAAAAAAAAACAGCAGTGCATGTTACCGGGAAATTGTTGTGTAAAAATGATGACCTACACTCTTCATTGTGCCAGAGTGTGTATATTAGACACAAAAAATGCCTTAGCAAATATTTTTAGCAAATATTTTAATCAAATATTTTAAGAGCCGTTTAAACGTTTAGCCATTTCACAAAGGCTGATGCCTGCCCATTTACATGTATGTCTGCAGCTGGGTGTGATTGACATGATAAATCAAGAATGATTGCTGTAAAAAAATAGCGTGTAGTCACTGAAAAAGTAAAAACTTAGCTACATGTATATGTACCTCGAATGTACATTTAATCAAAAAGTGCGGAGCTTCTAAGGTTTCAGATTAAATTGGTTTGATAATGTCATTTAGTATGTTTAGCTCAAGAAAGATCACGTGAACGTTTGCCCTTTTTTTATTTGGTTTTCGTTTAAATTGGTTGGAAAATGTGTAAAGGGATCTTTTTCATTTAAACATTTAAACGTGTTAACCTCACATCCTTAGTTTTGTGTGACACTGGTGAAGCCACACATGTTTACGTTACATACCAAGTGTGGACATTCCCTTGGTTTCATGTAGTTAAGAAAAACCAGTGAAAAAAAAAAATCATTTTTCTCAAACTGTGAAAACTCTTTCAACCCAAATTTTTTTCTATGATCCCCTTTAAGTGTTTCTCTTCATTTTGCCACAGATAAACCTAACCCAAAAATGCCTCTAAACCTGTTTTCCAGAAATGGGGAAACACTGTGTGGACTTGCCCAAGTCCACACAACGTCGCCTCTACCTGGTTTATGTGGACCTCTTTTGTTCGGAAGTCCACACAGTGCAATGTAATGCCTACCCACCCATCTTCACTCACATTTCCCTGTTGCGATGCATAGGCCGTACTGCAGTTTCAAACGTTAACTCTCGGGCATGAAAGGGAAGCGCATGTAATTATTTTTTGTAATGATCTTAATTATTTGCAGGGTTCCTGAACGGCATGGACGTCCTGAGGTTCGCTCACGGCCACTTGGACGAGTTCCTCACCGTGCCGCAGTCTGGTTGCCAGGAGGATGACCGCATCAGGTCAGTTACCATGGCAACATGGATACTCAAGAATGGCCAAAACATACTCGTACCCTGGAAATTCTTGGGATTTAAACAAATACTGACCAGTAGCTAGGTCACAATGAATTACATTCTTTACAGGGGTATTTAAGCAGAGGCGTTCCCCCCCCCCCCCCCCCCCCCGATTTTTTCATGATTTTTTTTTTCTTTTTGAGTGAAATGTTTATTTGAAAAAATTGCAATGGACAGTTTGTAGGAGTACGGTACATGTACCTGTTTAGTTCAATACATGAATGTAACATACACCTTACCTTGTTCTGGGGCTCTGTCGAATATTTTTCACAGATTTTTGTTTACTTTTCCTCAAATGTCAAACCAAGTTTTTGGAGTGTAGATTCTAGCAGAATTTTGACAGTCGGATGTTGCCTATAAATGTCATTTATATGAACCCAGATCTCTTGATTACTAGTGCAGACATCTTTAATCAACTAACCACATACTCAACCAGGGTTTTGTCCAAAACGAAGCTTGTAATTCTTTTTTCTCTCTTAAACTCCTCGACAGATCTGAACTTACACTGCTTCTAAAGTAACGTTGGTAAAATGCAAAACCCCAAAAGCAATTATTCCAATGCGAAATAGAACAGTTGGGTGAACATCTGTCTAAGTTTACAGTCTAGTTGTCAGTCTTGTGAAGCATTGCGACATAATCATACAAATAAGATGGGATCAGATGTGTTGGAGCCAAAACAATGGGGGGGGGGGGAGGGCTGGCATTTTGTTCAGTTGCTGAGCGCAGCAATGTGGTAATCACAGGCAATACTAGCTGAGTACAGAAGTTAGCACAGAATGGTGAGCATAAGTGCGTAATTATGTGGTTAGCAGAGCCGTGAAATTGAGCCCTCAGTGTAGTGCATGAATTTTCTGAGCAAGGTTTCTCTAGCAGTTCTATGACATTGGCCTCAGGTGTCTGTGTGATTCAGGGGGCAACATTTTCTCACGTCATTAGAGATCATGATTATTTTTTTAGGGTAAATTATTCATGTAGTAAAGGGGAGTGTGGCCTAGTGGTAATAGGGTTTGTGACTCATGATCGCAGGGTCAGGGGTTCAAATCTAGTTGCTTGCTACATGTACATGTATGTTGTGTCCTTGGGCAATCCACTTCACCCCCCACTTGCCCCTCTCCACCTAGGAGAGTGAACGTATAATCACTGCCTTATGGGGTACTGGAACAATGGGAGGTACCCCACAAGCAATGCCCACCGACTTGCGGGGTACCGTTTTGGTACCCCACAAGTTTTTCACGAAATACATGTAGATATATGGATTTTACTCAATAACTAGGATTTTCCAAGGTGGGTTGATCCGTCGCAAATGGAAGAGTTTTAGAAAAGGGATATTAAGTCCGAATTTCAGCCCAGGAAATTAATTCTGGTTAAAATAAGAGCATTTTGAAATTAGTGTGCGACATTGCAACTTTTTAGTACACGAGAACAAAGGAAGTACCCCACTTCTATGCCTGTAGTGTGTAAGCGTGTGTGTGTGTGGAGGGGGTGGGGGTGGGGGAATGAAACTTTGTTGGGTCAGGGTCAGGGGGGGGGGGGGGGGGGGCATGCGCCCTCCACGCCCTGCCGTAGCTATGCTGCTGTAACTGACAGAATGCTGTATAAAAGCCTCATTGTTTTAAGTACATGTGAATTTGATTAACAGAAACTGACCATTGATAAAATGTGAAACAATTCTTGCAATACAGTGTTAGTCATTTGTAATTGCAGGGTACTTCTTCGTATTGCATTCTATTTATTCCTTGATGATTCAATAAAACCATAGTCTGGTTCCCAGACCAAAAGATTCTGACTGTCCTGATGAATCTTAGGTCCGGTAGTCTCCGGTAATACATTGTATTACAATTTACGTCACGTGACTAAAAATTTCTGAAGTTTGCCGAATTCGTTTCGTCGACAATCGGATAGCGCCCGGGTATTTCCGAGTATAATATAGGTTAAATTAACTGCTAATTTTTTTTAAATGAGTTGATAATTAATATTCATTGCTTTCATTTAGAAAACTTGAAATTCAACGACGATTTTGTGCATCAAATATACTCGGATCGTATGGGCGAACTTTTTTGCTGCGTCATGTACAATTTTGAATTTGACGACCGTTACTGAGATTTTCCAAAACTCGGTCTTCATTCGGCTCCGCCTGCTAACAGTGCTATTTGGGTGCCTAATTTTGAAGATTCCAGATCAACATTAGTCAATGTTATCTTACAGAAACATCAAACTGTATTATCATAACTGTATGATATTACGAAGCAAGTGATTTACTTAAAAATTTGATCAGATCGAACATTAAAAGCTAAAAGTGATAAAGCGAAATCGGAAAGAAGCCGAGCTTTGAAAAAGGGCCATCAATGTCCAGACTAATAAAACCAAAGCATGCTCAGGCACAAGAGGGAGTAATACCGGTAGGAAGGGCCGTTTGGGACAGTACAGTGACTAATGGGTCAACATATTACGCATACATTGTAGGATTAATTATTAACACGCAATTGATTGTTTGCTTACATTAACTAATTAAATAGTGTGAAAGTACTTTCTATACAGACGCTGGTATTTTAAGTGCCAGTGAGGCAAATGACATGTGTTCTGTACTTGCATGATTGCTGTTTATGCTGGAGACCTGTCATGATACATGTACGCGAGGACACCAGGCAATGCACTTTATAACCCATTAATGCCTGTACTACATTGTATTACATTGTATTACATTGTGTTCATTCACTGATCAATGAATGATAAAACCATAGCATGTTCGGGCAGTTTTGGGTGGTTTCGGGTGGTACAGGGAGTAATGGCAGGGCGGTTGGGGCTGCTAGAGTAGGGTTAAAACTTGGGAAGTTTTACTAGTTGCCATTGACAATGACAATGGGAGATTTTTGAGACAATTGGTGGCAGCATACACAATGGTCCTTTTCAATTGTTTATGCCATGTTTCAAGCTACCGGTAGTTTGAGTTTAAATATTCCAATTCTTTGACCCTGGATGTGAGGTCATTATGACAACAGATGCACCAGCTATTCTCTGACTCTCTTAGTGGGATGTTGAGGCATGGTCCGTTCTCAGTGGCTGATGACCTGGCCAATAAGTTCACCTGGGCAGGCTGTGGTGGTCTGTTACCCCGGTGATGATGAATTATTCATTTGACTAGGGTTGTGCATTTTCGCAAAATTTAGTGTTTGGTTATTCCAATTTGGACTTGGTCAAATATCCAAATATTCAATTTCGAAATGCACTTATCAAGTTAAAGGGAATGTACATCATTGGCTTTTGCTGTAATTTTCAGAAATGAACTGTTTGAGGGTTAGTATAATAGATCCAAAAAAATATTTTATACTGCCATGTTTGAAGTTTTGTGTACAAAAATGCTGGAAAAACCAAGAAAAACAAAAATATTCAAGTAGTCTGGTTCCCTGACTCCACTAAAGATGAAATGAATCAATTTATAGATGCCGGAAAATTGTAAGGTAAGGGAACCAGTCTAGCTGGCCTGCACCCGTTCATGAACATGTAACCGATAGCAAACAAAATTAAGACTGAAAAAAAAAAATCGTAAATTTGGAGCAGTAGTTGAAAAATAGTAAGATCTTTCCAACGGTGGTCGGACGACCGTTGGAAATGTATACAAAAATACCATTTTCTTGAAAATGACTTCACACCAGGTGCCATAATTTTACAGGATGCTTTAGACTGTCATTTACCAACATCCTAGTGAGGTATTTCGTAAAAACTTAAAAGAAGAAGTAGTGGTGGATGATATTTGACCGATTTTAAAGAAGAAATTTGAGTTAATATCCCTCATGGAAGATCTCTCAAATGGTGCGTGATAATGGCTTTCAACAAAAGTGTGGCATTTGGCAAGCAATAAGACTATAAGTCTCATTCATGCGTTTCCATCACCATCTCGAAACCGTTGACATTTGTTCAAATGTTTGAATTGAAACATTCTACTTGGATATTCGGTTGATGATCGAATATTTGAATATTCGGTACACAGCCCTACGTTTGATTCTTGACCTTAGTCGTGTAGCTATATTCAGTTGTTGAATGTTTGCTTTTTTTTTCTTCTTCTAGTGAGGTATCCTACGAGACAGGTGCTGTGTCCTCATTTGCAAGATCCCTGTGGCGGATGGAACTGCTCGCCAAAAAGTAATTAAAATATCATTAAAATACCCTAAAACTTAAATACAAAAACTGTTTATTAAGGTAATGATCTCCTTTTGTAAATATTTTTGACAAATAAAATTGATTAGTGACAGTATTCAGGGGAGCAGAATTCCTCAAAAATATTGAAAACTGTGGTGTAAAACCATTAACCAAACCAAGATGAATTGGAAGAATTCAGTGCAGCATTTATCTCGGCTTCATGAGTTTGCCAGCGTGGCCACTCCTTGGGTTTTCTTCCCAAGATCTTGGGAATTTGGGCAAGGCCTTGGGAAAGGTTCACCAGACCCCTTTGGATTGTTTGCATATTGACTACGCAAAAGTGAATTGGATCGTTGCTGTTATTTTGATACAGCAACCTGAAGTTTTGAGAAATCTTGGGAATTTTTTCTATGGTCATCTTGGAATGTTCTAATTTAATGGGTGGCCATGCTGGAGTTTTTCAGAAATAATTGGATTTTGACTGTCCAAAGGAACATTTTGTGAAATAATGACATTTAGAAGAGAACAAGAAATCTAGTTTCGTGGTTGTATGAAAAAATTAAGAAATCAAAAAATTAGGGAAAATTTCATTCCAAGTCATCTTTCGTGATAATGAACTCTTTAAGTAATCACAAGCACCATATATTTGCATATGGAGAGCCAAATCTGACAAACTTTTCCTGACATTTTTTTGTCATGATCCAGATGGAATGGCAGCTATGTATCCTGGGGCCAGGACTGCCGAATTAGACATGTCACATCAGGTAAGTATTAAACAAATTGAGAAAACAGTCATTAGAGTGAACTGCTTCAGGCCACATTTCTTGTGTCTGCATCGTGATTAGCAGAACTGTGCGAGCTGTTGCAAAAATATTTGCACTAACTTTTGCAGAATAATTTTGCTTGGTGAGTTATTCTAAAAATTTGGGGTCCACTTTTTTTGCTGTCCCTGTTGCATCTGACAGTGATGATTTTATAATTCTTATTCACTCCTTAATGCAGTCGTCCTCCAACAGTGATTGTGAATAACAAGAAAATTAAAAAATTTTGACTTGTTTTGACTTTTGGACCGAAACCTTTTGATTTTTTTGACAGAAAAGGTATTTATGATTGAATGGGAATAGATATGCTTGGCCGGTTTGAAACACTAAGTTTAAGACCAGTTGGAGTCTGGGAGTCTGGATGCCGATAATTACCCTCGTCCATCAGAATTTAGACTCCAACAACTCTTAAACAGAGTGCTTAAAACTGGTTAAGCACCCATTTATTCCCGTAGTAAAAATCTGCCTCCGAAGTAATGTACGCGTAATGGTGCTCTTTACTGTGCTTGTTATGCTCTCCATATTAATGGATGAAGTTCTGTTTGCAGAGACTCCAAGAGAGCTAGATAATGAAATAGGGCACTGATTCTTACCCTGACAATCTTATTCTAGAATTTAAACTTGATGTATTTTTTTTGGCCATAGATTGTTTTTCCACCCTGCTTTATATGGATGTATAAAATGTACATTTGTAAATATTCTTTTATTTACATAAAACCAAACTTATAGTTCAAGTTTATAACATATAGCTTAAAATAACTTGGGAATCTTAACAAATATTTTTTGACTTGCTGTTGACCAGTGGCGTATCCATTCCCCCCCCCCCCCCCGGAGCATTTTTGCGTGTGGTTTTTTAAATGAAGGTTCAGACGTTTATACAGTAAAGTCTTAATTTTGCCCCCCCCCCCCATCCCCGGCATAAAAGCTGGATACGCTAAGTACTGCATTAGACTTCCATAAGAAACAGCACTTTTAAGATGTAGAAAGAATTTTGAGAGAAAACTGATGCCTGAATATAAAATGCTCAATATAGAATTTGCAGTTGATGAACGAGAATGTAAATACCTAATACACTTCATTGTTACAGAAGTTCAGCATCTCAAGAAATGTCTTCAAATTGTATAATGTCCTGCCTGTAGGCCTATACATAACCAGAAGTGCAACAAGAACAAAAAAGAATAAGAAAAAAACCTTTCTCAAATTTCTCTTAAAGAAGCGTGTGTATTTGGCTTTTGCGTAAGCTATCTACCCGATTAGTAAATGTCAAGGCTCTGTGTTATTATCCCCACGTGCTTCATTATTGTCGGCACAGAGCTTGGTTCGTTCATCCTTGGTTCTATTTTCATAATTACTTGTGTCTTGTGCAGCATCACAACATTTACTGCCATCAGTGGAAATTTTGAAAAGCAAAAAAAAATTGAGTTAAATCGGTAATCAATTTTGCATTGCACTTGGAAAGGTTGTATTTGTGTTGTGTAAGTGCATGTGGTACCGGTACATGTGCATATTGGAAAAGCGTTAGCATTATAGACACAATGATAAGGCCAAAAAAAAAATATTCGGTCTCTGGTCAGACCAAAGTTCCGGAATTGACGCGGCCACGCGGCTTTTTTTTTTTTTTTTTTTTTGCTTTTTTTTTTTTCTTCAAGCTTGGATTGTACAGACAAGGTGGGTACTATTTTGCTTTTTTGGTGTCCTCATGTACATTGGTGCTCTTTGGTAAAAAAAATTGACGCGCATGATTAAAATCGACGCGCGCGCTGACCAGAGACCGACTTATTATTTTTTTGGGCCTAAAAGAGGAAATATTGAACCTTAAAGGCAGAGTGGACCATTTGCAGCTATCCAAAAAGTAACGAACCAAATTATTGTGAAAAAGCTTACTTGGTTCAAAGATAGTAATGATACTAAACTCCCCCTGAAATTATTCCTCATGGCATGCCATCATTTTGAAGAAAACAGTTCAAGAAGGTCATTTCCAAAGATGTGTCAAGTGACACATTTTTGGAAATTACTGTGAATACCGCCCCCATGCGATTTGTGGTTGGTTTGTGATTGGGCGAATCCGTGAATGGGTTCAAGCGAGCCGAATCGACCTCATGTTCCGAATGCTGATTTTGGGATTGTGTCACGAGAGGGCGCAATTCAAAGTATGACTCGGCAACTTTTGATTCGAAATTGAGATCCAGAATATTGTGTATATCTTTGTTCTGTTTTCTCGAAATATACAGCATTCACAGAGCTAAAACTTCATCAGGTTAGTTGTTGAGCACCCGTTTTAAGATTTTGAGCATTTTTGTTGCTTCAAACAAAAAAATTTCACAAATTACAAATGGTCCATTCTAAAATGTGTTTATTTCAATGTATTTCTGTGTATTTATTTATATTCTTTTGATGTGTTAGCCCAGTTCATACTCGAATGCAATTTTGTGGCATCGCTGGTTCGCTGCAAATATTTGCACTGCAAATTTGCAAAACAAGGGAAGACATTCCAACTCCAAATTGATGATGTCATGACATTCGTGACGTCAAATGCGCTTTGCTATGACGTTTACTTAAGGTGCGACTTTGTTTTAAAATGTTATGCTGCTTTGTCCGAGGGGAAAAAATGCCTGAAAAAAAAATGTGAATTTGTTGTTTCTGGCTCACGTTTGATCTTTGTTATTTTGTAGGGAAATATCTATCAGTGTCGAGCGAAGGAGACAACGATGTGTGCATAGTGCCACGGAGAACGGCAGACCTGCCCTCCACCGTGTTCTGTCTTCAACAATCAAAGGTTAGCCAAGATGAATGGCCCGGGTGTGCTTCGGCAAACAAATTGGCTCGTTTGTCAGAGGCATTACAGAGCTTGTGGAGCATCTTTCCCTTTGAAAAAGAAGAAGATAGTTTGCTTGCTAGCCAGTTTCTTATTTGTCTCATTAATGATTCCACAAATTGGAGCCTTTGCTTGTGTTAATGGCCATTTCCATCCAAGTAAATACATGTAGCAGACTTTTGGCATTAAAGTTGGACTACTGTCATAACCATTCAAAAGTTCTTTTCACTGCTCAATCCCAGAAAATTGACTCTGGACAAAGGGAGCATTGGCTTAAATAATTACAATTGTTACTGTATAATATTTTGGCCTACAGTCCACCCGTCATTGATTACATACCGGTACCACACAAACGCATGGGTAGCACACCAACAAAAATGCGTTGGGAGCTACGTAAATAAAAAAAACAATGTTATTCACAAATTAAGTGCGAGTGTACAATAAGCTCTGGCCGTCTTGGATGAAAGTCTTGCATGAAGTCTATCAAAGTGATCTTGGCCAGAGCTTAAAAATGCGCCGCTCAAAAGTGCGAAGCCGATGGCACACATGGAACACCATACAAGTACGAGTGCACTATACATGTAAGCTGTGGCCATCTTGCATGAAATCTATCAAAATGATCCCTGCCAGAGCTTAAAAGTGTGACGCCAATGGCACATATGGAACACGATACTTAAGATTTACGCCTAGATTTATAGTGATTTTAATACCACGTGACTATAACATTACTGCACATATTTGGCCTCCATTCACAAACTTTTCATAAACATATTTCTGATCAAACAATTTTTTTTAAGTATTTAATTTATTTTGTTTGCTTTTTTTGAAATCAAAATTGGGTACATGTAGTTATATTTTAGAAACTAGGGGGGGCTAATTTTTGTCAATTTTCTGGGGATCGACCGAGCAACCAACCACCAAGTGACATGAAGAAGCTCCTGCCAGAGCTTCAAAATACAGTAAAACTTCGATAAGTCAAGCCTCAAGGGAACAAGTTCAAAATTTGACTTAAGCAGAGTTTTGAGTTAAGCAGGGTTTTATATCATTGTTTTACTACTGAAGGGATTGGATTTGTTGTTTGACTTAACAGTTGTTTTGAGTTATCAGAGTTTGACTTATCGAGATTTCACTGTGTTCCAACTTAATTCATGTGTGGCCAAAAGAAAATCTGAAAACGTTTGAGTCCTTATCTCTCACTGCAAAATTAATATCAATAGCCCATTTTGAACAAAAAAAATTGGCAACTTTTTTTCTATTCACCAGAGGGTGAAACATGACACAAAACTGCGCAGACAAAATAAAACAAATATTATAATCAAATTTGAGCTGTCACTTGTAAGCGCATCAGATTTACTTAGATTGCAACCATAGTACAAATTTTGACTGGAGACATCTGTTTTGGTTAGACAGATGTGATTAGCGAAAGGAAAATGTCTGTTTGACCGCAGTTTCACCTTTGGATACATTGTTTGCAAAACAGGGCTTGCATTTGAAATGCCAGCTTTTCTATACAGGATGGTCCAAAACAAAAGTTAACACTTTTTCAGAGACAGATTTCTTATAATTGAAATAGTTTTAAGATATTCCAATACAAGATCTTGGTAGTATATGGTAAAAACAACGCTGAAATAGAGCTCAAGTTAAGAAAAAGCGGCCATTCACTCTCAGGCACAAATTGTTGATGAAAAGTCTCCTTTAAAAATTGAATTGAAACCTCAAACTTGGCTGGTGAAATACTGAGGACCTTGTCTTTTGCCTCATGAAACTTTTAGAGAATTTTGTTGGCTAAAGGGTGAGTAAAGCCAGATTTTGTTTGGCATGTTTTTCTGCACTCACGGCCCCAGTCTGGACGCATTAGGGATTGTGACCGGTGTTGTGATACACTCGACTTCAATACTGCTGAGTAGTAAAAAGAATAAATACATTAACAAAATGAAAAGAAATTTCATACTTTTTTTAAATTTCAAATAGGAGGATACTGGACATAGCAACAACAAGCACGAACAAGGCATGGGAACTGCAGAGATCAAATATGGCGACTCTACGGTGATAATCCAGCACAGAGATACAGGACTGTGGTTATCCTATCTGGTAAGATTCTTTTCTCTTTTGCAACTTTCCACCCCTGAAAATGCAACCAAACCCCCCCCCCTCCCAAATTAAAGTAATGGGAAAACTGTTGACATTAAAGAAAGCTCAGAAAGAGCTTTCTAGTGGTGTACACATTCTGTTTGTAGTTTATTGTAGATCGCTGAGAAATATGGGAAATATTAAGTTTAAAAAATATATCTTCCATGGTCAGTCTGTTGAGTTTACTCGTGTTGGGATATAAGACCTGCTCTGTGAAAATGACGTCATAAGTTGCTCATGCATTGTTTGTGATTCACAAGAAAAAAATATTTTATGCTGTATATTTGTCTAAGTTCTTATACTTTAAGGAATAACGAAAAGTAATGTTAAGAATAGAATGAACAGTATTAAATATTAAAACAAAATGATAGAGATTTTAATTAAATATTCTGCAGACTCTCCCCTGGAAAGCATTCAAGAAAACGTGCTTTGTAAGACAAATCAAAACTTTAGGTTTTGTTAAAGAAAAGCAAATGCCTGTGTCATTAATAATTATTAATCGTAAAATTTCCTTTTCAGTCAAATAATCAACTAAAAATGTTTCAAGAAACAAGTCTTGTAACATCCATTTTCAAGAAAACCGTATGTTTAAGCCTGGAATGTAATCTCACAATTTGGGCGATTCACAATGCAGTGTGCCACCAAGAGTTTGCCACAGAGAGTTCATTTTTCCCAGTGCATTGTGGGAGATGGCCGACAAATTCGCAGAGCGGGACATTTGAAATTGTTCGTTTTCCGGTCAGTAGTTCCATAAGCGTATCATTCGAGTATATGTTTGGCCTTTTCTTTTCTTTTTTATCAATATGGTGATTTTTGGTAAGGCGGCAGAACGCTATGCCCAAATCTATATCAAATTAGCTCAAATTGTCTACTGACACTCATTCAAATGGGCCATGTTTTATCGACCATAAAGTTGAAAAGTTGACTCTCCATGGCAAACTCTTGGTGGTGCACTGCATTGTGAATCGCCTGAATTATTGTTGATTCGGACATTTTTCCGGAATTCGTGAGGTTTTACAGTAAAGGTGTTTTCTCCTATAAAAAAATTATAAAGAACAAAGAAATTGGCATTTTAAGGGCTGCTTTAAGGCAAATTCATACAAAGTTATACCGTACAGGGTGAGCCAGAATGATCTTGACCCGAAATTGAAGACAATTTTTAAAAATATGTAGCAATTATCAAAACCAGTGCAAATGAGATATGTTATAGGCTGGTATTATGGACTTAATTGGTGAAAGTTTCATGTATATCCATTGTACCATTTTGAAGACAATCGCTAGCAAAGAACACCTTCAAAAAAACCCTCTGACCACGGTTCCATGGTTCAACAAATTGATGGAAATCACGTACTGATGTGAAGCAGTGTAATAACAAATAAAAACCTAGTCATGGTGACTGACTCACTTGAAGCTATTGACACATGTAAAAAAGGCAAAACCAATTCCGTGTGCAGACTGGAAAATGAGCCACTTCAATGAAAGTGGCATAACTCCTCACCACAGCCACTAATTTGAAAAATTCAAAATTCCTGTGGAAGACAAGGTAATAACCATTCATACATGTATGATACACTCAGTTTTTGTCTCAATATACTCTATTTGCCACAAAAAAAAAAAATGGTGAACTTGGGTCCAGATCATTCTGATTCACCCTGTAGACCCCATGTTAATCTGGGGGCCCTCGGTGACCCCCAAATCCTCTTGCCGAATATCTCTGATTATCTCGTGGATTTCTCATTTTGCCCCAATCTCATCCCTGCCTTGACTATATAATCAGTAAGAAACATGTCACCAAATATGGCCGACGTGTGGTTATTCCATTTGACATTTATCACTTGGCCCGGGCTTTGCTTGCCTCATGCTGGGTAAGACGGCACGACCACACGCGGATTCCATATCAGCTCCTAGTTTGACATTTTGACGGGATTGACTCATCATCATCATTGGCCACCGTATCTTTACCAATCCTTAGTAGCCTAACTTTCTCAAGTCTGTGTTGACAGGATGGCAAATCTAAAGAGAAAAAAAAAGAGAGAACGGATGGCGAGTGGCCTTGCGCAGATAATGATGTTCGCAAGTGACCTCGCTTCAGTATTCCTTTACGGAGAGTCGTTTACAATTTCTGCATATTTTTCCACGTTTGTGTGGGAGCACAGATTTTTCCAGCTGTCCTGCTGGGGTGACAGCGACCGTAATGGCATGGGATTAGGATAGGTGATAATGGGCACCAGTTTCAAGCGGTTCACATTCTGGACCAATAGTGCATTGTTCATCTGACCTACCTTTGAGGATTGCTCATGGAGAATCATTCTAAATTTGTGTCAAGAAAATTGATTTTTTTTTTGGAGTTTGGTAATGGAAAAACCAATCCCTCGGCCTTTAACCCAAGATTTCTAAATAATATATTCTGCAGTTGTATTTGTAAATAAACCCTCCAATGCAAGCATACAGTCTGTGCCAAGTTGTCCTTTCAGTCAAAATCAATCGAGTGACTGTTTTCAACAGTTAAGTGCTCCCAGCGTACACAAAGCAAGATTGACATGCTGTGACTGTTTATGTAACTTGGTAAACCTGTACTGTACATGTAGGTGATTAATAAGACAGCGATGCCACCAGTATTTTGCTTTTGTCTGTTGACTGAATTTGACTAGTCAGAGTGCTTGCTTGAAATATGATATGACTGTTTGTGACTGGCCTGTGTGAAAGGCATAACAGGCAAAGTGGATGGAATTTTTTGACTGTCTGTGACTGTTAAAAGAGAAGAAGGCTTAATACAAATGAACAACATGTCAGTTGGAACAAAGTGAGCGTTTGTAAAAATTTTGGGAGCTGGTGGCACCAGAAAGGGTAAACATCAGGAAATCCTCACAGATAAATAAAAAAAACCCCAACAATTCGGAAAGCCTAGCGAAACTGGTCCCAAACCAGTGTCAGAGCGTTTTCGAAAGGACTGGCTTTGGCTTCGTCTACGACTTACTGAGATTTTAGACCCCCCCCAACTTCAGGAACTAGCTCCAGCTACATTTTGGTGCCTGTTATGCTTCAGGAACATTCAATCAGTTGATATGAAGCCAAAAGGTGGAATATTTCCATCAGAAGTCAGAGGCAAAGCCGAAGACGAAGACGAAGCAAAGGTTTCGAAAACCCCCTTAGTCACAAGTCAGTCAGTCAGTTAGTGAGATACGTACAAAGAGGACACTCAGCTGGCCCTCGGGAACCTGTTCAAAAAGTTTGTAAATGTCATGTTTCTAGTTCTTTGCAGTGCCTAGATCTTTAGAGGATTGGGCTGGCTTGATCAAGGCAGATAACAGGCACTTATTACCTCCGCCAGGGAGGTTCTGTTTTCATCGGCGTTTGTTGGTTTGTTTGGTTTGGTTGGTTGGTTGGTTTGTCTGTTAACAAGGTAACTCAAAAAGTTATGGACGGATTTGCATGAAATTCTTTTTACAGGTGGTCCTTGGTACAAGTACAAATCGATTAGATTTTGGAAGTGATCCGGATCTGGGTCTGGATCCAGGATTTTTTTTTTAAGGATTCTGCACCATTTATCCAAGTATTTCTGTTTGGTGTACTGACAATATGAAGGGGAATTGTTTAGTCTTGGCGGAGGTTTGCGCTCTCTGAGTGCTTTGTAGTATCTTACATAGGACTTTCTGCACAAAGTTATGTGCCATTGGTTGCCCTGCATTGACTGCAGAAAGTCTGCATATTAAGCTGAAACTATCATCGTCATTTTGAAAAGAAAATAACTTCATGTTGAATTGTTTTTCAAACTGTTTATTTATTTATTTTTTTAGACTGAAAAGCACATACACGTAAATGACTTTGTTCGCATAATTTGTGTTAGTCATAGTAGGGAGATGATATGGAATGGTGGGATACTATTTATAGCTTTTTTAAGTAAGACAAAATTTACCACATGTATGCAGACTGATCTGACGGATCTGATACTGATATTTTCAACACACATTTGTATGTAATGAAGTTGCCCTACAGTCAACCGGTGTAGGCTCATCGAGTTGCCCGGATGGATTTCAGGTTGCCAAGGGCAACTGCAAATTTCACACCGAGACGAGGGATATATACACACTACTGGCAAGATTTTCATCTGCCATACATGTACATGTTCACTGTACATAGTACATGTCTAAAGGTTTCATCATACATGTAGGCTTCATCATAATGAAATGGATATAACGGATATGGGAAATTTGGACTTCGAAAAACAGTTTTTGAATGATGAAATACAGATTGGAACTGTGCATTAAAGTAGCTTTTCTTTAATTAAGAGGGCATACTTATAACCTATTAATTATTAACTTATTAATTGGTAGGTTCATTTATTGATTTTATTAAGACTTACAAGATTGAATTTATTAAGATTTGAATGTAACAAAAAACACAATACATGTACACGTACAGGCTGAGTCGGAAGGATGGGTACCCGATTTGAAAAAAAAATATTAAAAACATTTTTTGAAGACAAGGGTTGAAAATAGTACATCATTTGAAACCCCTAATAATTAGCTGTCATCTGGGGAAATGGGCAAGACGATACGACAAAATTTCTGAAAGTCACATTACCGTGTGTCGAAAAAAATAGGGGAAAACAAACATGTCCACGGAATACCAATATGAAGTTTGTGTTGGTTTTACTACGGGCTAGGTGTGAATGACATACGCACATGAATGGAATCCCTAATCATTCTCAGTCATGTGAAAGGAATAACAAAATGAGATGGAAATGGTTTCAGAAACCTGTAGTCATGTCAAATGTTTGTAATCTATCAGCTCTGCAATACTCAGAAACATGTTGATTAAACAATATGATATTTTAGCCTTATTCAGCCTGAGTGATCCGTGAACAAAATTGATTTTCAAGAATTTTTGGGAGCTACCCAACCACAAAAGCAAAATTGATGAAACAAAAATAAGGTGATTGCTAAATCCTTGTAGTTTGTGTTTCTTTCTTTAAATTGCTTTATACTTGTCTTTAAGTTGACGAGAAAAAAAATCCTTTTTTTACCCGGTACCCATCTTTCTGACTCACCCTGTACAATGTATATCAATGCTGCTACATTTAAAGGGACAATTTTGTACAACATTTGCTTTTGCTGTAATTTTCAGAAATGGATAGATTTGATAAATATTTGTTACACTGACTTGTTTGAAGTTTTGTGCTCGTAGATGCTGGAAAACCCCAGAAAAACAATCACAATCCTGTAGTCTGGTTTCCTGACCCCACTTAAGATGAAATGGAGCAATTTATATGTATTTGGGGAATTGTAAGGTCAGGGAACCAGTCTAGCTGGCTTGTACCCATTCATAGGTGTGTAATCGATTGCAAACAAAATGCGGACTAACTAACATGGGGGGCAGTATTTGAAAAAAGCCAGTTTTTTTCCAACTCTGATCGGCCGACCAGCGTTGGAAATTTTGACCTATAAAGGTTTACAACACAAGAAACGAGTGTTTTAAGGGGTGTCTTCAGGCAAATACCAACGAAGCCGTAGACCCTACCTTACTATACTTTCGGGGCCCTAACCCCCAAGCCCCTTCCGATTCAGTATTTCATGGATTTTTCATTTTCTTCCCATCCCACCACTGCTTTGTGCTTATTGAATAATGAAACTTATAGAAATTAGGCCAAAAAAAATTATATATTTCTGCTTCCGGTTTCCCTACCTAAACCCATCACCTTTTACCTTTTACCCTCGCAGACACCTCCATAGGATCGTACACAAAAAAAAGGCAAAAAAACCCCAAAATTCCCTACCTACCTACCCTATTTTCGAATGCCGTGTAATCGGAAGCACAAGTATTTATTTTTTTTTGGCCAAAACATTTGACTCATTTGGGTATAAGTGATACCTCATTAGAGCTTTTATGGCTCATTAGAATTGAAATTACATGTAGTTATATTGGAATTAAATACATGTAGTTTTACCACGGAGCAGGCCAGACCATGTTTCTGAGTACTTGAAATCAACAGTGAAGTGAAGCGGAAAATGTAGTGAAAAACACATGTTGTAAATTGCTCCCAAGACACTCCTGTTTACCGTCCCGTTCTGACAACTTCATATCAATCAAATGTTATCCTCAATTCTAAAGAAGCTATTTATTTTACACATGAATTATCGCCCAAGATGTGAAAACAGTTTATCCGCCCCTTCCCCGCCGTGTCGTTTATCTTATTGTATTTGTCAAACCTTGGACGGATCCTTCGAGACGGTTTAGTCGCTTCAGGCACAACTGGCTTTATTTATTTTTCATCTCTTTATGCGCTCGCTTGCATTTCAAGTGCTTCAGTATGCATTTTCCCTCCGCGGTCGTACCTGTATTTCTGTTATAAAAAAGTGTCTTTGGATGAAAAGTTTACAATTTGATATTGATCTTTTGGGGGGGGGGGGGGTTGGGGGTGGGCAGGGAATTAGTTACAGGATTAAAAAATTGTCATCAGGATTGAATATCAGATGAAAATCTACAGCTTATTTCTATTTTACGAGACCAGTGTCTATTCTAGCAGGCATGCAACTTTTCCTCAGATCTGCTGATTTCCTCGTTTGTTTGCTTTTCATGAATGCTATTACAAATTGAACAAACACTGTACAAAGTCTTGCGTGGTTTGGAATTTTCTCGTTTTTTCTAAATTCCCAGTTGCATGCCTGTTCTAGTCTGAGTATCCCCCGTTGTCCAATGGAGCCCTCTCCGTAACCAACGCCTGATATAATGTCAGCAATGCAAATTTTATGGAACCCCGCACGCCAGCCAATTGGAGTCAACTTTAGAAATTGTGACATCATTTCGATCAGAAATATGGACTAAGCTGTTCATTGGTCAATTTGGCTGCCGTGTTTTTGTAATACAACAATGGGTTCCGGAAGACCCGATAGAAGCGCTCGCTGAGTGGTCAGAATCTTGAGGTCAAGAAGCAGTCTTGTTTTGCATTTCGCTGAATCTGCTCGCATGCCATAGACCCTTGCTGTGCAGGGGGTATTCCATAGACTATGTTTATTCCATGTTTTGGAACTTTTTTTTTGAATTTTTTTTTTATCGTGTTATAATGATTTTTTGGGGGGAGGAGGGGCCCATGTTCACTTTTAACATTACCTTGCTTTTTAGTGATTCAAACTTAATGCAAGGTTTTTCGTCAACCAAACGCTGAAAGCTGGCATGGTTCCAACAAATGGGATAGGGATTTTGTTACAGTGCCTTGATCAAAACCATTGTGGCACTGCAAACTTTTCACTTGTACATGTATGTACTAGTCGAGTAGCACATACCAGTATTACATGCATGACACACTGTGAAACCAAACCTGGATGACACACATGGCCTTTTTTTACATGAAAGCCACGGTCTGGTTATTCTCAAAAACCTTGACTTAAATGTACTTTTGGACCTTCAGTAAATATGTAAAGTATACATTCACTCTCAACAATTCTTTGAGCAGTACAGTTCAATTTTAGGGCTTAATGTAAATGTTCTGTTTGCAGATGGCGGACCATCCAGAAATCTTGCACTTTACATTATTATTATTTATTTCTGGTGATGAAACCAAGGATTCCTCAAAAGCGCTCTAGGCAACTTAGCTCGCAAGCCTGAAGAAACCTGTAGAGAGGAGACAATGAGAAGAAATTACAGTTTTAGAGGTGGGAGGAAAACCCCAGAAGAATATTCTGGGAGAAACCCACGGAATCAGGTGGGGACTGAAAACCCAATCCACTTGTTGGCCTAGGCAGGATTCGAACCCGGGTCACAGCGGTGGAAGGCGAGGAAAGTGCCGCTACGCCAACCGGACTCCTAGCTGCATGTTACATGTAGCTATATAAAACCTAACTGCAACTGTAGGTCCCCCTTCAAGACCTTCAAGACCATAAGCAGATAAAAAGGGAATTAAGTCACGGAGAATCCACTCACAGTAAAACAGGTTGTCCACACAGGCATAAAAATGATTTTATACATGTACACCCCCGCCACTGTATCAATGTATGTTCTGAGGCGTTAAAATCACGCATTTCACCTTTCCAATCTAAAACAAAATTTGGCTGACTCGCAGCCGTTTTGACCGACCCTGACTCAGACTTGATCTCCTCTAGGCACCATGCAGAAATCAAAAGTAATTTTCGTGGAGGTAAAATGTGGCAGTTTTCAATCAATAAAATCTCACAACCGGAAACATGCTGTGACTCAATGTGTTCAATAGGCAGTTATCAGTCAAGCGTACCGACCCACACCACTCCATCACGCCGTAACTTGAGACAATTTATCAGGACTTCTCGGAACAGGAGCGACCGAATATCATAACGAGTTTTCTGAAGCCGTGCGTGCATAAATGCCATCATGAAAGAAGAACAGTCCGTGCAAGATTCAATTTTCTCTTCAATTCTGTCAAGCCACTCCCCACAAGCTTGGATTAAAAAAAAAAAGAATTTGGAGGCTACCGCTAGTAAGTGCCAATTATCTCGTAATTGACATTAATGTTTCTGAAACTCCCTTGGGGGAATTTGTTTAGCTCTGGCACGTAGGATTTGCTGCGGATGAGGTCATGTGTTTGGGCTTTACCTTCCCCTAAACAGATGGAGATTTACAGGATGCTTGCTACCGGTAATTCCAACATCTATCCTGTCAACGTGTCCCGGCGTGATTGTGGCCTTTCCCAATTACGCTAAGTGTGCAGGCATTTCTCACCGTGTCTTTCAGATTTGTTTTAAGTTGCTACACACTACCCCCAAACTGAATTGGATTATATCAGACTTCTTCATTATCATCAGTTAAATTGCTGCCGTAATTGTTTACCTTGAATGTTCCCCTAAAGTAATTCATCGGTGGCTTGTTTTTCTTTTTTGCAGTTGTCTGTTTAGTGATCTGCCAAGAGCATTTTGCCTAATGCTTACAGGCATTTTGCAAATCTTTGTAATTTTGATTCTTCACAAACGTTTTACATCTCAAGTGATTTTCTTCCTGAAGGCTTGCTTTCACTTGCAACTTGACGTTCTTAACCTATTTGCTAACGTCTTGCCTGCTGAGACTCCACACAACCTCATATCTGCAATATGCCCTTTAGACTTCTTAATACACATACATGTGCAAACATTGCCCGGGTGCTTCGCACATAATTAAATGGCGGGAGGAAACCGTAAGGGGCCTGGCTAGCGTGAGTGAAGACACTCGAGGAAAACCCAGGCAGTGGGATCGATCGTTATTGGGACAGAGATTGTTTATTTTTTGTAAATGTAAACAAAAGCTGATGTTGTAGACGCAGGGTTCAATTTCATGGTACTTGTAAGCAGGAATATTGCATGGCAAATTTTAGGTGCATGTTCTTAACCCTATCCTTCCCAAATTCCTCCAAAATCCTCTTTTATTTGCGTATGGAGGATTTCAAAGGATTGAGGGCCTTTGAAAATCGAAACACTGGAGGTTTTTGCAGGATTGAGGGCATAATAGAATTGGCCTCTGGAGATAATAGACCTTATTTGCGAGGAAGCCATTTTTGATTGTGTTCCCTGAATGTATTTTATAAATTGTCAAAAATTGAATGGGATGGTGCCAGACTATTTATGCATTCCAAGCCTCACTTTCATTTTTTTTTTAAATGTGGCTCAAAACATTAGGGCACGTTCAATCACAAATTTAAATTGTTCATCAGAGCAGACTAGTATTAATATGTAATTAACTTTATTTCATTTCTATTAGCAAGTTCCAAAAATATTAAAGGCATATGGAGGTTCATGGTTAATAGGCTCCAACCATGCTCCAACTGAGGCCGGATGAAATTGGAGGATTGAGGCCCCCCCCCCCCCTCCCCGAGGCAGTTGCGTTATGGAAACAAAAAAAGGGCACATCGTTTAGGAGCTCCAATTAAATCAAAATTATTTTTCCCCCACCAAATACTGATAATGCCCCTTTTCCTTCCTGGCAACCAAAAATGTTTTTTTGTAAGTTGTATTTTTTTCAGTTAGCCAAAGGCTTACTGTTTACAACTTCTTATGTCATTGGATATAGCAAGGCATTATGGGGCCCAATTGGGAAAAACTGCAATAGGACGGTTGCGATATGTGCCCCCCATGATATTCTGATATCCCCCCCCCCCCCCCCCCCCCCCCCCCCCGTGCTCCCCAATAAAAAAAATCCTAACTACGTTACTGCCCGGAGGGGATGCCAGTCCATCGCAGGTTATATGTACTCCCCAGCTAATGATGATATCCATTTTATAACTCTGTTGGAGAAAGGCGAATGAAGGTGAAGTGGCTTGCCCAAGGACACAATATATGGTCAGCAGCTACATTCAAACCCCTAATCACTAAAGCCACACTACCCCATAGCGAAGTGGAAGTACAGATCTTAATCTTTCATATGCCACCAATTTCTTCATGGGAAAAAATGAACACCAAAGTTTATTGATGGAGGTTTAAATATTGGTGCTGTTGAAACCTTCATTTGCTACAAAAAGGGCACATTGTTTAGGAGCACAAATTAAATCAAAATTTGAAGGAATATATGATTAAATAAAAACAACACGACTTGCAAACTTTGAAGGTTCTCTAGGTGCATTACAAATTAGTTTCATCATTTTGAGCAAGTGAATTGCAGAAATTTTAATAGCTTATTAAATGGATGTATCTTTGATTCCTTACAGGTGGAGGACAAATCTGTCGGAGGGGGTCGACCGGTGGATAGAAAGGTAAGTCTCACTCATTTCTGACGATTCACATATTTTTTTTGTATGGGTAGTTCCACGATGTCAGATGTACATGTTTTGAAAAAGAAACTATTCATCCAACTTTTTTTGCCATAGTAGAAATCGGCTCGAAACACCCTCGTGTCGGGCGTACTCAAACAAATCGATTTTTTGTGTACTCGTTAATTTATTTTTCATTTAAAACCACAGAACTGAGCTGTTAAACATTGTTAAAAATAAACTTAAAAATAAATATTACAGATAATAAGCTTCAAAACGATATACATGTTTCATTTTTGGCATTTAGATTTTGTGGATTATTTTTAATTGAGGTTTTTATAATTCCGTGAAGTGCCCCTAATACAAACAGTGATTGAGATTTGCCGGAACATTCGTTCCCTCTCTTTCTCTTTCTAATGCAAGGCCCTTTTTTTTGGCGGTAATTACATGCCGTCCACTTGATAAGCGCAAAAAGGGTTTGTCTCGTCACGTAAATTGATCGTGCCGGACGGAAGCGTCGGTGTATTACCCGCATGCCAGAGAGGGCTGTTTCCCCGTTTGCCGAGTCTACTGGGAGTTTTTCTTGATGCTAAGAGACTCTGATAAGGCCACGTACCGGTACATGTGTGTGTTTTTTTTAATGTGATAAGCCTGTAGGTTTATACTTGTTATTAAAAGGGACTGAACATTCTTGTGTGCTGGGGGTGTTAAGTTCCGAATAAGGAATATAATTCTCTTGAAACTAGGATGTATTACATGCATTCATTTCTGAAAGTGGAAAATGTTGGCGTAAATGGAAATGGAGCTATCAGTTGCATTATTAATTAAATTACTTCTGCAAATGTGATTTCAGGAGTTCTTTTTCCAAAACGCGATAAATGCCAATTCGTCACATTTTGGAATCCCACCCTCTCCTGGTTTAATACCCAAAGTCAAATAAGGAAATAATAATGTGAAAAATGTTGTTTTGAAGCAGTTTTTTGTTGGTATACTGTGTATGCTCAATACGTTTTCATAACTGAGCAACTTTCTAACTTTTTTTTCAAAATGGGTACATTTTGGAAATAACTCTTAATTTGCATTTTGAAATTTGATTTAGTCTGGGGCTAAGCTTTCTTGTAAGTGTGGAAACATTTTGCTTAGAAAAGATGGGTTACCAGCCAATATGCCATGTGACTTCAATGGAATTTGACTGGTTGTCAGCTTATTTGTTGTTAAGCACATAAACTAGCTAAGCCTTTCCTTTATTTATTTTCCACTGTCATGTGTCCCTCAGGGTTTTTCCCCTGAAATTCCGAACATGACGAACCATACTTCTCAGGGATTTTTTTTGTAATGATAGTTGACATCTGTTTCAGGTTGAATCCGATCTTTAAAGTCATGAGTGGCCCACAGGACTCCTTTCATTTATAAGGTGTTCTGGCAAACTGAGATGGAACTGGGCACAGGCCATAGTGGAGAAAAATGAAAAAAAAAAATACAAAACAAACGAACAAAGGGAGGTGATTTTTGTTATTTTCAGATTTATTGATATTTATAA
Source organism: Patiria miniata (assembly GCF_015706575.1). Taxonomy (NCBI): domain Eukaryota; kingdom Metazoa; phylum Echinodermata; class Asteroidea; order Valvatida; family Asterinidae; genus Patiria; species Patiria miniata. The sequence goes on from NW_024037072.1 coordinate 38,485,733, forward strand.
CCTTTGATATGTTTACTACATATATTTTAAAGAAACAGTATAAAAGTCGTGGAATAGTAGTGTTATGGAAAACTGATTGCCATCTTTCATTTGCACGACTACAAAACTTGAAACTTGAAGGCCTTTTTCTCAGTATTTTACCTTTAGACATAATAAAGTGCAAACTTTAAGCTGCCATAACTTGTCAACGGAATGCTCCATTGAAGTACAACAAACAGTGTTCTGAGGAGTACTTTATTCTCTTCCCTACATGTAATTGCACACCCTCGTTTTGCCCTCTGCCAAGTTCTGTCTCATTTTGCCAGAACGCCTCGGATTTGTGACTTGGATTCGCGTTTTGAGATGTCGAAAACAAGGTCACGAAGCTAACGAGACCTCTAGGGGATGTACTTAAGCTTTTAAGTTTTCCTGATGTTGCTGATTGGATTACGCGTACAGGAAGAGTTGACTCGTGATTGGAGGGTTCTCGGTAATAATCCTACCATTAGCCATCGTGATGTGGGTCCTTCAAAAAGGCACGTACACATCATGCAATAATTTTTTTTCCCTCCGTTGTTATGATGGACTGTGTTTGAAACAGGGACAAAACAGAGAACTCAGCAGTCAGTTGACATGGAGAGCAGTAGAATTCCCGGATATTGCCCAGTTGTTTTCACACTGTGATAACATCATTTGGTTTACTTCAGTAAAATTCAGCATATACCGGTACCTTGTGTAAAGTTGTCCTCTACATTCCACATTCTCTGGACACATTTGCCAAGACGACGTATCCCAAGTGGGGGATCTGAAGGTGTGTGAGGGTGTCCTGGGATGTCTGGAGTACAGGACTGAAAGAGTGCATGCTGTCTTGCAATGATGTAGTCGAGTACATTTCCATGAGTACGTGTACAAGCATGAGTACTTCGTCATGAGTACAAGTACAGGATTATTTTTTCTTGCAAGAACGAGTACAAGTACATTCTCATGCCTACGTGTTTCTGTCTTGTATTACGCTCGAGAACAGACCCACAAAAGGATAACAAAAGATCCTTTCAGTCCTCGAACGACGGTGCTTTTGTTTGAAACTGTCCTCAATCGTACGTTTACGTGCTTAGTCTATGGGAAAGTGTTAAAGTACAGGGACAAAGGGAAACACAATAGGTTGTCCTCAGGCGTATAGTAAAACACAACTCTGTGTACAAGTATGAGTATGAAAAAAATTACTCAAGTTTACTCTGCTAACACACATTGGTGCTGAGTAAAGAAAATTTTTGGCAGAGTTTTTTTTTTGCTTGTTATTTGGACATGACACTGATGTTGATAATGGAATGTTTCATTGAACAGGTTGTCATGCATCCCGATGGTCACATGGATGATGGGTTCTCGGTGGTCCGCGCCCGGGACGAAGAATCACGCTCTGCTGTCATCATACGCAAGAGCACGTCTCTCTTCCACCAGTTTATCAGGTCAGTTACTGCCACCCCACCCCTCCACTGCCCCCTCCACCATCCCCTGCTCAACCCCCTCCCCAAGCACTCCAGCACCCCCTTCAGCACCCCTCCCCACCCCTCCCCAACCACTCCAGCATCCCCTCCAGCATCCCTCCCCACCCCCTCCCCACCCCCTCCCCAACCACTCCAGCATCCCCTCCAGCACCCCTCTCCACCCCCTCCCCAACCACTCCAGCACCCCCTCACGATAGCCTTACACGTAGGTTGACAAGTTGGTTGGATGTGCAATTGTGTGCCATATGGAGTTTGTTACCAATGTTAAAACCCATAGTGTGATTTTAGAGGAATATACCAGAATATGGGCGCATGGAAGATATGGCCCTAAAGTGTCTGTTAATGGCTGTAGTTTTTGGCTTTTTGCCATGGGATCCAAATCCAAAGAGAATTCCTGGCACTTTGTATTTTTCCCATTGAAGTAAGAAGGATCTATTTTGTTTGTGTTTATCAGTTTATTGTGACCCAGATGACATTATGAAAGTGTACAGTAACATTTCTTGTTCATGAGGAATGAAGTGGAGAAAAAAAACCCCATATATATTGCATATATCATGCAAAGGGAACGTTTTGTAAATCTGACGTTGAAATAGAAAGCACATTCCAGTCAACTGCTTTGTTCAGTTCAATATCGAGCCCCCCCCCAAAAAAAAATAATTACGACCCTCTTGTGAGAGGTTTCACATATGTGAAGTGATCAAGCTGTAAATGAGTCGTTTGTCAGGAATTTTTATTTGGAGATACAGGCCAAAATAAGGCCACTTCATCACATCACTTCATCACATTTCTTGGTGTTCCGACTTCCATAATTTTTGAACTAAAGATGGTATCAGCATGTGGTTTTCACAGCAGTAATGCTGAGATTGTGTTTTTTTTTCAAATCTTTAATAAAAAAAAATGACCAGGGTCGACAAACAACTCATGTAGCTTGATCGCATCACATATGGAACCAATTCACATTTTGCCCCTCTGCAGTGCCTTGGAGTCATTACGGACTGATGATGATGAGCGGAGAGAGTGGGAGAATTTCTCCCTGGAGTCAGTCACCGACACCTTGCGGGACCTGGTGGGATACTTTGCACTCCCTGCCGAAGAGAGTGGTAAGATATGCTGGAGAATGAAACATTTGCAAGCACAAGTTTATGTTCTAGGAGTGTCGCGACACCATGGTCTGGAGCATCTAGTTTGAATACAGACTCAAAATGTTGGGCCGTAGGTACCGGTAGATTGTCAGAATGACCTAGATGTAGGGGTCATCCAAATTTATATATCTATGTGGAGTGCTGTGGCCTCGTGGTCTGGAGCATTGAATTCGTGGTCTATGGGTAACTCTGCAGGTCGTGGGTTTGAGTCCAGTTTGGGCAATGGTACGTGTGCCCTTGGGCAAGGCACTTTGTCACTACTTGCTTCTCTCCGCCCAGGAGTAAATGGGTACCTGTGAGGGCAGAGATGGTTATTGTGGTAGATTTATCTGCTTTACGCCGAAATGGCAGCATTGAGCTGTATACTCCCCAGGGAGCTGAGATTGTCTTTGGGATGTTTCATTGGCCCAGTGTGCGGGGTAATAATGATGTAGCGCCTTGAACACCAATAATGGTGGATACGTGCGCTTTATACATATACGCATTATTATCTACGCACATCCCAATAGGGTGCTGCTTAAAATGTGATGCATGAGTGTGCAGGAGAAGTAGGCCAATGAAACTAGGGAGGCGGCCAAACAAGATGCATAGCAACCAATAAGATATCAGAAGCATGATGCTGTTGCCTGTCTTCATGCTACATGTGTGTTATGAGGTCACTGCCCATTTTCATGGCCCTGCTTATCATTAGCAAAAAACCCTGCTTAATGCTGTGCTTACGGTAAGCGTATTTCACGGGTTAACAAGGAATTTTTGCTTCTGCGCATGCGTTCATCCCGTAACTAAGGATTCTGTGCTCACAGGGTTTGGCCAAAAAAAAAAGTCTCCGGTTTCTGGTATGGAGCTTGCCCCAAAAGTGGTGTGGCGACGCGGCTTTTTTTTTTTTTTTACCTGGTTTTTTTTTTTTTTTTTTTTTTGGCTTCAAATGTCGGCTGATGACTGCAAATGGTGCCCGACTAAACTTAGTGCAAATGTATGGGAGTCCAGAGAGGCCACATAAATCTTATTCTCGATCATAACCCCTTCTAAAAACACGTTAAAATTGTGCAGCAGCAGAATTCCAGTCAAACCAGTGAGTTTGGCGGTTTTGAAACATCATATTGTATTGAAAAAAAATTTTTTTCATTTTGCCGACGCGCATGGCTACGGCGACGCGCGCGCATACCAGAAACCGGAGACTTTTTTTTTTGGGCCTTAGCACAGAATTTTCCTGCTAGTGTGGTTAGCACAAAATGGTGATCGTAAGCACGGAATTCGGTGGTTAGCAGAGCCATGAAATTGGGCCCAGGTCTCTGGTCTGTGGAGCATCTAACTCACGATCTTGTGGGTAATTGTGCAGCTTGTGGGTTCGAGTCCAGCCTGGGGTCATAGTGCGTGTGTCCTTGGGCGAGGCACTTTGCCACCAATTGCTTCTCCCCACCCAGGAGTGGAGCGAAACATAATTAGGGCAGAAATGGCTTTGCATCGAAATGGCAGCATTGAGCTCTATACGCTCAATCGCCGAGATGGGCTATAAATGTTTTATGGGCCCAATGATGGGGGCTAATAATGATGTAGTGCCCTGAACACAAAACTGATGGATATATGAGCACTTTATAAAAATACAATATTATTAGCATCTTCTTAGTAATCTAATAGTTGTTTTTTATGTTAAAACATGTGCAAACGTGGTATTTTTCTTGTGTAATGCCCCTAATTTCATGCTCTGTAAACTTGCAAACTATTTCATGCAGAACACGAGGAGAAGCAGAAGAAGTTGAAGGCTCTCAAGAACAGACAAGACTTGTTCCATGAAGAGGTACATGCCTTTCCAGATTTCCTAAATAGCCCTGGAATTTTTCACGATATTTTTTTACAAACACATCAAAGAGAACATTACTTTTTAAAGCTGAATTATTTGCTTTAAAAATAAAAACACATTTGCTAGACCCCTCACAATCTTTTTGATAAAAAAAAAGTAGCCATTTGTTTTGTAGCTAGCTATGGGTGTCCCTTTTTCTTTCTTTGGTTCTCATTTCCGACCGATTCTATTTTGGGCTCCTGACCCAAGAAACAAACAACCCCTTTTTTATTACTGTCGACTCTGTCTGGAACCTCCTTAACAAAAAAAAAATACATGAACAAATATAATGAATACAAAATTCAGGCAATCAGACTCTGTGTGACTTGATAAAGCTATTGAAAATGAATACCAGATTTTATTTTGCGAAGTTGTGTGAATAGCAACCAGTCGAATCCCACAAAATGAGAGGATGTTGCTTATCATCGTATAAGGTGTCCATAGTATAACATCCTCTCATTGTATGAGGTGTCCATAGTATACCTGTACCTTTACTGGTATGTCATGTCTGCCACCAGAGCCAAAACGTTAGTGAGCTGCTTGGTGCAGATATAATGAAAGTCAACTACATCTTGCCAAATATGGTTGTATTATTTTATTCAGTGATCAACTCATGATAAACTCATTGTAAAAAAACAAAAAACTAGTGACAATACGCACTTGGCATCATTTAATTCAGCCGTCTATACGGTTGCAACTGTAATTTTTTTCTGCTTCAGAATTTAGTTTTTCCGTCCGACCGACCCTACTTCAGAGGCAAAAAAATATGAGAAATATAGAAATAAAAAGGGACGCCCTATTAGCAACGCCATGATATTGTCTGTCTGGAGTCATGCAAATTTTGTCAACGACACCAAGAATACACACCCCATGCATAATGCAAGGGTCTCTAGTTGTTGTTTCAGTGACTTGGATTTGGTGGATCATTAGCTACTGGGTTAGGCTCGTCCACATATCAGTTCCCTGTTATCTTGTTAGTCTTCTAGGCATCTTATTTTGTTTTAAACTTAGGGTTGATCCTCTTACTTTTTTAACTTTACTTAATAAGCACTGTAGATAAATAACTGACGGAGAGCTCACGATAATAAAAAAAAATTCACGGCAAGCTTTACCAGATGGGGATAGAACCCAAAACTAGTGCCAAATCAGCAGCGCACCTGGGGGGGGGGGGGGGGGGGGGGGGATTGAGGGAATTTGCCCCCCTCCCTTTCTATCCCCAACCCACCCATAATTTTTGGAAGTCGAAAATGAGCTTGTATTGTTAAAAACACAGTGAATGCCCCCCCCCCCTTCAAGATATTAAGGCCACCCCATGCGCCCTCCTGCAAATTGGACTCTAACGCTAATTTCGATCTGATTTTTTCCCCCTGAGGGCAATACCGTAAATTCGGAGGTACATGTACATGTCAGACAATTTAATGAGCTGCTGGTAGAAATGTCAATGTGAGGCATCTCTAATAATGTGAGATCTAATGAGTAGAAAACACTTACAGACCAAACTAACGTACCACCTTCTTAACGACCTCAATGATATGGTCGAATGTACGCAGAGAATTTGATTTTACGGGACTGCTCATGACTTGCATCCTTTTTGTTATCAGGGTATGGTCAAGTTGGTCTTGGAAACCATAGACAAGATCAGTATCTACAAGAGCGGCCGTGACTTTGCCACCATCGCTGGGGAGGAAGCTGGTCAATCCTGGGAGGACATCCTCACGTATCTCTACCAACTCTTAGGTGAGTTAGTCTCGTGCAGAGAGTGATGTGCATAATAAAAACCCCAAACCCTTAAACTCTTTGAGTTCAGAATAAATTGCCTTCATTAGACGATATGAAAACAACACTGTAGTACATTCAAGATGATATATCGGCCAGCCTAAGCTTCTCTAGTATTAAGACCAACTAGCTGTACTTCCCCAAAAACCTGGATATACACTGAAGAGTGATAAATGTCTCTTTAATTCTAAGAAGATGTGATGTTAATTAATCCTTATCTCTCTCTCCCTCTCTGTACAGCTGCAATGATTCGAGACAATCACAACAACTGTGCCCTGTTTGCTCAGGCCATAAGGCTAGACTGGCTGATACAGAGATTGGAGAGCCAGCAGGCGTCGAAAGGTTAGCTAAAGATCCTTGAAAGTCTGGGCTGAGTTTCATGGTGCTGCTTAAAGTTGCTCTTTTTTCTTCCGACAAATTTTCAATTTGACTGTTTAATTTAAACGGGAACAACTTTTCTTTGTCTATTTTGGACATTTTAACCCTCTGAAAATATATGTTTGTTTTTGGTTGCTTTTGCACCCAAAATGCACAGAAAATACTGGTGAATTATTGGTGGGCTTCACATAACTTGAAATTTGTAAAGTATTTATTCCATAAATGAACTTGGGCAGATTGTTTTTGCTCGATGTCTCATTGAAAATTAGCAATTGAAAAACACAGTATATTTTTTGTGGTGAAGCTAAAAAAAAGCATGTTGAGAGCAACTTTAACAGTTAGCAGAAAGTTGTACTTGCAATAGATCATTTGCAGTGCAGCCATCTTGGAGGCATGCGCTTAAATTGTTCAACAGGGATACGCATGAGTAGACCTCTTGTGCATGAAAGAGCATAACAAAACACATATCCAAGATGGCTGCTGAATGTAATCCATCTATAGTGGTCAAGTTGTGATAACGTTAAAGCTACAGTCCATCATATGCAGCTATCCAAAAGGTAACTGACGTAATTATTGTTGACAAACATACTTGGTTGAAAAATAGTAAGGGGACTAAACTCCCTGTGAAATTATTCTTTCTGGCATGCTGTCATTTTGAATAAATCAGCGAAAGAAGGCCTTTCCAACGGTGCGTCTTAATTTCCGTTAGTAGTTCGTTTTTTTTTATTCTGCGTAGCGCGCGCAAGCGTTGACACGACGCAGCGCGCGGTTGCTTTAATTCGTCGAATCAGTGCGCGACATCGCGTAGCTGCAATCGGCTCAGTGAGAACGTGTCTCGGACACTGAATTCAGGTTAGTTCAAAACATGATTCAGCAACTTATGATTTGAAATCGAGATCCTAGAATATTGTTTATAGCTGAGCTGAAAGTTCATCAGGTTAGTTGTTCAGCAACCTTCTTTGGATTTTGAGCACGTTTGTTGTTTCAAACGAACAAAATGCACAAATTACAAATGATGGACTGTACCTTTAAGCATGTTTCTGAGGTCACTAGCAATTTCATGGAGCCCCTAAGCCAAATATAGTGCTAAGCAGATTCTTGCCTTAAGCATAAATCACCTGAGTGGCAGTCACAGGCAGTATACATCCTATTGAAATTTAAATTCTTTCTTTGTATCAAATGCTTTCTATACTCTACAGATTTTTCTAGTTTCTTGAGCTCTGTAAATTTGGTTCCAATCTTGATTTTAAAAAGTTAACCCCGATAGTCAAACAATTTTCTCTTTGCTTCAAATGTTCTTTGTGTGTTTACAGGGTTAAATAACATTACAATGAAGAGTAATTTGTGGACTCAAAATTAACCAACACCCTTTCAAAAAATATGCATTCCAAACTAATGGCGTAAATTGCAAATAAAAAACTGTGATAGAATTTACCTTTTAAATGAAACATCATCTGACTGCAATTGTTTCCACGGTCTCAGGTGTACTGGAAGTTCTTCACTGTGTCTTAGTGGGAAGTCCAGAAGCTCTGAACATCGTCAAAGAGCAACACATCAAGTCGATGATCTCACAGCTGGAGAAACACGGCAGGGACCCCAAGGTAGGTACAGGGAATTCAGCATCCAAGGGTACTGGTACTCGGTATCCAAGGGAAGGGTACTCGGCATGTCACTCAAGCTGAACCTTGCTCTCTGTTTGAAATTCACACATAATATTTGTACTTCCTGTTCAAGAACATAATAATAATAATAATTTGGGAGGCTAATAATCCTTACTCGCAGCTGGTATGCTGAATTGTGAAGGACGCGGCTACAACAACGTGGCCGCATCGACCCATATATGACCACGGAGCACAGCCTGAGATCGAAAGTGTTTGATTTTTCTGGAGGGAGGAAAACCGGAGGCCCGTAGAAAAACCCTCGTGGCACAGGAGAGAACCAACGCACAACTCTACTCACATGCGATCCACGGCCAGGATTCGAACCGTGGTCACCTTGTTGAGAGGCGAGCGCTTTACGCACAAGCCACCCATGCCACCCGAACATGCGGCAGTTTAATAACACCTGTACTACATTGTATTACATTGTGTTCATTCACTGCAGAATCAGTAAAACCATAGAGTGCTCAGGCGGTTTCAGGTGCTACAGTGAGTAATAGGCAGGGCGGTTTTGGGCGCTACAGTGACTAAATGGTTAATGGCAACAAAAAGTGAAAAGTTTTAGCATGTGATGTTTTTATTTGTCTATCTTCAATATTTGGATAACTTGTTTCCCTGAAAGGTGCTGGATGTTCTGTGTTCACTGTGTGTCGGAAGCGGCGTGGCGGTGCGGGCCAATCAGAACCTCATCTGTGACAATCTGCTGCCCTCGCGTGACCTGCTGCTGCAGACGGCAGTCGTGGATGAAGTCGCAAGGTTGGAGTTAATTCTCATTATCTTTCCAATCAATATTTATGGTGCAACATCGATGCAATGTCAACAGGGTCAAATAGCTGTCAAAGAAAACAGAAAACAAAGAAGATGAGGAATTCATGTGAAAATATTTAATGTCGTTATCTGGGATCAATCCCATATTATAACTATGAAAGTACATTAATATCTGCTGTGCCAAGGGCTTGTTCTCTTGAGGATAAAACTCAAGATCTTGTGGGTAATTTTGCAGATTGTTGGGTTTGAGTCCGATCGGGAGTTGCAGTGTTGTGTCCTTGGGCAAGACACTTTGTCACAAACTGCTGCTTCTCATCTAGGAGTAAATATTGTTTGAATTAGCACTTCGTGCCAATATGGCTGCATTGAGCTGTATACTCCCCAGGGAGCTGTGAAGGTCTTAGAACAATTTTAAGGACTTGAAAAGTAGAGAAAATAATAGTGCAGCAGTTTATCTCTAATATCAGTGGATGTGTTCACTGAATGACAGATGAGAGTTGACGAGTCAGTTACAAGTCCAACACATATCAAACTACAATTCCATCACATAACAGGGGATAAAACAGCAACAAAGGAATGTCATTGTCATAGTTTACTGAAGGACTTCTGAAAGCCTTGTGATTGAGTTGTGTGGACTGGACAACAACTATGGTGCGAATACACATTGTCATAAGTATTTCGTTGATTTTATTTTAATTTATTGATTTTTTTCATTGCCCAGTATGAGACCCAACATCTTCGTCGGCCTGTCGGACGGTAACGCCGTCTACAAGAAGTGGTACTATGAGGTCTCCATCGGCCAGATTGAGAGCGCCACACCAAGACCCTTCAAGTTCCGTGTAGGCTGGGCTAACACTAAGGGGTTCTACCCCTCCCCCGGGGCAGTGAGGGATGGGGGAGTGTCGGTGTCGGGGACGATCTCAGCTCCTATGGGTTCGATGGTTTGAACCTCTGGACAGGTTAGTTAATTGTTCCTTGCCCCTTTCCAGTTAATGTTTTGTTTTAACTTTAGGTTATTAACTGTGAGCTAATTATCTAAAACACCATCAGGGAAATTTGATTTCGGATAACTTTTAAGTGGAGCAGGATCTGAACCGGCGACTTCGGGGAGACTTGCAGTCACTCAACCAACTGACTCTCCCTGCCCTGTTCCTGGGGCGGATTGCAATAACCGGTCTTAAAGCTGGCTATGCGCATTAGACAGTCTAAAAGCTCTGGCTGTCAGTCAGTCTGTAAGTTAGACCATTGCAATGACACGGTCTAAGTATTAAGACAGTCTTAAAATAGTTAGCCTTGGTAGGGCTGGCTTAAAATGGTCTATAGTTGGGATTTTTGGAATTCATTGGTGTGTTGAATTATTCTTTCCCAAAATATTTTTTCCCAGTTGATGAGTGTTTGATAATTAAATCTTAAAATAGCAGAACACTGCTTGGAGCGAAACTTCTCTGGGATAGAAGGGATCTTCTGAAAAAATGTAATGACACTGAGTTGTACTGCAAATACAATTTTCTGAACATAAAATTTCGGAATTGACATTTGACTTTGCATGATATGAATCACACAAACCTAAAAAAAAAAATTGTACAGTCTCTGCAGTATACGCCCGTAACCAGTCTCTGCAGTATTCGCCCATAACCATGGAATGTTTGTTTGTGAATCATTACTCTAAGCGGGCTTAGTAAAGACCAGCTTATTGCAATGGGCTAAGTTTGGTGTCTTAACCAAGACCGTCTAAGAACAATAGCCGGCTAAAATTGGACTGGTTTAGCCAGCCGACTAAGACTGCGTTATTGCAATCCGCCCCTGGTCTTTCAATTTATCAAGTGAACCTAGTCATTGTCACATTATGTTACAAAACCGATTAGTAATAAAAGCCGTATCCTCTCTGAGTGATCCCCGTTTGCTATTTCGGTCTTTCCACACAAACGGTAACAAAAGTGTGACATTTAGAGGGAACCATGGACAAGAGTCAATACATGAAGTAATCTGTCATGTTTTCCTCTTTCTACATCCAATATCCTAGTAAGAACATTGCCCACCAACAAGTTTGATACATTTCCCAGGTTTCGAGAAATTACAGAGAATTATCTTCAAGATTTAACGCTCATAACATGGACAGACATTTCATTTTTAAGTGTTGGGAAGCAGTAAATGAAATACATGAAGTTTCCCAAGTGTGTTCCTAATGTAAAGCTATCCATTGAGAGATTACCACTGGACAATATTAGGTTAAACCTCTAGGTATTTTAAAGTACAGGGTGTACATATCTTCAAGACTTCATGTTCATAACAGGGACAGAAATTGTGTCACAAATTTCTGTTCATGTTATGAACATGTATCAAGTCGCATCCTTATTTCATAAATACTAAACAGGTTGCTTCAATGTTGAATGATACCAATTCTACATTTAACAAGTAGTATAAATGGAACAAGGGATGGATTAATCATAACAAGGATCAATAGTATGATTCATGAATGTGTGTCCATATTATGAACATTATCCTTCATTTCATCTCAAAGATGGCCTAGTAATTTCCTACATATCAAGTGAATCAGCTTACGTATTTATCAGTGCAATCACGAATAATACAGGAATGTCTAAAAAACAAAACTTAACAAAAAACCTGCTTTGAAATCCACCTCCTATGTCTCACCCATAAAGTTATCAGTTGTAACTGTTAGTGTGGACAGACCCATTTCCCAGGTTTCCGTGGTTCTGAGGGCTCTAATTTCAAAGCTACCTGGTTGACGAGCCTGGGTCTTGGGGAGGGCCTATGTTTCAGCTCTGTACTGACAACACGCTTACATTGTAAATGCACAGCTTTGTCTGATGACTGTGTTACGATGACGCCAGAGAGGAATAAATACAGTGAGATAAAACTTGTGGCTTGTGTGTCATTTTTCCTCAGGTGGTGACAGCAAGCCAGCCTCGTGGAACGGCAGCCGACCCCTCATTAAGGGCGACATCATCGGTGTCTGCTTCGATCTGAGCTTGCCCACTATCCTCTTCCATGTCAACGGCAATCCGGTCAAGGCCGCCTTTGAGAACTTCAACCTGGAAGGCATGTTCTTCCCTGTCCTGAGTCTGACGGCAAACATCACGTGAGTGAAACAGTTAATTAAATTTTTTTTATATATTGACATCAGATGTATCTTTTGCACACATTCAAGGCAGTGTTGAAGTCAAGTGCATTTCTGTAAGAAATAATTAAAGTACGAGTACTTTTCCATGAGTACAAGAACATTTCAATTTTGTCAGGCTGGGCATTAAATATATGCAACAGCTTACCAAAGCATAGAAAATGGGTTCTTTTTCTGCTTATACCTCCAAAAACTGGTTAAATCCCAGAAGGAGAACATTTTTATGATTATGAGTGCATTTATGAGTATTTGACATGAGTACGGTTATGACTATACAGGTAATATATATTTGTGAGTATCAGTTTGAGCACAAACAAATGCATACATACAAGTACAACAACAACAACAACATTACAACATCATTGTTTCAGAGGACAGTATAATTAATCTTACTATACCATGTTGCATGCTGAGCTTAGACCAGTTCACACGTCATACAAATGTAAGAGTGAACATTTTCAGTGCAAACTGAAACTTTGTTTGGAAATGCGTTTCAACTTCAACATTTGAAACCCCACCCATATTTCAAGTGATACACACGAATATACAACTTCATGTGAAGTGGTAAAAATCATTTCATTCTTTTTTTAAACAAGTATTGCATAAAATACTTTTCCTTTTTTCCCACCCAGCGCTCATATAATCTTAGGCGGCAAGCAGGGTCGCTTCAAGTACACGCCCCCGAAGGGTTTCGCTCCCGTCTACGAGTCCCTCATGCCTAAAGAAGAGCTGAAGATTGAGAGATGTTTCTCCATCGGTGATCTCAAGGAGGGCATCATCACTGGACCCCAGCCCTGCAGGGATCAGGCTAATTTTGTACCGGCGCCGGTCGACACACAGAGTGTGAGTTTCATTATTATTATTATAGGTTTTTCCGGCTACATTAAAACTTGTTTCGTTCAATTCACCAATTATTATGTTCTAATTCGTCCCGCAACATCGATTTAGTGCACTTCCAATGTTCAATTTCGTCTTCTGTCAGACAATTTCAAATTTAGTCCAAACAAATTCAAACACGTTTTCGACCCGGAGTATTCAATTTCGTCTCGTCTACGCCGAATTGTGTTATTCTGAAATCAAATTCGTTTAATTGATTTATATAAGATGAATTTGATCTTTGAATGCTGCCTTTCGTCAACAACTAGAGGAAATTGATCAGTAATGACGAATATTCTCGACCCGGTGACTAAAGAGGGTGACCAAACTTTATAATTGAATGGTAAATGACAAAATTGGTTTTGTTATAAAAGCCTGTGAAATTTTTCGTGGACGAAATTAAATGATAGAGTTGGTGATTTTGAGTGAAAAATCTTTTAAAATAGCCGGGAAAACTTATATTATAATTTTGTCATTGTTTATTTTGCAAAAAGACATAAAAACTAAACAGTTCATCAAAAACTTGAAAGGACTTTTCACCAAGATGGGCTAGTGAAAACTGAAGCAAATTTGACTCAACCGAATGATTCACAAGTTGCCAGAGCCATAGGTAAATGGTGTGCTGCATTGTAACTTTTTTAAATTTAAGATTTTTTAATTTTTAAATTGTGTCTCAGGTGGTCCTTCCAGGATACATAGAAATGCTGCGAGACAAACTGGCTGAGAATGTGCATGAACTGTGGTGCATGAACAAGATAGAAGCCGGCTGGAGCTGGGGACCGGTGAGTGTACATTATCATAGTGACATTGACGGGTGACACCAGTTATAAAGAAGTGCAGAACCAAGTGCTACTTAACTACATGTTGTTGCAGAGGTTGTTTGTTGCAATAGGTACACTTTTTTGGTCTGTTGATCATTTGCTGTATAACTTCATAGAAGTGGTAACCAATGAAATCATAGAAAATGCTGAAGTGAATACAGGACTTTGCAGTGCTCCAATAAGCAAGTTCGGTATTCCGAAATAGTCTGGTGTACCGTAAGATTCAATGATTTTCCGGGAGGGATAACCGCGGCAGATAAATGCACACAATGCTATGGGGGAGTGTAACCAAATCTGCATTCTGTGCAATTTTTCGTGCAATCGAGAAGAGATGGAACTTTGTTATGCACAAAAGTTTTGACACAAAAGTCACCTTAAAACACTTCACAAAATGTTATACTTTAGAACACGATGATCTTTTCAATTTTGTTGGTACCCCGCTATGCTTTTGCAGGCATACGATCAAATTTTATCCCGAAAGAAAAATTGGCAAATCTTGATGTGCATATGTGCAGTTGGAATACCGAACTGGCTTATTGATATGGTTCAAAGTTTATAGCATTAACAACGATGTTGCAGGGTTAGTTACAACTACCATTATCCCCATAGACTTGTGTTCATTTCTCTGCTGTGTCTATAGGCCGGGTTATACTTCATGTGAATGCAAAGGCAAAGCAAATGTGATATCATGAAACATGCACTGCAAAATTTGCTGCAGTTGAAATGTGTTCAACTTTCGTGAAGTGCAAACTGGCATTATCTCAAAGCGAAGATGGTCAAATCTTGATGTGCATATGCACAATTGGACTACTGACCTTGGTGAATTGCCTTATTAGCAGCTTACGTCTCAATTTTGTTCTCATTACTCAGGTTCGCTCTGACACCAAGAAGACGCATCCTTGCCTGACTTTCTTCCACAACATGACCGAGGAAGAGAAGAACTTTGACAGCACCATGGCCTATGAGACATTGAGGTAAAATGAGACGCTAGGCATTCTACAGAAGTGACATTTAGGAATGGCAACGTGTGAATATCAGTGTTGGTTGTGAAAGAACTGCTTGTGAGAGTGTTTTCTCAACACTTTCAGAGAGTACGTCTTTGGCCTGCCTTCCCTTGTCTGTCATGATAACATTTTGAGACAACAAGAGAAAGATCGATATCTGCAAACTTTTTGTTTGTTTTCATTCCACCAAAGGAATGAAAAACATACTGACTAGGCATTCAGTAGGATTATTTACACAGTGAATATTTATACAGCAATTGACTGCTTTGAATGGTATCCTGAACCTTGCCCGTTAAGGAGGTTAACTTTAGGGTAACAGAATGCTCAAAAGGTCATCAAGGGAGACATCGTGTTTACTGTTGCATGAAAGCAGTAAACTTGCCTACAAAAGTTTGTCTGAAAGATTTACATTTTGGCACAACATTAGATCGAATAAAGATTTAAACACAGTTGTCAAAACAGCCAATGAAATCAAATGTTTTCTGTTTGTGTTTTCACAGAACCTTGATTGCACTGGGGTATCACATCAGCATTGATGAGGAATCGTCAAAGGCAACTCTGAAGAGGCTCCGTCTGCCCATGAAGTGAGTGAGACGATTAGATAGGACAAGACCACATGTTACTTGCCAAAACCGTAGATTGCACTGAGAGTGTGGCTTCTGTGCATGGACAGACTATGGCGCTTCTCCGTGGGAGGGACGCACTGAGTCTGCGTACTGGTTCTTGCGCGTGTGGCGCAAATTACCTGTAACGTATTTACTCTGAATGTGTAAAAACCAATAGCGTCTTGGCGTGAGCAACAGGCGTCATCAGCAATGGGTTTAAATGTCTCTCCCGGTGGTCTCCCCAAACTTTCTCAAGGTTGATTTCAGTAGGCATTTGCTCATCCCCAGTTTTCGAATGCCATTTTTTTCCCCTGACAAATAACCAAATCAAACCAAAACTGAAAACCTAAAAAGCAAATGCCTAAGTCAAAAATAAAGCCCTTGTCATGTTACCAAAACCCGAAACCCCCAAAATACCAAACCCCAAAGTAACCCAGATTTGTCATTTTTTCACAATTTTTTTTTTGTACCAGCTACGTCATGTCCAACGGCTACAAACCCTCCCCCTACAATCTCTCCACAATCACCCTGAACCCCAAGATGGAGAAACTGGTGGAGCTGCTTGCAGAGAATGCTCACAACGTCTGGGCCAGGGACCGCATTGGGCAAGGCTGGACCTATGGACTCTCAGATGTAAGATAAAAAAAATCTTGTCGCTGCATTGGCACGCAATTAGAAGATTGCGTATCCATGCTTTGGAGTGGGGGGTTTAGCCCCCACTCCCCAATTATTTTATAATACACCTTCCTCCACATGCTCATTTTACTTTATAGAAAACTGATATAATGTTAAAATTCAAATTCATCTTCATGCATATGTGTTAGGCGGGCGGGCTAAATACCCCCTGTTCATTTACCGTGGGACGGTATTGTTATTGAGGAAGTGTGGGACCCTTCAAGCCAAAGCGGGAGACGGTCCACGCATGAACGCACACGGTACAGCCGTGCATGGTGACGGTTTGCAGTGGGGCTTGTATGTTTAGGGCAGACAAAAGATCAGAGGATTAGCAATGTACCAGGTCTTTGCGGTCGGTGAGTAGAAGCCGACACTGATGGGTATGAAACCGCAGGATTCATTGTTATAAAAATCATGGTTATTTGTAGCGGGAGCCGGGAGTGCCAACCGTGGGATGGTTTGTAGAAACAGGTCACCCGCTTTCTTTTCAAGCGGGAGCCGATAAAAGAGGGGCTCAATTGAAAGCGGCTCCCGGTAAGTGAACAGGGGGTATTTAGCCTGTCCGCCTTAATCTTATCCCTCCTCAATCCTTCAGAAACTGTCAGGAGTTATGAGAAATTTTGTCGGATTGTGGAGGGAGTCATTACTTTTTTATTGGATGTTATTGTCAGGAAAGTAAGGAGAATGATCCATTGGTTATCTGTAATTGGACATTTTGGAATATTCAAGGGGAAGCATTTGGAAAGTAAAAAAAGCTTCATGTTTTTTTTGCCGTAGGACAACACGTTCAAGCGCAATCCCCAGTTGGTGCCATACAGCCAGCTAAACGATTCTTCCAAGAAACTCAACCGTGACACGGCCAGTGAGACGGTACGGACCATCTTAGGGTTTGGCTACACACTGGAGGCGCCGCCAGACAACCAGGAATCTATCTTCAGAGGTAAAACAAAAAGTAAAGTAAAGTTTGTCACAAGCCATAGTGGCCGGTTTCCTTGGCACAAAACGACTGTGAGTATTTCTATTCCCCCCCCCCCTAATGCTGGTACCCATTTATACTCATGGGTGGAGAGAGGCAAGTGGAGGTGGAGTGGCTTGCTCAAGGACACAACTAATGGCCAGCGGCTGGATTCGAACCCCTGACCCTCTGATTGCAAGTCGCGAACCCTAACCACTAGGCCACCCAACAGCTTCAGAGGCAGGGCTTGGTATTCAGAGAGCTTGAAGTCGGGATAATTGATTTGTAGCTGATAAAAGAAATTTGAAATGAATGATCTAACCATTATCTCTATTGCGTGATGGACTTTGAGTTGTGTGGACATCATGCATGAAGAATACATGGCGCTTACTGATTGCTCATGAAAGCCCATGTGCAGGACACACTGTGTGCATGTGGTGAATGTGCACATTCGGGGTCTTCATTTGGCGTGGCAACTAAAGTGACTGTCTATCTCTCTCTTTGTCACTGAAGCGGGATACTCATACATACCAGTTTGTCAAAAAAAATTACAGTCATTTTAATTTTGCTATGAAATGAGTTACTAGTGCAAATATTCCTCCTCTTTAAATTTTTGGATTAATTGTCAGTCCAAAATCTTCTCTTGAAAAGACTGTAATTTTTTTTTAGATGTTTTGTCAACTTTTTTTGTTTGTTCTTGTTTCTAGGTCTTGTGAGGGAACTCTCGGAGAGTAAGCAGACTACGAGAACCTTCCGGGCCGAGAAAACCTACGCAGTCTCCTCTGGCAAATGGTAGTGGCCACTTCTTCTTTTTGCTGCTCAGGATACTCTCAAAACATAAGTTGTTGGAAATAGCTTAGTTAAGAAAATAAAATCTTTTGATGGAAATTTGTTGGAGAGTGTCTTTCCATTGATTTGTAATTGTTAATCACGTTTTGAAATATACTTAAACCTTGACTTAGACCTTGCATGCTGAACCTGCTCAACGTATCATGACTAGAATTCAATATTTTCTAATTACGGGCCAATTACATGTAACACTGCCCATGTACATTTGTCATGCTAGAGCAAATGTTAGAGACTGACTTTTCCCCCCAAAACACCGTGATAAACCTGCCCTCTGGCCAATCGCTGCTTTGGTGGACATGATGTTACGGAGCTGGACCTAACATCAACTCGTATAGCTTTCAATAATTTGCATAAATTAACAATTCTGTGCAGTTTCCTACCCATGTGTAATAGTTTACTGACATGTGATATGCTTGTTTTTTTTCCCCTCCACTTTCTGTTACCGCCCTTCTTTGTGATTAGGCCTTTATTGCTATACTTTACATAATATTGCAGCTACGAGTGTGTACAGGGGCGTAGCAAGGTCATTTGTATTTTTTTGGGGGGGGGTAAACATTTCTTGAAAAGGGCACTTGCACATCCGTGCTGAAATTTTAGACAAGTATTTTTCTCTGGACACCTGGCCTCTGTAAAATCAAATAGTGGGAGGGGGGTGTGGGGTGGGGGGTTTACCATCTGCTGGGGGCGCTGTTCAAAACCGATGATTATGTATACTAACGGACAATATATTGCACTTTTCAGGGCGATACATGCACAATTTTTTTTTAAAAAAGGCACCCGTAATGGCCGCTTGCACAAAAAGGGCGCGACTTCGTTTTTATAAAAAGGGCACTTGTTCACAAAAGAAGGACTCTGCAAATATTGCGGGGGGGGGGGGGGGGGGGGGGGGGGGGGGGGGGGGGGGGGGGTTAGCGCTGGTGAAAGAAAGATCATTTGAACGGAAAGGGCAGTCTTTACAAAATATTGGGGGGTAAATACCCCCTTACCCCCCGCTGGCTATGCCTATGGTGTAATATCATGCACCAATTGCCGTAACATTTCGACTTTGTTGAATTGCAGGTATTACGAGTTTGAGGTCCTGACCACCGGTCTGATGCGTGTGGGTTGGGCCCATCCTTCCATCAGTGCTGAGGTTGATCTGGCTACCACCGGCAAGGCGTATCTCTTTGATGGATTCTTGGTAAGGAAGCTGCGTTAGCACACTGAGTACATAGTGAACTAGTTTGGTTTGAGTTGTATTTCTCCTGTTTGATATCGCATACTTGCGTGTTCCCCTCATTCACACTAAGTTTGTCTAATTGTCTTTTTATTTCTACTGGTTTATTGTTGTTGATATTTCAGTGTAAAACTGCTTTGTTTATAATTTGGTGTCACATGGAGTTTTGTTGTGATCAAATAAATAATAGAAATAAGGAGAAAATAGTTATGTATGCATGCGTTTTTAACCTGATACAACCGTTTCATCCTTAGTTCTTTAGTAACAGTGTCAAGATGTGGGTAATTTAGATGTTTCTTAACCAAAATTTATCTGTTCTTGATACTGTAAACAAAATACGAAAAGGACAAACATCACACATAAATACATAACAGATTTTACTGTGCACTTTCTCCACAGTTCATACATCCTTTGGTGACAAGGGATTGCTAAACTGATTACAAAAAAGCCCTCTCATTTCCTTATAACTAAGAGCATTCCCGCAGTTTAGGTTAATTAATGCATTTGAAAAATACCATTTCAATTTAAAAATCATTGTAATTTGTTCTCATTGAATGATAACTCTACAAGTCTCTGAAAATCGATCGTATGCTAATACCTTCCCTCTCTAGGCTCGCAAGTGGCACAACGGTTCAGAGAATTTTGGCAAGACTTGGCGACTGAACGACGTGATTGGATGCATGCTCGATATCACACACAGGACAGTCAGTAAGTACATTCTGATACAAGTGGGCGCAGACAGTTAGGAACTTCTGAAATTCCCTTCTCTCATTCTCAGACCCAGTTTCTTGAAAGTGATTGGTACTTGAGTTCATAGTAACTGATGAAACTTGAGGGCAAATGAACAGGTGTCTTTTTCGACAGCTGATGTAACACACCCGGCACCCAATTTCATGTAACTCATTGTAACTTATGATGCATTGCAGCGCTGCGACGTGTCGTTTCCCTATGGTACGTCGCAACTGCGACGCGTCCTGCAAAACGCTTTCATAAAATTGGTCACTGCTCAGTCTATCGTGAATGTAAGGACATTGTTGTGAAGCTACCTGAACCGGCCCACATTTTTGTCCATTGTTAATTTGCCACGAGTCCTTAACTCTTATTACTTTGTGTGTTCCTCAACATGCTGTCGGATTGCTTGGGCCCACGAAGCTGTATTAGAACGAGTTGTAAAATTGTTTGAGTTGTTTTAATTAAAGATAGTTGGTTTTGTTCTGCAAACCTGTCTTCAACTGTCTATCTGTTCGTTGTGTCGATCCCCTATGGGGTGTGGCGGCCATGCCCTACTGCGCTGCCACACAGCCATAACAACATGATCAGGGTGTCATTTTCAAGAGGATATTCAACCCTAACAGAGGATATCTCCCTTTGATTCACATGTGCCCTTCTGCTTCAGTTAGCAATAATATCTCGGTTTCATTTTTTTTGATCCACCCTGTTTAGCAAATTGTGTACCCTGTGCTGTGCACACTAGTTATTGTCTTAATGAAATAATGATTGGTTAACTTATCATGCTCTTCTTTTTTAGGTTTTACCCTAAATGGAGAGTTTCTGACTGACTTCTGTGGCATGGAGTCAGCCTTCCAAGACATTGAGATCGAAGAAGGTAAGAGAAACTAACTGGTTTAATTTGTAATATTTTCTTTTCTTAGTTCAGGCTGTGTGATTCTTTGTAAATTCAGAGAAAGACATCTCAGCATAAGGCAAGCCAGTCAGTTTATGGGTCTGTAAAAAAAAGACTAAGAAAACCCCCCAGATCTACAGCAGCAAGGCTTTTTGAGACTTAAAGATAAGTGCATGTGAAAGACGCTTGGCTGGGTCACGTGGTGTTCAATTTTTTTACGATGTACACTTACCAGCCAGCACCAGGCAAGTTGGTTGCCAATGGTTCTATAAATATCAGTGTCCAGGTTGCCGACCAGTAAATAGATGGCCATAGACCTCAATGATAATTGCTCGCACTTTCCAAAATTATTAATAATACTCACAACTCTCCAAGGTGTCTGAGACACACATCAAATTAAATCTTAATTCATCATCGTTAATTTTCCAATTTATCAATTTTTGAGGGGTTTTCACTTACCAATGGCTTTTGTAAGAAAATTTCATCCATAGATAATCACCCCTAAAAGCAGGCCTGAAGCCCATCGCCATTTTGAAAACGGACGCCTACGCTCCTTTGCAAAATAGAGCCATTTTAGGGCCTAATTTCATCCAAATTTCACACCAATACCACCTTGCAGTCCTCTGCACGGCTTCCACCCTTCGTTTTTAACAAATTTTCAAGTTCATGGCCCTCAAAATGCTCTAATCCGGAGAATTTGAGGGCATGCAAGTCGTGATTTGGCCGGTGTAGGCAATTTTGGGGCCTATTTACTGGTCTTCACCCTTTATCCAGTCTCATTTTCACTATTGAGGGGGTACTTGTGTAAGGAGTCCACTACAGGCCTTAAAGAATATCGCTTACATCTGGACAACTTCAGCCAACGAGTGTCATATGATTTGCTATCTATTTTTATTTCTCCCTGTCCATAGGTTTTGTTCCAGCTTTTACCATAGCTTCTGGTGAGCAGGCAAAACTCTGCTTTGGCCAGGTAAGCTCATGTTGTTAGTCTTCTCATCCCATACTCGGATATCTTGAGTAGAGTGACACCTATCTAAATGTACTGGGAGTGACTCGGGTCAACCCAAATAGGTTTGGATTTCAGAAAGAACGTAGTATCCAGACGCCACTTCAGCGTTTGTGTACAAAGTCTATGGAGAGTCAAGAAAATTTGTGAAGTATTTCAAACAAAATTGGAAATGTTTCTCAGTCCCAGATTCATGTCTTTTCAATTTTTTTGCAATGACTAACCTTTATTGAGATGATACACAAAGAAAAAGTGGCGTCAGGTTGCAACATTCTTTCCTAGATTTCAGACAGGCAAACTTTATGCATTGATTTTCAACAGCATTGACTTTGCAATCGTCTTTAATGACTGCAACAGTCAACTTTTAGTGTGTAGTCACTCCTTGTAGACCTTTATCATGCTTCCACCATTTTAGTCATGTTCCCTGTATCCAGTAACAGTACTGAATGATAATGTTTTTGTGCAAAAAGGAACCAGACTAATTTTCCTTCCAGCCTCGTTTTGGTTATATTGATTTGAATGGGAAAAATCAAATCAAATGGCTGCAACATGATAATGGTCTATTGTGTCAAACGTTGAACACAGTTCTTATCTTCATAACGATTAAGTTTGACGTAATTCTTGAATGCATGTCTGAAACAGATGAAACAAGTCTTTAAATCTCACACCCAGGGAATCCGTGCTACCGTATGCATGTGGAACCCATCATTTAGCGGAACCCACACGCTTTACAGCGGATATCCTATTACACGAACGTGCGACAGGATAGTGCGCACATCTGTTAGGGTAGCGGGATACGCGGGGTCACTGGTACACAGACCGTGGTGTATGGGATATTTATACAGCGGGTTGTTGCCATTGATCGACCAACCAGGATCGAGGATTCAAGTTTGCTTGAAGATTGTTACATGTAGTTTTACACAGTTTGCAGCTAGTGATTACTCTCATTCTCATTGATACAGGACTTGAATGCGCTGAAATATTTCACCGTGTGTGGCCTGCAGG
Source organism: Patiria miniata (assembly GCF_015706575.1). NCBI lineage: Eukaryota > Metazoa > Echinodermata > Asteroidea > Valvatida > Asterinidae > Patiria > Patiria miniata. The sequence continues at coordinate 38,508,557 of NW_024037072.1, forward strand.
AGGGATACGAGCCATTCTGTGTGTAAGTGAACAAACAAGTACACAAACAAAACCAGACAAACAGGCCTGTTGACCCCCTCCCCCCCCCCAAAAAAAACAGAATAAGTTGTTGAATAATATACTAATCCATACAATGTTAGTTTACTAATACCAGCTTTTTCATTATAGTGGAACTATCACTGTGACCAGATTGTAAGCTAGAAACTTTTTTAATTAACATATAAAACATCTTCAATACAATTCGTTTTTTTTTTATTTTGTGTTACTTTTATTTTGTGCAACTTTGTTTTTTCCAGCTTAAGCTATTTTTGTCATTATAGCAAAAGACAATTTCAAAGAGGGCTTGTATTTTTGCTGTGGTGAATTGATCGATTTTAGTTAAATTCTTTAGTTAAATTCTTTTGCAAAGTGTAAGATGATTGTAAGTCATTCCTTTAGTGGAACACATTTTTGATGCCTCTCTTTTGTCATTTAATTTTCTCTTGTCACTTTGTGGCCTTGTGAAAAATCTTTCGTTGCCAGACTTACAAAAATAAGCAAAAAAAACAAACAAACCCACAAGTTTCTGACTCTTGCTGTTGTTGCTTAGGCAAAACTGCATCCTCGGACCATGGCCAAAATTGGAATTGTTTTCAATGGCTAGGCTATTTACCATAGCAGGCCAATGGCAAAAACAAACTGTAGTCACAAGATGCCACCTTAAATTAGTTCCCCTCTTTGAAATAGTAGATTTCCATTCTTTCGGTTTCTCAACTGACATTTTGGTGAAAAAAATGTAGGAAGAGGGAACTTCCAGTTGTTGCCTTTTATATTCAGTGCCCCAAATCCTCACTGAATAAACCTATTAGTCCCTGAACCGCCCCAAACTGCCCTGCCTGTAACTCTCTGTACCGCTGTAAACCATTTTGTTTTTACAATTCATCAGGAAATGAATACAATGTGATACGGTGTACAAAGTAATACAAGTACAGGTGCAAATTAGTTAATGATGACTTTGGTCATTACATAGCTACCAATCTATCATGGGCATAGGCTCTCTCCAGCCAATAAGCCAGTTTGTTATTTCAATGACCCGAGGTCATTCGGGATAATATTGCTGACGTGATGTTACGCGCTCGCCCATTCTGCTGGTAATTTACATGCAAGCGTCGTGCGCCCGCGCGTTCATGCGTCTTCAAAATGTTTGATTGTCCCGAGTGACCCGTGACCCATATCATTGTGCACATGCGCAGTTGAAATACAGAACTGGCTTATTCTGAAACCAGCCTGAGTGGATACGGCTTGAATTTTATCAGTTGGCTCACCAACTGTGGTTATCCATAGCCGCAGGCCGGAATGCTTGATTTAGACATCGGCTTTTGCATAGCAACACCGTGATGGCTGATCAAGTCTAAGGGCTACATCCGAATCTGTTATCTAGAGCTATTGTCAAAGAAAAGTTTGCATGCATTAAGGTCTGGTTTTAATGACAGTTACTGAGAATATTTGTATTCCCCCTGGATAGGATTGCCAGTCCATCGTAGGTTACTCCCCAGCTAATTCTGGTACCCAGTTACTCCTGGGTGGAGAGAGGCTAGTAGGGATTAAGTGGCTTGCCCAAGGACACAACATATGACCAGCAGCTGGATTTGAACCCCTGACCCTCTGATCATGAGTCACAAACACTAACCACTAGGTCACACTTCCCACTGGAGCTATTGTCTAGGTCTCGGTTAATATAGATCTTCATGGAAAAATACTGACACTAGACGTAGCTGTAGATCTTGAAGCCCTATTTGTAGACGCAGCTACATGCTCTTGCCAAGTTCCAAGGGTGCCGGTAACAGCTTCTTTCTGTCACAAAATATTGCGAAGGAAACACAAAGCATTGTGGGGGACTTCCAACCATGACCAATGCTTGTTCATTTCGTGTTTGACAGTGTAAAAAGTGTCTTTCAGGTCACTGGTTAATTTAAAAAAAAAATTATCCAATGAGAGTTCAAAGAATTTATTCATCACCGGGGGGTCAATTTCACGGAGCTGCTCAGCACTGAATTCTGCTCAGCACAGAACGGACTCGCTAAGCAAAAATAGGTCACCAACCAACATGTCATGTACTGTATGTTGCTGTTCATTGGTACTCGGTCAATTTTTGCTTACCACAAAAACTCACTAAGCAGTATCTTTGCGATGCAACTCTCTGAAAAGTTGGTGGATTTTTCCTTTCATACAAATATTTGACAATGCATATTTCTCTTCACTCCATTTTGTTTTTGTTGGGAAACTGGGAAAAAAACTGTGTGCAGCATTTTTATGTTTATCACAGCACAACTAATTCTCTCGGCTGGTGGTGATATTATTAATCTTTTGCATTTTCAACTTAAAACTGCTTCAGATGTTAACCTTTAGAATTTAGAAGTTTTTAACATTTTGGTGTTTAATTTGGCGTTCTTTCGTTTCTCATACATGTACTTGTCTGTTCTAACTTCTGTTCTTACGCCCCCTGGTGTTCTAGACGGAATGCGTTCATCAAAGGGTATGTGTTTACAAGGCGATATCAAACTGTGATTTGAACAAAAAGTCGATAAATATTTTAAAAGAAATCAAGCATACATTCTAAGGCTTCTTTGTGCATGACAGCCATCTTGAAAAGTTATTGTCATTTTATTTCAAAAACCAGAAATGAATAATCGGTACCCGGTACATGTATGCTTTGTTCCAGTGTGTTTACGGAACAAGAGCACTGCATTCTACACTGACAACTCTGCATAAGTTCCATCGTCATTGAAAAGCTTTTTTTTGAAATTTTATGGCTGGATTACATTGCTCTGTTTGCTAGAAATCTTTCATGCATTTACTATTTTTTCTTATAAATGAATTTTACTCGCATTATACCTTCATCAAAAAAGAATTCAGCATGCTCTTTTACCTTGTTCTCTACAAAAACGTTGTAAATGCAAAATCGTTCATTTCGAAGCAGAAAACTGAATTCAAATGACGTTCTTGATTTGGAGCAAAGTTAATTTGTATGTTTTGAAAAAATAAAATCATCACAGTTTGGGGATCCCCTTAAAGCGAAAACATTTGTCCTTAGTCCAAGGAGCGGGAAGAGTGCTGTAGATCATCGATAATAGCTTGTCAACATCACTCAGCTGTAGTGGCTTTTTTGTCTGTGTCATGTCATTATCGTCATTGCACGTCATTGCACTTTGTCATGTAGGACTGTGTCCGATCATTGTGTTTCACAATCATGAAAACAAAAAAAACCTTTAGTTAGAGGTGTGTGGTCCTTTAGTAAACATTCGTAAACACCTGAGACAGTTTACCATTTTCTTTGGTTTGAGAGCCCGTCACGTGGGTGGTTTTAAACCGCCAGTAAAGCATTGCTGCGTTATGCGCCACACCGCGCACGTGCCAATTTCCATGTTAAGAGATTTTTAGCCCTACGCATGTGAGGTACATGTACATACCATAGACATGGCCAGAGGGGTGTTTCGCAAAACACGAAGTAAAAGTATTGATCAATATCGTAGGAAATTTGTGAATTTTTGACTTGTTTTGACTGTTTTTACCGTATTAATGAATGGGAATACATGTGCTTGGCCGGTATTAAACAGGTATATTTAAAACCGGCTAGGTGCCTGGACATTGATAATGACCCGCGCATTCAGCTCCGGCCATTATCCGTGACCAGGCCCCTAGCCGGTTTTAAACGTACTTGTTTAAGACTGGCCAAGCACATATTTATTCCCGTATTATTTGTCCGATTGGTCAAAGTGATTCAAAACACCATCTTGTGAAATTTCTAGTTACTGGACTCGGAGTCGGGGCTAGACTCTGCTCAAGTAATTTGCAGGGCTGAGATTTTTCCGGATTTTTTGCCAGATTCGTTGATGTTAAAAAAGCCTAAATGAAAAAAAGTTAATTACTGTTTGTTTGGTCAAAGGTTTGTACCAGGGCATTTATTAGGCACGTCAAATACGTACATAATATATGTAGATAGACCATGTGTTGCCCCAAATATTTTTGATTCATTTTTATTGTCCCCCATTTAGGCCATCAGCCTCGGTCCAAAATGTTGGCCACCGGTATCAAATGAGGGGAATAATCGTCATAGCGATTTTTGGCAAGGTATACACCTCCAGAGTTGGAAAATATGTGATAGCATTGCAGCGGTGGCAGCTTTTTGGGTGTTATTACCCTTTTTTTCAAAATGTCCATCAAAATGCTTGTTACCACTCTAGGGGTGGTATACCTTGCGCATGCGCACTATAATCATTTATGTCCTGATTTGATACTGACCAAACCCCCTGGCTGATGGCCTAATTCTTCCCCCTGATTTTGGACTCAACTTACTAGGCAATAGTGTTCTTGGTTGTAGCAGCCTTGTTTAATGGTGATATCACGCTGATCAAGGAGAAAATCTGGTTGATAGGTGCATCTTGCATCCCGGCAGATTTTCATCCGTGTCCAATTGATCACCTGTGTACCTTGTGTCGAGCCATCACATAGACATGTCCGTACTCGGCACGCCTTTTTTTCACAGTGCGTATCACCTCAGTGTACTTGATACAAGTGTTGTGCCTGAATGTGTGTCTCGTGTAGATGTCCTGTAAGTCCACTCATTCCACATTCTGGCCTCGGTTCAATCAATCGACGGAAGTCCACCTGTCACACACCTGTTGGCAGCAGTTTTCCCAGAGGTGTACCATCTCTCTGTGGCTTCCCTGCACCGTAGGAACAGTAGAATGTGCTGTGTGGCCACTCAAGAGAGCTCCGGGGTGTGGAACACACGGCTTGATGAGCACTAGCTAGTACTGGTTCATGTATATGTAGCAATAGAATATGCACAAATTATTTTGATTTGAGCAAGCACACATCACAGTATTGTTGTGCATCGGGTCGGGTTGACCAGGCCAAACCGTTCTAAAACCTGAACTCCCAAAATCCGACCTGACCCGACCCAACCTGACCTGACCCGACCTGATCTGACACAAATTCAAGCAGAAGCCGACCCGAACCGACCCTTTTAGCATACTAGGTGTCTATAGTACCTTTACTGGTACATGTACGTCATTGCTGCCACTACAGCCAAAACGTTAGTGAGCTGCTTGGTGCAGATATAATGAAAGTCAACTACATTTTGTCAAATATGGTTTTATTATTTAATTCAGTGATATCAACTCATGATAAAATCATTGCAATAAACAAAACTTAGAGACAATGTACGTGGCATCATTTAATTTAACCGTCTATACAGGTGCAATTGCACTTTTTTGTTCCTTTAGATTTTAATTTTTTTTTGTATATACTGACCGACCCTACTTCAAAGAAAATATGAGAAACCTAGAAAGAAAAAGAGACGCCCTAGATCAGAAGTCCCTACGACATGCACTTTGTGGTGCACACCTATAATCTGTTTTCTAATCAGAAGACTGGTAACCTGACTTCATTGCATGATATCAGGTCATTGCCTCTCTCATTTGCATACATTGCAGCACCCATCCTCAGATTGCCAGGTTTAGCACTGGAAACGAGCCTAACCAACTCTTCAATATTCGCCATTTTTTCTTTATTCCTGTCTCATAAATAAAGTGCAGTGATAACTAAAATGTATACAATTTTTGCATTTTACCGGTAATCATACCCATATCATTGCATTTGTCATGCATGCTATTACATAGATGTTTTCATCTGGTCAAACCTCACGAATGATTATTCATATTGCCTTTTGAACTCATCGATAGTTATTTGTAACAATTTTGTTTTAGAATGCAAGTATGTTCATACATTTGACAAGAGTTTTAGTTACATGTACATTGACAACATGCCATCATGTCCACTATGTTGATTGTGCTCATTGTGCATGGAATCGTGCAGTGCATTGTGCAGCACCAAACACAGTAGAAGTTGGCTATAATGGAAACATTTTGAAAAGTTGTTTAATATTGCAGTCATTTTTTTATTTAGCAATGCACGATCGTCGGTGCTCAGTATAATTATACTTGAAAGTTGGTAGGCCAAGGGGATGTTCAGAAGAGCCACAGTTATGGTTTAGTGGTACACCGTTCGTTATTGCAGCGTTCTTCTGTGGTATCGACTTTGTGTGCAGTTTTAGTATGTTGGTAAATACCAAAATAAAAAAAAACCTTTCCCACCTCAATTTAAGCAAATTACCAAGACAAAAATTACTTGTTGAACGTTACATCCAAAAACTGTAACTGTTGACTAAAAGATCAGCTAATTGTCAAAATACAGGGAAGAAAAATCTCAACAAGAATGGCAAAATAAGAGGAAATATCGACCAATCCAGGCATGCGATCACTGTACCCTCATGAGGCCCCCTTCAATGGAGAAACCATTGTGCAAGCTATGGTGCAAAGCAGCTGTCCCGGGGCGGATGATCTGAACAAAAGCTAGCACAATGCTTTTGCCATTGAAGGGGGCCTCCGTGAAAGAATTGTTAGCGTGCTTGGATATGTCTATACCCAACACTCCCCCCCCCCCAAAAAAAAGCAGTGGATTTTACAGTATTAAAAATAAACCCCTCATTTTCAACTGTAAAACTTACTTTTCACTCTTAATGTCAGGTAAATATACCAGAACACAAACAAGATGGTTGCAGATTATTAAGCTATATTTTTCCTGGGGATGGATATTTCAGAAAAAACCAAAACCATTGAGATCTAAAATTTAATTTGCTGTAAGCCCCATTATATGAGAAATCCTGAAAGTTTAAAGTTTAGGAAATAGAGATTTGGTCCCCCCCTTTTTTAAAGGATTTTTTTTCTCGAAATGAACAACTCTTTTCATGATTTTGCATGTGTATACTTTAAGGATTTTGTTCCGGATGGTAATTCCAACAGAAGCTTTCCAACATCAAAAAGACAAGGTTTGACAATAAAATAAACAAAACGTGTCGTCAGCCAATTTCAGGTTCAAATGATAAACAACTCCTGCCCGTTTTTGATTTTGACACCAGGAACATGAAGAAGACCATGCCGCTGTGGTACACCAGGCATCAACCGGTCTTCAAGTCCATCCATGAGGAGCATCCTAACTTGGAGGTCACTCGAGTACCTGCTGGGTGAGTACAAGAGAGGATCTTAAAGATGCACTGTCTGTGCTCATGTCAAATTTATCCCTGAGGTCTTTAAGGGGTATTGCGGCCTGAACTCCCTGAATCTTTTGTGTTTTGGATTGTATACTTATCCTATTTCAAAGGTCTGGTTGAAAGGAAACTAACCTAATGTCTTTGCTCCTGAGAAAAGATGAATAAACCTGGTTGTTTACATCGGATGCGGCGGACATAATGTGGCATATGCATACATATTTCCACACATACTGAAATTTGTATTCTTGTGGAGACATTTCTTTGTTCTCGTGTAGCAGAGTTTTCGCGTTTGAAAGTGAAGTTTCAAAATGCTCTTATTTTAACCAGAATTAATTTCCTTGGCTAATTCGGACTTAACATCCCTTTTCTAAAACTCTTCCATTTGGGACAGATCAACCCACTTTGGAAATTCCTAGTTTTTGAGTAAAATCCATATATCTATTTCGTGAAAATCTTGTGGAGACGTATTTATCTATAGAAATTGCCCTTTGGAGATGTATACAATCTTTTGTTCCCTATTGTGTGCACGTCTCCAGAGGGCACGGTGTATCAGATCAGCTATGTCCATTCAATGAACGATACACATTGTGTGTGTTTCACGGAATACACACACCACCAACACACAAATGTCATTTCTCGCACGTCCGCAGAATGCGATGCACTGTGTGGCAGGAATCACAACTAACACTCAACAGCTTGAATTTGAAAGTCCAAATGTTGACCCCAGAAAGTCGTTCTCGCATGGTTCTCGCAAGAATAAAACAAAACACCCTGTTTTTATAAAGGATGGTTGTGTGGACGTGTATATCCTTCTTTTAAATGCTCTTTCCAATTAACATCATTTCATTTAAAACACGTATTGTAGCCCATTTGGGGGCTTTGTGGGATGTAATGTCCCTTTAACCTAAAGGTGTTTTTAACTACATAATTCACTTAGAAATGACAGAAGAAATAATTGTGGTTGTACCTCTAAACCTGATGTGAATCCTTGCATTTCAGAAATGTTATAAGTATTTTTTGGGAGGGGAGGGATTTCAGAGGTGGAGACTACATTGTAACTTTCTTTATTTTCTTGAAGAATTTTGCATATATTTGAAGAAATAACTACAATAAAATAATTGTATATGCAGCATTGAGGGACCACCTTGTCTACGAGTTTCCCACAAGAACTTTGCCTCGGTGGAGAACCAGCCCTTTGAGTACTTCCGTTTGAACATGCCCGTTGAGTGCCGAGACTTTCCCACAGGGTGAGTATCTACAACCATTGTGTCTGTAACTCAGTACTCGGCCTTGAGTAGCTAAAGGGTTGACTCATGCCTACCCAATCAGTACAAAACAATTGCCCTTGAAATCTGTCTTAAAACAAAAGTGCCCAAAATCTAAAGACGGGTGCTTAACAACTAACCTGATGAAGTTTTAGCTCTGTGAATACTGTATATTCCGAGAAAACAATATTGTAGGATCTTGATGTTCAGTTCAAAACTTGCCAAGCCATATTTTGATTTGCGCCTGAAATCAGCATCCGGAACTGTTCTCATTCAGCCAATTATAGCTCCTTGATGTCACGCACTGAACCGCAAAAATGCGTCACTTGACGCATCTTTGGAAATGGCCTTCATTTATTGTTTTCTTCAAAATGACAGCATGCCAGAAAGAATAATTTCACATGGAGTTTATTGCCATCCTGAACTTTGAACCAAGTAAGCTTTTCAACAATAATTTTGTCAATTACTTTTGGGATAGCTGCAAATGATTTTCTCTATCTTTAATGCATAAGGTCTATTCCAGTGTAGCCTGCACTGCATGAGGTTGGATTGTCATAAATCAGGGCTGACTACCGTATACCCTTTGCGTTGTGGCCATCTTTGAGATCTGTGCCTTGTTCCACAGGGATATAAACGAGGAGACCTTTTGAGCATTTATTGGTACTGAATTAGGCTGAAAATCCATGTTTCCTTTTTCGATGTGTGTATTGCATTGTGCATTCACCAGTTCTGTATCTGTGATTCGTATATTCTGAAAATTGATTTGTACGATATTGGTAAAGTAATACGCAATGCAAATACATGGATGTATGTATGATACTTACGAGCAACTGATATTTACACATTACGCTCGTTTCACAATGCTTAAGGCATGACAGTCACATGGATTTTCAGCCTTAAATAAAAAAAAGATGGCTGCCGAATGCAGAAGATCTATTGTTCCCTTCTTTTTGCTGTTTCCTTTCCAGAGGGGAGATTGCAGTGTCCATACCTGTCCCAATCTTGAAGGACAAACGGGGCTGGTCCAGTCAGCAGAGCGCAAGTCTAGACCTGAGTGAAACGGACTCCAACGAAGGTAGTAGAAAAGGTAAGCATCTGCTTTACTTCCTCAGATCATCACCAGTGAGTCTTTGCCTTAAAATAAAAAGTATAAGTATTCTCTTTTTGATTCCTTAACCCTAACCGAACTCAACCCATCAAAGTCCAACAGCAGGTGTTGTTGAAATCTGTCAGAATGGGTACAGTACCCCTAAACTGATAGTCTTTTACATTGGGTTTGGCATACCTCCAGAAACTAAGTCCAACAGTGTGTGTGTACGATTTCCCATTTGGATGTTGGAATTGGCGAGGTTGGGTACGTTTCCTAGTAAATTATGCTAGGGAGTTAAGGTTAAAGATGTTCTGTAATGTTGGTTGCTGTCAGTAAATTAGGTTTATGTACATGATGACGTCACAAGATCCAGTCAAGTTTGTGTCGGTATTTGTGAATGTCTTTAGAAAAAAGAATTGTAAAATTTGTTTGTCAAAAATCACTCACCATGTTCGTAACTCACCTGACCTTAGTGACCTGTATTACAATTTTTTGTGTGATCTCGTCTTCCCCAAAACAAGACAGAAGTCAATGGAAAAAGCTTCAGTTACTGATGAACATGTAGTGTGAAATTTGGACCGTATGAAATATTAAGTGAACATAATTAGGACAGTGACTAATCATGTGTGAGGGTTAGACAGGGCTGGATTATCCAATAGACACAGTAGGCACTGAGCCTAGGGCCTATGAAAAATTTGGGGCCTAGAGTATTTTTAGGGCCTACGGAAATACCAACGTGCCATAAAACACACACTGTACTATCACACAGACATCTGTGTAAACACCGACAATCGTGGACCCCCTATTGTCCGTAATCCTCATTCCTTTGTTTGTACCTTAACTTTTTAGCAACAGCTCACATATGTTTTGTGCACAAATTTCAATCGTGGACTGTCGGTCAATCTTGGACGTATTGTTTGTGCCCTTACCCTTTTGTCCTACATCTAGGTCCACGATTGCTGGTGTTTACATACTCATATCCACATAGACACTAGAAAAGTTTAAGCGTCTTGAGTTTTCGATTTTGGGATAGCTTAAAACTAGCTAGTACACAGCTGACCGTGTACCTCAATACATGTGATGCGTTGTAATAACTGGTAGTGAACCCAACACATGTAGTACATTGTGCAGGCTTTTAGAGCTACCAGTTTGGCCTGTCTTGCTTAGTACGGCTAGCTTAGCATAGCTCAGCATGAAATGTGAGGCTCCAGTGCTACTAGAGCTGTGAGATTGGTGCCGGTACCTAGGGCAGAGTACGGCCTACGGAACACTTCATCCAGGCCCTGGGTTTAGATTCCATTTAAGATAAAAGAAACCAGATTTCGTAGGAGTCCAAATTTCACCAAATTTCATTTGGTAAAACTAGAGCCATCAAATGATACAAATTAACCTTGATTGTCCACATAGTAGTTGAGAATAGTTTCAAAAGTTAAAACCAAAGTTACTTATCGTCCATCTGGTTTCAAGGTGCTAGGTTTTTTTTATTGAGAAGGTTACCCCATGCTATTCGTCAAAGAACCTATAAGCATATGGACACCTAATTAGCATAAATGCATCTAATTAGCATACAGGCTGTTAATTAATTATAAAGGCAACAAATTAGTACTTTGATAACTAATTAGCGTACGCTTCTGCTTTATGTGCATTAGCAGTTTTTTCCTCAATTTGTTTTGCATGGTTTTAAAAAAGTCCTGCTTAACAATCCAAAATATATTGAAACAACAAATTTTAATACCTTGATTGTAATCCCTCTATTGTGCAATAATATTTAAAATTTAGGTATAGCCAGATAATATAACATTAGCTTTTAAAGTAGATGTACCGGTAGCTCATTGTAGATTCTAATGTGTTACTTATTACTAATATTTTGTTTATTCCTGAATGCTTTGTCCTATCCTGTGTGTGGCCTGTCCCATTTTTCTAATGGGGGTGTTCTTGCAGTGACTAACGGCTACCCAAGCAGTGCTGTAGAGAGCGACTCAGATTTTGACAGTGTCTCCACCCCGCATCACAGTAGACGCGACCGGCGGAAGGGACTCATGAAAAGTAAATTATGCTTCTCTAACTTGCTTAGACTCTAACTTTAAAATTCATGTTTACGTGTTTGAATATGTAAACAAAGTGTGTCTTCATGTTTCAGGTACCAGCTGTGAAGCTCTATCAAATCGTGATGACATTTTAAAAAATAATGATAATAGCATGATTCTGTTTTTGAACCCTCATGTGTTGTAACCCAAAATATGAAACAATAACACGGAATGCCTTTATACGGGAATTCACATTTAAACATTTCATGTCACTCAACAGAACGATTCTAAAGCGACAAGCCTATCAATAGGAACTAGCAACATTTCTCACTTTTTCCCCTTAAAACATTTGAAATAATAAACAAGGGGTTTTAAAGGGGGGTGTGTTTGTAAACTTGCAGTGCAATTTAGTAAGCATTGGTGAAGTCATTTATTTCTGTAGAATCGATTAACAGAATTACATATTGCTCAGATGTGATGTAAAATTATAATCACGAATTTACCCTGAAACAGCATTGAGATGAAGCAATAAAACACCATAAAATGTAAGAAGTACAAGTGCATTTATGAATATTTAATCAAATCGCTTACAGGCATGACATTTTCAGACTTTTGTCTGAAAGCAAACCTTTTGAATCTGAGAGAAAAAGGAGCATTTTAAGTCTTATTCAGAAAAATTAGGATTAAACAACAATTTTTTTTTGTGTATGAATTGTATTTCCAGTGCCAGAGGTTGTAGAGGTTTTAATGGAAGGTAACACAAATCAAAACAACTCAAGTTTTGACTCTTCTTTTATCTCTGGAAATTTCCTTGATAGCCAACTTTCAGTCTCTTCTGTAATAACCCACCCTTTTTTCTGGGGTACTCCTAATTCTTCAATAACTTACCTCTTTCATACTTGACTAATTAACACAGACTGGTTGTAAGAATGGTGAACTAGTTGACTTTTTTACCTTCCAATTTGCATGGACGTAACATTTACCTCACTTAATCGTTTTTTTGGGGGGGCAAGTGGCTTAATTAACCATTGCTTTTTCTAGGGCTCTGCCTAATATACCGAATATTCGAATATTTGATCACCGAAGAACTGAATAGCTTTTATTCTTATTCAAATATTCGAAGAGATGACCAAGAAACATCAAATGAGGAGATGATTTGCATGCATAATTTGAGAGCCTCAGTGAGGACTATTAGCTCAAATTTCTTCTTTAATTTTTTTTTTTTTCAAATGTCAGCCATTGTGCTACCTTTAAACCATTTATGTTGATACATACATGATGTTCTTTGCATTAGTTTAATACAAGCTCTTCGTCAATTTTCGACAAACGGAGGGTGCACACGAATCCCGATTGGCGGCCAGTTTAGACTGGTGCATGTAAACGTTGGTCAGCGCATTTCGAATATCCGAATATTCGGTCAAGTCCAAGTTAGAATAATCGAATACTAAATTATGTGGAAATGCACAGCACTAGCTCACTCAAATCTGTTTTTGTCTTTTGGTTGTTATTTACTTGTGGATTTTTACAACTTTTGTTTTCTGGGCTCAATTTTATGAAGCTTCTAGGCAAATTATAGCAGGGAACCAGTCACACGTAGTACACATCACATGGCTTTTTAGCTGGTAACCATCCGTTTCAGACCGGAATTCCAGAGTTGCAATGAACTGAATTTTTCCATATTTCCTTTTTAGAAGAAATAGAAAAATACAGCTAAATTCCAGCGATCAGTCAATTGACCCATTGTTGGAAATAAAGAGTTCCATTGACGAAATTGTGTTTTGTGATCAAAAGGTTGTGTGTGGTTTCCACTTTTTTTTCTCGAAGAGTAATAAAGTAAAAAAACAAAGAAAGAAAAGTACTATCTACGGAGCTGAAAACTCAACAGGTTGGGTTTTGAATTTTCGTCTTAAGGTTTTGAGTGGTGATGTTATTGGAAATGGAAAAATGCATGAAAAGCAAATGACTCTGCTTTTAAGTTCATGAAAAGCTAGGAGCGACTACATCATAAGAATGACTTTTGTGGTCTTTTGTACTGACTCCTGAGTGTAGTCAATGAAAAATTAATATTTCAAGTTTGCCTGTCAGAAACCAAAATCTATTTTATTCGACCCAAGTTGCTTCTATTTACTCTTCATATCTGTGTTACTCTAGGAGGCCAGTCTGAAATGGATGTAACCTGTTTTTCCATCATTCTTTGAAATTCTGTGAATTATGTCACTGGTTGTCAGAAGTCAATTAATATTTCTTTGGTATTTTCTTCTTGGTTTGCTTAATTGGTACATTTGAATGTTAGACAGCTGGGATTTTTTTTTGGGGGGGTAGGTTAAACAGCATGCGGATTTTTTTCCACTGATTTGTAACATTTCTCTTCACTTTTTATTTCAATAATGCATTTTTTATACTTTTTATGCCTAACATTAAACAACAATAAAGATAAAATCTAAGAAGTATATTTTGCCATTACATACCACATTTGTTTTTTTTAACAAATTTTGGCCTAGTGGTAAGGGTTCATGACTCATGATCAGAGGGTCATGGGTTCAAATCCAGCTGGTGTTTTGTCCTTGGGCAAGCAACTTCACCCCCACTTGCGTCTCTCCACCCATGAGTATAAATGGGTACCGGCATTAGTTGGGGAGTAACCTGTGATGGACCGGCATCCCATCCAGGGCGAATAGAAATATTCTCAGTCTGCTGGTCATATGTTGTGTCCTTGGGCAAGCAACATCACCCCCACTTGCGTCTCTCCACCCATGGGTATAAATGGGTACCGGCATTAGTTGGGGAGTAACCTGTGATGGACCGGCATCCCATCCAGGGCGAATAGAAATATTCTCAGTCTGCTGGTCATATGTTGTGTCCTTGGGCAAGCAACATCACCCCCACTTGCGTCTCTCCACCCATGGGTATAAATGGGTACCGGCATTAGCTGGGGAGTAACCTGTGATGGACCAGCATCCCATCCGGGGCGAGTGGAAATATTCTCAGTCGCTTCATGACAAGGAAACCAGGGATAACGCCGACCTGATGGGCCATATTGGCACTCAACAAAGTTGCCTTATGAACCGATTATTAATTATCCGATTTATAACTCCTCACATCTGACTCTGTTTCTAAACCTCACTTTTTTGGGCTCTATTTTGAACCTTTCAGACACCTCAACATTAACACTTCAAAATAGTCTTGTTAATATAGCTTTACAAAACTTGATCCAATGGGAGACTTTAGAGACGTTGGTGGCAGCAAACACACCAGTCCTTTTTCCATTGTTTGCGTCATATTCAGCATGCGCTCTTCACCTTAAACAAGACTGAACAATTGAATAGGACCAGTGTGTTTGCTGCCATCAATGTCTCAAAAGTCTCTTATTGAAGCTACTCGTGCATCATTTTGCTTTAAACCATTTGCAAGCCCCACTGCCCTAGCCTGGGGGCTGATAGCAGCTAATTCTTGGACTTCTCATTGGATGGTATATTTTGTTTAATTGGTGACCGGGATCAACTGACCTGCAGCCAATTGCACAAAACCTTACGCTTGCACCACAATTTATTACGCAAGTTGTGCAACATTTCACTCATGACACATTTCACAAAAGTCTCATAGTGTGTAAGTGCGTGACTTGCACAACAAATTATGGCATAACTTGGGCAATCATTTTAGGTGGCGTATGTTGTGGCATAGGGACTGAAAATGACCTATTTTACAAGGAAGTCTTTATTGTTAGGGAGCCTGTCATTGCCCAACCTATCAAGGTTGAAGAACAGCTTCGTGTTTGAGGTAACGGTACAATAATTGCTAAATTACTTGTGACAGAATTTTTAGAGTTGCCGCACGATTGCGAAGAAAGTCGGACAAAAATATTTTCAAAATGGTGGGCTGAGTTGATTCAACGACTGTTTCGTGAACGAACAAATTCATACACAAACAGCCGTCATAAATGCTGTTATTATCCTCGTCCAAGATGTTGAGATTATTTAAAATGTTGGGCAGTTACACCAAGTTTCGTGAAATCGATCAAAAGTTTATAGTGCAGCTACGCAACAAATTTGGTGCGTAAGTCCTACGCATGGCGCAAGCTATGCACTTTTTTTGAAATCGGCTGCTGTAATATTAACTTGTTTTTTAAATTGAAATACAAGTGCATTTGTTTAGAATTGGCTTAAACAGAATTAAATGTTTTTATACGTCAGATGATGAGGATTTATTCAGGTGTTGTATGAAACAAATAATGAATGATTCACATTTGTGCAATGGAAAGAATAATTTCATTTAGGGTAAGGGTTAGGGTTCGCCTCGTGGAATGGAACATCTGTCACCTCATGAAATTATTCTTACCATTGCAGTCACAAACTTTCATTATTTGTTTACTATTTCCAGCAGCTTCACTCATCACCTTAAGGGAACAGACAGTTTTATTATGCCACTCTAAAAACTCACTTTGTTTCATTTCATTGCCAGCGGCTTACCACTTGACATTTTGGAGTCACACTGTACTGTTACAAAAAAGAGTGCAAAAAAAAAATATGTGTCAGGGTAGCATCTGGCAGTACTAAAAAATTGATGTCACTAAATCTTTTCATGTGCAGCTCAGAAAAGGCTGTGGCAAAAGACCTTTTTGGGAGTTTTAAGATACAAGAATGTAAGGTGATCCATCAAAATGAAGAAGTCATCAAATCAATTATTCAGTTATTCCCATCTGGAATGGAACACCCTTTAAGCTTTTGATGCCTAGGTTGCAGGTGTAAAATGCAGCTGGTTTGGAGGTGTTGGGTTTATTAAACAGCTGGGTTTCCCCTGAAATTCTGTTTGGATACACATCTTGAAGGTTAAGAACTTGTATAAATTGCTGATCAGTTCTGAAGGCCAGTTCATACTTAGCAAAATGTGGCATGTTTTCGTGCTGTATTTTCACAAAAGTTGAACTCATTTCAAATCTGGCAAATTTCGCATTGGCATTCGCTAATTGAAGTATGAACCGGCCTTAAAAATTGTAAAAAGCTTTAGTTTCTTCATACTTCTCGCTGAAAAGGCAAAAAAAAAAAAAATGCAAAAACTAAATATCTTCTAACCTCAAAATGATTCACCTCTGCCACTGCTGCAAATAGTAACACACATACTCCACTCTCTCACCTTCATGTGTCCTGATCTATTGTACATTTCTGATTTTGATTTATTTAGTCAAATTTGTACATTTGTTTTAATCTTTTATGTAAAAATGAACAATTCTAACTATAAAGGGTATCGTCAGACCCTCTAAATCTACTTGATCCTATTTCTACGCACTCACCTTTAATTTGCGTTTGGCAAAGCACGCGCATGCAAAGCGTTATCTGCGTAGATTATAGAGGATACATTTTTCTCTCTATGCATTCACAAAAGATAACTTTAGATCCTTTTTGCAAAGAGTCACATGATGCACAATATGGACAACTTTTTGATTTGACTTACAAACGTCTGTGTACTTATTTCATTGCCTTGCAGAACACCGAGCTGTTGACATGGAGACCATGGACTCAGACTCCACCCTCCGCACCGCCAACGGCACCATGAACGGTACCCACAAGGACAAGCGTAAGGGACCCAGCCTACCCCTGGGTCGCAAGATCCCCATGGTTCGTTCCCCGTCCACGGACAGCCCCACTGGGCCCCCCTCGGAAGTCAGCACGGACGTCACTCCCTCCCCCTCCAAGTCCAAACGCGGCAAGTTCGTCAAAAGTGCCAGCATGGATGCTTCCAGGGCGCTTGATGGCAGTGGCGGGACTCAAAACCAGACGCGCTACGCAAACGCAGACGTGGACGGGCGGCGCAGTCCTGGCGCCGAGGTCATGCGCAAGGGGAAGAGGTTGAAAACTCCGGACGCCTCTCCCCCGGGGACACTGACTCACGAGTACTCGGGGCTGAGTCCACACAGCGACAACACCAGCTCCATCGGCTCCGAGGGCCATTCCCGACCCAAGCTCTCCAAACTCTCCTCAATGGGCTCCAGTTTCGAGATGTTCAAATCCGTGGACATCATGTCCGACATCAGCGAGGTCGACTCGATCGATGTTGCCATGGCAACCAAGTACTTCTACGCAGTGCGCGTCTTCCCCGGTCAGGACCCGTCTGAAATCCACGTGGGCTGGGTGACCCCGGAGTATCACCATCACAGCCCGACCTTTGACCCCGCCAAGACCAGGAGCGTCAAAGTCAACTTGATGAACGAAAACGGCGGCGTGCAGGATAGGTAAGTCGGGAGATAGTTCCCCATAGTATTCCTCGGTGTTTGTTTTGATGCAAGTCTGTTTTTAAATGTTAGTGTTTGGATGTGACTAACCCTTGTCAAGTTGTTGGAATTGTTCATGTATTGTTTCAAGATCTGGACGTACTAACAACACCTTAACGTGCTAACAAATGTGATTTTCATGCTAATGAGAACTCATTTTAATGAAAGTGTTGTGGTGATTTTTTATAAATCTGAGTCATTACTAACCCCAGAGCCATTTGTGCTCAAAATCTAAACACTGACATTTCAAACAGGCTTTTGGTGTTGCATTGTGTGTGCACCAAATTCAGTGGGGTTTATTCACAATAAAAATCACGCTCAGATTAACCGCACTCTCTCTCTCTCAAAAAAAATTATCACCATTACAAACTTGATTAGCACCACAAAAATAATTTCAAGCACACGCACAGCCAAGCACACAAGGCATGTGATTGTGCCAAGAAACAACTCGCTGCAAAAATCATCGTTTTTCTAGAAGGAAATTAACATGGTTGTGGACAAGCCCCATTGTTTAACATTGCCAGTTCATTTCTTACTAACTAGGAACGTTACACACCGCACGACGCGTGACAGTGAAAGGGGGCATGGCCCAAAGAGGTGAGATTAACAACTGTTAAGTGTATTGGCTCATTGGTTTGGGGGGGGGGGCGCTATGCATGGGATAGACTTCATGTTTTTGTTTAATCTTGGTGTGCATTTACATGTATTACTCTAAAAGGGTCGTTTTACAAATTTGAGGTCCAAAGCGTGACATATTTCCTGTTGTGTTACCTCTGCAGATTGTAATTTTGTCTTAAACTAATTTTTATTTATTGGGTAGGTGGTCTGCAGCACATAATCACTCTTGGAGGAAGAGTACATTAAGAAGTGCAACAGAATGATAAAATCATAGATTTCAGATGTAACAAGGACAGGGGAAAAAAGTGGACCTCAAATTTTTAGAATGACCCAAAAGCATTGATCACTAAAAAAAACCCCTTAAATTTTGGATAACCATTTGTAAGTTGTCAAATGTTTTCTTATTCTAACTATGTTTGAATCAGAAAGTAAGAAATGGGTTTTTTAAAGAGCCGCAAATATTCATCAGCAAATCGTTTTTTGTTTGGCCATTGTTCATTGCTTTTAACACACGGTGTAGTTGGTTACACATACTTAATAGTGCATAGAACAAAACATTTTCTAAGCATTAGTCTTTTGTGGTTCATTTGATCTTCTACTCATAAATATCTGAGACAGTTTCATTCATTCCTGTTGGTCGAGTGTCCGTCACGTGGGTGGTTTTAGACGGTTGATAAAATACCAACTGATTTTAAACACAATTCCTGTATTCTGGGCCACATTGCGCAGTGTGCGCCGAACTTGCGAGTGCCAATTTCCATATTGGCACTTAGCACGCGAGGCACGTACCATAGACATGGCAAAGAGGGGTGTTTCACAAAACATGAAGTAAAATTGTTGAAAAAAAAATGTTGGAATTTGTGAATTTTGGACTTGTTTCGTGACTTTTTGGCCTTCGGCTCGGGCCATTATCCGCGTCTAGGCCCTAGCTGTTTTTAAACATACTTGTTTATAACTGGCCAAGCACATATTTATTCCCTTATTAATATGTTCCTTCTTGGAAAGACAGACCAGTCTCTTTGAAATAACTAAATTTGTGTGCAGTTATACTTGCTGCATTTGGTGTATCAAAACTGGCACCTTTAGGTACATGTAGCTTGCGAGTGAATGTTTTGTTGCGATTTGGGTATATATGTATAACCACATTTAACTCATGATGGTAATAGATCCTGTATTCTATTTGAAGAAAAAACTTTCCAACACAGTTTTACTAATCAGAATGATTTCTATAAAGAAACTCCAATATTACATCTCACTTGGCATACCATTGGTACTGTGATACTAACTCATTGTCTGCAAACATTTCCATTAACTCGGAAGGGTGTCGGCTATAATCAGAGGCTTCACTTTGTCATATTCACTCACTAGAGGCCACTTATGGAGTACCGAAGTGTGACGTCATTTAGAACCAGAAAGTGTAGTGCAAACGAATGGAGTACGGGCTCGTGTTGCTTTTCGTGCTGAATCACGCGCTAATGTCTTTTACACACATTTTGTGCCTGTGACGTATTCACTTTGGTACTCCATTACAATGGAAAAGAGTAACAGTTATATTTTCTGCATTTTGGGAGCATGGTGTCCTGAAAAATAAAGTTTCAAATTAAACTGCAAAATTGAAACACTGTTTAATAAGCAAACAAGAAAAATGAAAAAAGAGAATCACTGTGTGGGATTTTGGAGAGGGAAAGGGCTCTGTTTTTGCATATCGGTTTTATGATCAAAATGGTGGATTAGCGTAAAAGAAAATGTCTGTGAATCAAGAGTTTGTAATCTCTAATCACAAAACCAATTTGTGACTTGTCAAGAGAAGGGGAAAAAACAAGTTTAGTGCACTTCAGCTCCAGTAGGAGCTGGAAACAATTGTCTTGGACTCGTGCTCATTTTGAGGAATGCTGATTTGGAGTGGTCTTGGCCTTTCGCCTGGGCTGCATCCATACAATTAAAATTAATGCAAAACATCCAAGATTGTTGTGATGGATTAATTTTTTTGTACCCTTTTGTTCACTGTGATAGCACCAAGCACAGTGACTGCTTCATGATCTGCGTGGGTGACTTCCTGGACATGTTGACCAGTCCGGAGGGCCGGAGAGTGACCACAGGCCTGGTCATTGGCTGCTTGGCTGACACGGCAAGCGGCGAACTGACCTTCTCCATCAATAACAGGGAAATACACACTAGATACCTGGTGAGCTTACAGGCTGGAGCCCTGTATAGGGGCATTGCTGGGGGTGGGGTGGTGGCACCCATCTCCCTCCCCATTAATCCTTTTGCCGGCAAAGTCGTGGCTTGTAAGCTAAATAGTGTGTCTGTTGGTAAATATGATGTGACAAATAGTAGATCGTCACTTTGAACAGGCTCCCAAAAGTCAGATGGCGTCATCCCCCCCCCACCCCCTTCAGATTGGTCTGGCGACCCCATAAAGACCTTTTCTCATACATGTATGTGATAATAACAAACAACTGTGGTGTTTATATAATACTATAAACTACAAAGCACTACAAAGTCTCAAAGCGCTTTAAAATTACTGGTATGGTATCTAATCCCCACAGGTACTCATTTATACTCTTTGAGTGGAGATATGCAATTGTAGTAAGGTGTCTTGCACAAGAACACAAATACAATGTCGACAACATATACAAGTAACATTGGCCACAGGGCTCCACTTCAGAACAGGCAGTGCCATTATAGTTTCTGAAATTGGTTTGTGCCATGACAATGCTACCTCCCCTGTAGTCCGATTGGATTAGTGTTCTCTAATACGAATATATTGCAGAATGCATTGCCAAAGTGTGCACTTTCAGATATTTTAATGAGGCTGACCCTGTGTCAGAGGACGTAAGGGCAACCACATGCTGCCCAATTCCTGACTCTATATCGGAGTGAGATATTGAAGCAGTATGGTTTTGTTGACAAATTTGAATTTGGCGACTGAAAGTTGAATTTCCAAACCTTTTTAGAAATTTGAAAAGTGTCCCCCCTCAAAAAAAAAAAGAAAAAAAAACAAAACAAATGTGAGCAAAGCTGCATAGATATTCTAAATAGTTATGGTAGAAAGCTGCTTTAACAATCATCACTATACTGAACATCGGTACATGACGAACATCCCCTTATAAAATTTAAAATTTCGGAGGCCTAAGGCTTGAAGCCTCCGAAATTTTAAATTTTACACAAAACATTGGAGATTGAAAAATGGCTTTGACAAATGACAGCTATCCCAAGCAATATTTTGTGGACCCAAATGTGTTCACTATAGTGAAGCTCTACTGTAGTAGGCACTAGTTAGGATTGTTACAGAGAACCAAAATTTCTTTCTCAAGCTCAATTTGACACTGTCCCCATTACCATTTAGGTTCAGCCCTGCACCAAGCTCTTCCCGGCTGTCTTTGCTCGTCCAACCAGCAAGGAGATGTTGCAGTTTGAGCTTGGGAGGTCAAAGGTCAGTGGAATCATTTCTTATAAGTTAGTTAGAGTGACATTTCTGATCCAATTCAACACCAGTTAAAAAGAGAAGTTGTTGAGATCCCTATGATGTGATGTAATTTTGTTGAGATCCCTTATGATATTGCATCATGACACGGATATGCCACAAATAAAGCTGTCAATCCAATTGAATGGCCATAAATTGAATTTCAAAACAAAGTTGGTTTTTTTGAATAATCATGCCTCTGAACTGTGTGAAATAAAGGGCAGTCCCTTTTTAAGTGAATTTGGATTTTTTTAAAAACTTTTAACAACGCAACACAAAAGACAGAATAGACACAATGCTGACAACTTTTTGCTCAAACATTTGGACAAAAATGAATCAAAAAGCCCCTGAAGAACACTTAAAATGGGCAGTACAAAGAATTCTAATGAAGGTCAAAGGAACATGGAGGTACAGTACCATGATTCTGTTCAACAAATCTACTGCATATCCCCTTCAAAAGTTTCTTGCATCTCACGTCCGGCCAAGAATGACTCTCTTTATTTTGGGCTTTACTTGATTTTGTTATTTTTCTCCCCAGAATTGCCTTCCTATCTCGGCTGCCTGGTTCAAGAGCGACTCCCACAATCCCGTACCCCAGTGCCCCTCCCGGGTCAAAGTTCAGGTCATGCGGCCGTGCGTCTGGTCCCGGGCCCCTCACAAGGCCCTGGATGTCTTGACCCGCAAACACTCGGACAATGCCGGCTGGATTGTGTCATGCAGGACACCAGGTAAGATTGCTGGTAACCGCATATGAACCACGCGCTGGAATTGTGGTGTGTGGTATATATTGTAGGTCTGCTACGAATATATTGAATATTCGATCATCAACCAAGCATTTTGCCGGTTCGAGTATTCGTAAAAAACCCAATAATTTGCTGCGCTAATTCCTTGGTATACCGTGACAAATGTACAGTGGAACGCCGCTATAACGAACATCGTGGGATCCACAGTAAATGTTCGTAATAGTGATCATTCGGTATAGCAATTTTAAGCTGCCGGTGCTCTGGTACTCACTTTTCAATAAATGGCGCCCTTCATAACTTCACCCTGCACGCCCTGGTAGTTACTGAAAGACGACTTCGAACACGTGCCGACTATTGAATTATGTTATTACACAGTTTTGAGCTTACTACCTATATCGATGGGTGGCTTTCCCCTTCTATGCCTTGGGGAAATAATAGCCACTTGTCGCTTTTCTGTTGATGGTTTTCAACAACAATGTTCAGTTGGTTTTGTACACAAAAATCGGGAGCCAAGGACGATGTTCGGTATAACCGAATGTTCGGTATAGTGGTGTTCGGTATAGCAACGTTCCACTGTATTGTGTCATCAAAATAATAAGTCCTCCAGGCATGTTTCATGGTGGTATAAGGGTCGGAGAGTCACTTTGGTTGAAGCCACCCTTTGTGTTTGGGGTTCACGTCCCCTGCAAACAATGATTTAATCATTGTTTCTGTCTCCCTTTCCGATGATATCACTCCGAAGAAAAAACATTTTCAAATAAATAACCCAAACTGGCCTACTACTAGTATACTCAACCCCCAAAAAAGTGAATCCATACCGAGTTTGTCGCTACTGTTCATTTGAAAAACTAACAAGCGTGACTATATGGTAATACTACACTACCAGATGCTTGTCAATGGCATTTTTTCGTTGCGTTGAAAAAACCCTTGTCACTGTTCTTCTCTCTAGAGGGGAAAGTTATACATATCAGCTGGCAGAAATTGATGATGCTTTTTATATCATGTATTTTGATTCAGTTTCCTGGTTGGCTGTTCACATCCCAGAGGCAAACCGATGTATAGACATTTTGGAGTTGATTGAAAATCCAGACTTACTCAAGTAAGTACTTCAACGCAAAAACAAAATACTGTAGCATTTTTTACATAAATGTTGTTTTGATTCGTAAAAAAAAGAAGTTGTTTTGATTCGTAAAACTCAAGTAAGTACTTCAACGCAAAAACAAAATACTGTAGTGTTTTTTACATAAATGTTGTTTTGATTCTATACCTATATCAAATTATTCCATGTCAATTTTTATTGGTTAAGTCTTTTTTTTTTTACAAAATATGAATCCAAGTTGAGACTGTCTGCTACAAGTCACAAAATATCAATGGAAGTTGGAAAAACAATATTCCTTCATATGGTGAAAGAAAATTAGATTTAATGATTCTTTGTACTGTTTTACAGAAGCTGTAAAGTGGAGCATATCTGAATTGAAGAATAAGGTCAATAATTAACTTGGATTTTACTTGTCTAAAGAGAACATTATCAGAATAGAATTCCTGCCAAAAAAGAAATGTGACTAAAATATTGACGCACATTCAAATTGTGTATTCAGTCTCAGATGGTTTCCCCAACTAGATATTTGGACATCAATGAAGTTTCAAAGGCCTTATCTTCGAGGATGCAATTTTTTGTTCTCAGGTTTCATGCCCATACCCTGAAGTTGTACAGCGCCGTGTGTTCCCATGGCAACCATCATGTGGCTCATGCTTTGTGCAGTCATGTGAATGAAGACCAGCTGACCTACTGTATACAGTGTGAATGTAAGTATAGATTCTGTGTGCAGAACTTTTGTTGACTTTAAAAAAAGTTTAGAAAGTCTCATGATATTATGATCAAAACTAGAAAGCACTCAGAGAGCACAAACCTCCTCCAAGGCTAAACAATTCCCCGTCATATTGTCAGTACTCCCAAAAGAAATGCTCGCATAAATGTTGAAGAATCCTTTAAAAAAATCCTGGATCCAGACCCAGACCCAGATCCAGATCAAATCCAAAAACTAATCGATTTGTACTTGTAAAATTTTTCATGCAAGTCCATAAGTTTTGAGTTATCTTGTTAACAGACAAACTAACCAACAAACTTACCAAATCCGATGAAAACATACCCTCCTTGGCGGAGGTACATGTAATGTAACCACAAAGGGAAACTGACCAGATGCATTTTAATATTTTTTTTTTAAATTGACCAAAGAAATTGACTGGAGTAGGGTTTGAACCCTGTTCCGGTGCTCTACAAACTGAGCCATCCAATCCTATGTTGGCGGTTCCTCATTACGTCAATGTCTCTGTTAACCAATGTAAATGCCATGTAGCCAGGGATCATGCCCAAAGTCACGATGCTAGCAACATTAACAATGCTACTAGTCTGGGAAACGGCAAATAGGGATCACGCCAGGACGATATGGCTTTCTATCACAAATTTCCAAGTAAACCGTAAAGAAGGGAATCTGACTAGGTGCATTATAATAATTTGAAAGGTGAGCAAAGAAATTAACCAGAAGGAGCTTTGAACCTGTGACATCTGGAATACTGTACGGGTCCTCGACCAACAGCCCTATGTCGGTATGTTGGTGGTGCCCAAGTTTGTCCATGCCTTTGTTCAAAATAAACAAAGAATCAGACTGGATTTGGGTTTGAACCTGTAACCTCCAGACTGCCGTTCTGGTGCTCTATAAACTGAGAAGGGGGTTTGAACCTGTGACATTTAGAATACTGTACGAGTCCTCAACCAACTGAGCTATCGAGCCCTATGTTGGTATGTTGGTGGTGCCCAAGTTTGTCCATGCCTTTGTTCAAAATAAACAAAGAATCAGACTGGATTTGGGTTTGAACCTGTAACCTCCAAACTGCCGTTCCGGTGCTCTATAAACTGAGAAGGGGGTTTGAACCTGTGACATCCGAAATACTGTACGAGTCCTCTACCCACTGAGCTATCCAGCCCTATGTCGGTATGTTGGTGGTTCACAGTTTTGTCAATGCCTTTGTTAAAAATGAACAAAGAATTAGACTGGATTCGGGTTTGAACCTGTAACCTCCAAACTGCCGTTCCGGTGCTCTATAAACTGAGCTATCAAGCCCTATGTTGGGGGTTCTCCATTTCGTCAATGCCTTTGTTTAAAAATGAACCAAGAAATTGACTGGAGCAGGATTTCAACCTGCGACCTCCGGGTTGCAACCGGATCCAACTCGATGACTATTTCTTTTTATGATGTGATGCACAGATCTGTCCGGTCCTCTGCGAATGGGCTACCATGATCTACTCATCTCCCTTCATCTAGCTACTCATGCCAACGCCAGGTAAGAAGAATTTAATTGCAGATCAATGTGATGTAGTGTAAAGTTCTGCGGTAACAGCATTTTTGTTTTCATTTGTGAGTTGTGTGTGGTTCTGTAAAGCACAGTTTAACAGGGATTCTTTGCAGGCACTTTGAAGCTAATAGACTGACCCATTAAGCCCCGCCCCCGTGATGTTTTGACCAATCATAGTCCTGATTAGTGTCCGACATGTGTACACAAATGTCCGACATGCATGCCCAAAAAGTACTAATTTTTGAGATATTTAAAAATGTTGCTGTGGTATAACATTGAAAATTTAACAAGATGAAACAGAATAGAAAAAGAAAAAAAACAATGCCTCTTCAAAATCTGGCCGTACCCCACTGTACTTGAAAATTGAAATGTGTTGACTTAATGCTCATTTGAGGTGACAAATGTCCCTCGCAGTGGTCTCCCCATCTTTCTCTTTGGAACTGCTGAGGGATGTTAATCACAGAGAGTAAAATGTCTGTTTAAAAAAATATGGGCACTTATGGTTGAAACACTGAGTGAAATTCAAGCCCATTTGCACTGCCATAAATATGAACTGAAAAGTACCAGTTTCCTTCCTCTATGTGTGTGATGCAGATTGATGACCCAGGATGAGTTTATCATTCCCCTGATGGCCGCTAACCAACGCTACGAGGATACCGGGGAAGAAGGCTCCAATAACAGTTCATCCATCAAGAGAGCCCTGAGCACCAGCAAAACAGTCTCCATCCGACCAGAACAACTCTTCTCTGACGATGGGTAAGTATATCATATAGAACAGCCCCTTGAATAGCACTGCAATGTGCCAGCTAGCATTCAGATAATCCGTCATGAGGCAGTTGCGCAAAAAAGTCCACATTCATTGGAGGGGTCATAATTTTGAATCTGATCATCTTATGATGATGTCATTTATGTAGACCTTTGGGGAATGTTGTTAGCTACATTTTAATACCCGTTTGCTACCAAAGACTGTAAATCGTCCAAGATTGACAACAGTTTATGAAAAGTGATTCAATTTGAAAAGTTGCAAATTTAAAGATTACGCGAGGCGACATTGCTAAGTGTAAGCGCACATGCCCGTAATTGGCCCCCATCGACTGCACGGTGCCCGAACAAAGCGCGGGCAATTCAATTTGTGTTCCCCCATGCATGCAAGCACTGTGCGATTGGTATTCCCTGCTGTTTGTTTCGGTCAGTGAACATTGTCATGCAGCAATTTCCACTCGTATACTCTTTAAATTTGCAATTTTTTAACTGCATCACTTTTCATAAACCATTGTCAACATTGGACGATTTACAGTCTGCTAGCAAATGGGGTATCAAAATGTAGCTAACAACATTACCCAAAGGTCTATATAAATGACGTTATCATAAGACGATCACATTCAAAATGATGACCCCTCCAATAAATGTTCCTTTTTTGCGTGTTTAGTTTACACAGTGCTTTTGCCATTGAAGGATCTGTGAATGTGTAGTGAAAGCTTGCCAAAATTGGACTATACCCCCAAAACAACTAGGGAAACACTTGCAGAATAAATGAGCTCCCTATATTTTACGGAATTTTAAAGCACCAATTCTGAATATGGAATTTTTTCTATATTTAGATCCAACGTGAACCTCCCCCATCGTTTGAGCGAGACACGCCCACCGCCCTTTCAACTCAACGCCCTCAAGAAACACGTGATCAACCTTCTGACCCAGGCAGTCGCCCATGGAGTGTCCAGCTGCCGGGATCCTATCGGAGGAAGTTACAACGACCTCTTTGTGTGAGTACCTCTAAAATCATTTTAGACCAGGTTGTTTTATTTCAGAAAAATCTACCTGAATCATCTTCAGCTTTCCCGAGTCTGAGTCTTCCTGAGTCTTAGTCTTTTTGAGCGCTATTGAAAATTTTGCAATTTTTTGGGTCTTCCCGAGTCTTTTTGAAGTCTCAAAAAATTTGGAGCCTTCTGTGTCATCTTGAAACTTCCTGAGTATTCCTGATTATATCTTGAATACTTTATGTCTGCAAATCTTGAAATTAATAATTAATTCCGGAATTAATCTTATACTTTCCTGAGTTTCCCTTAGTCTTTCTGTGTCCTCTTGAAATCTGGACTTTTCCTAAGTCTTTCGGAGTGCATTTGAAATCTTGAACCTTCCTGGGTCTTCCAGAGTCTTCCCTTAAGTCCACTGGATTTTATATTGAAATCTTGACATTTTGTAAATTTCATATCCTGCAATCTACCTGAATCATCTTGGATTTCACCGAGCGCAAAGGATAAGATACAGAAACGTAATATTGGCAAGTTCACCCACTTTCTTCTGTCCGCTACTTTAAATCTTACAGACCACTTCTGCGACTGTGTGACAAGTTGCTCGTCATTGGTAAGTGCCGTTAATAAGCATCCCATGAGAAAATTATTCAGTTTTTTGCTGGACGATAGGAAATTAAGAACATTTAAATAAAAACAAAATAATTTGTTGGTCCGCATTGACAGTGGATAGTCCCGGTACGCAGATAAAAATCTGTCAAAAAATAATTGCGTGTGAAACATGGCAAACGAAATTCAAAGGCATTCAAGTAGTGTAATCCGATAATCCCTCAACAACGGTGGCCCATGGCAGAGTGTGGTTTCTATTGTACACCTTACTGGCACTCTGGAGTTAATTCCCTGGGCTAGTTGACTCATTCTTAATGAGCCCATGGGCCAGGCTGGATGACCTCGTGCATATACCAATATTCATAACTTACGATCATCCTTTTCAAAATGCTCAGACACTGTAAACCCACCGGTTACCACCGGGAACCGGTGGTTACCAGCCGTTGCCCGCCGGTTCGATTGATATCTGTTCCCTAACACACCCAGTCGAAGATAGTCATATTCTATGTATTTTAGTTGACATTGTTGTGAACAAGTCCTTTTGTGAGTCTCAACAAAAATCTGGCTTGATACAGTAGGAATGATAAGACGTGAGGTCTTTGTATTCATGCCTTTTATTATCGGTAGGATCCTAGTTCTTACGGCAAAAATATGCTAAGAATCTTCATTTATTTGAAAAAGGACTCAACTTTGATTCTGAATCTGAATTTGTTTTCATATTTTCACATTTGTTTCTAGGTGAATTTGACGATGAGGATCTCAAGCAGCTTCTAATTCTTATCGATCCAACGACCTTCGATGATAAGTACAAAAAAGGTAGGAAGCGAAAATCATTTGTAATTCCTGAGATTCGAAGTCCAATTAAGTGAAATTTGCCATCCATTGATGTAAGTTTTATACTGTGTATATTTGAAGGTGTGCAAAACAGTCATAAAAATGGTCACAGAGTTACACTTGTTTCATAGAAAAAGTTGTCACAAATTAATGGCCTACATAATGGAGAAGAATTGACGAGTACTTTACAAGCAACTTCAAACAACAAATGTGATGCGATCAAGCTATGTGAGTCGTTTGTCGACCCTGGTCAAACATTTTTTATTACAGATTTGAAAAGAGCACAATCTCAGCATTACTGATGTGAAAACCGCATGCTGATACCATCTTTAGTTCAAATATTACGAAAGTCGGAACACCAAGAGATGTAATGAAGTGATGTGATGAAGTGGCCCTATTTTGGCTGTATCTCCAAATAAAAATTCCAGACAAACGATTTACTTAGCTTGATCGCATCACATATGCAGTTCTAAAAGATTTGTAAAGAGTTTTCAGTCCCTACCTAATTCCGTGGGTTTTGCCTGAATCTTGGATTTTTCTCCCAATTCTGAGTATGAACCAGCGCCAAGTAAGAAAAAATAAATGTAAGAAAGCTCAAATCAGTTTCAATTTTGTTTTTTTCTAGGAGTGAGCGAGGGAGTGGGCTTGCTACAGATGCAGCTAGACGAACCAGTCAAGTTGGAGGTGTGCTACCTCCTGCAACATCTGTGCGACAGCCAGCTCAGACACCGCGTCGAGTCCATTGTCAACTTCTCGGAAGACTTTGTAGCCGAATGCCAAGCTGTAAGCAAGCTCAATACTCATAACCCATGGTTGTCTTGAAAGAGAAACTACACTGGAATGTTTGGGCCAATTGAATGGAATTCTTACCAACAGCTTAGCAACTGACGATGTTACAACACAAAATAGGTCTTTGCTTTGCACTTTTAGCCTCAGTTTTGCACCAATCTAATTTCATCAAAATAAAGTCTGTCCCGAGCTATGTTTTTTTAAAAATGCATATGGAAAGGTATTGTAAAGTTCTTTTTTAGGACAACATTCCCCTCTAAAAGATTGGATTTTTCCCAAATCTTTTTGTACAAAATTTTTGTACATACAGATTTTATCGTTTTTTTGTTTTCATGTATTTTCTGTAGGACCAGTTCAGGCGGTTTATGGAGGTTAGGAACAACGATATGCCACCTATCATCGCGGCCAAGAAAACCAAAGAATTCCGCTCAACTCCACAAGAGCAGGTAAGGCCTTGCAACGGTGCTGATCTCTTTGCGATACAGTTTCAGCAGAGTAGGATTATGTTTTACCTTTTTTTGTGCCATCATAGTAATTTGTCACTCAGCATTATTGTCACAATAACTTTAACTCAGCAGAGATTGATACTTATACCTCCCTGGCACCTTGGATCATTGACCTAAGAAGGAATCACATTTGGTTCAAAAATATGTGTCAGGTGAAATTACGTAAAATACTCCGCGCATGGATGATTAACTTCAACTTTTTAATGTCAGCTTCACTAGTGAGAGGAGTCATTAAAAGTTTTCCAATCCAAAAACTTTGATTTGTGAAAATACACTCATGGAAAGATAAACAAGCAGTCTGCGATCAACAGTTTTCTTTTTTAAATTCCAACCTTGTTCTCAGTTTTAGTCCCTTTTAAAATAGGACGAAGCCCAAAGCCAAATTCATTACATTTCCCATGTTATTTTTCCCCGTTTCCCTGTCAAGATGCGCATGCTGGTCTCCTTCAAGGGCAAAGACGACAGCACCAGCCCCTGCCGGGAGGATCTGCGCGAGGTCCTGGACTCCTTCCACAGCAACCTGGTGACCCACTGTGGAGTCCATGAGGTAGAGGAGGACGAGCAAGGGAAGGGGGAGAGGTCCTGGCTGGGGAGACTGTTCGGCTGGCTGATGGGCCACGGCGGGAACCAGTCGGATAGCAAAGACTTCTTGCAGAAGTTCTCTGGAGGTAATAGAATCAGAACTTTTTTAATCGCTGTGGGCAGTGAAGGCCTTTTCTCTCTCTCTACTTGTTGTGATGGGGGACAGTATTCAAATCATAACCATTCTTTCCCCCCCCCCCCCTTCCCTAACTGAGAATAAATCTGTACCCATTTTATCCTTTACAAAAACATTTGTAAAGGCTGGTTCATACTTCATGCAAAAGCCAAAGGAAAGAAAATGTCATGACGTCAACAATTAAAGTTTCATTGTGACATTCTTAGTTACCTTAACGAATTTACTTCACATTAACATTCCTATGAAGTGTGAACTTGCCTTAAGGGTCCAATTTCATGGCTCTGCTAACCACAGAATTCCATGCTTACTATCATCGCCATTCTGTGCTAACAGCCCAGGCAACAAAATTGTGCCCTAACCCTGTAAGCACAGAATCCTTAGTTACGGGATGTACGCATGTGCATTAGCCAAAATTCCTCTCTTACCTGTGAAATATCCTTACCTTAAGCACAGAATTTTCTGCTACAGTAATCATTTTTTTTTAGTGAATGGTGAGCAGAGCAATGAAATTGGGCCCAGTTTTTGGGGAGTACCCAGTTCAGTTCTACCATTTTGGCACAAGGGAATGATGCAAACAGTTATCTCTGCACTCACAAGTACCAGTTTGCTCTTGGGTGACAGGAAGCAGTTTATGACAAAGTGTCTGTCCGAAGATATGAAGGAGTTATAATCCAAAATGTTGCATGGCAGCAATGTTTTAAAAGCATATAGGATCATTTATCCCAAACGTAACCCACCGAATTATTAGCAAAAAGCCTACTTGGATTAAAAATCACACTGGCACTAAACACCCCAACAATCAGTTAATTGACTGATTTTTGGAAATACAGAGTGCTATTGACGAAACGTATTTCGTGATCAGAAGGTTGTGCGTGTTTTTTTTTCACTGTTTTCTCGAAAAGTGCAACATCCACTGAACTGAGACTTCAACAGGTTCGGTTTTGAACATTCTTCTTTGGATTTTGAGTGGTGTTGTTATTGGAAATGATTAAAACTGTCCTTAACAATCGTTACTCTTTGTAATTGTTCGCCATTAAGGGTGTACTTGTGCACAGAGTCCATACACACTGCATTTTGTGACCTTCATGTGATAATCAAACCATGGCAGTAATCGTTCTCCTTTTTTTCCCACCCACCATATGTCGTAGATTCCTTGTCCTATCTGATCTCGGAGACCATGATCCGATGGGCTGAGGAGAAGCACGTCAAAGATGCCTGCTTGGTCAGGGAAATGTTCAAGCTTCTACACAGACAGTATGACGGTGTTGGGGAGGTATGTTATCTTTGCATTTGTGGTTTGTAGCATTTTCTGCTTCCTTAGGCGAAGTGGGAGGAAGGAGCAATGTTTACCTTCTCTGCGGTCTTTGACATTTTGCTTGCCTTACCTGAATAAAAAAAATTGCTTTTTTGGTTGTTTTCGGACCAGTTCAACTTTGTACTTAATGCCGTAGGAAACTTGATTAGACTTGTGACTGGACTTGTGACTGGACTTGTGACTGGACTTGTGATTGGACTTGTGACTGGACTTGTGACTGGACTTGTGACTGGACTTGTGACTGGACTTGTGATTGGACTTGCGACTGGACTTGCGACTGGACTTGCGACTGGACTTGCGACTGGACTTGCGACTGGACTTATGAAAGGACTTGTGACTGGACTTATGACAGGACTTGTGACTGGACTTGTGACTGGACTTATTGGACTTGTGACTGGACTTGCGAAAGGACTTGTGTTGGACTCGACTACAACAATGATGCGTAGTACTTTAAAATGTGATGATTGAAAATAAATCAAATTAAATCTTATAAATTGAAACCAAAGCAAATTTCATGAGTAAATAATATGTATTCACTCATACAATAAATTTTGTTATAGTTGTCGTTGCCCTAACCAATTTGCTACTGTCCAAACTTTACATGAATGCTGTACCTGGTTTTAAATACATTCGTTACCCCCAAAAAAGTATGAAATGAGCACGTTTTATAAATGGTCCTGAACTTGGCATACTTAACTTATGGTATTAATGCCCCCAGTCTCACACTTGAGCACAGCAGGTCTAGTCTTGTTCCATCTATTTCTTTGGTGTTACTGCCTGGAATGTGATCCGTTACTTGTCAGTAATACCAGTGTAGCACTCTGTAATTTGGTTTAGCTCCAGTTTGGGAGGAGGGGATTTAAAATCTGTAGGTCACTCCATTCTTTTGACATTTTTTGCCCATCTTTTTGTGAACTTAGCTTTGCAGAGCATTGAACAAGACCTACGTGGTCAGTGCCATCCAGCGAGAGGACATTGTGCATCTCTTGACCTCCCTGGGTCAAATCAGGTCACTCTTGACTGTCCAGATGGGGTCAGTAGAGGAAGATGCACTCATCAAACACCTGTGGTGAGTACAGATTACATTATCCACACCCTTGACCACCCTCTCTCCAAACATCGGTGTTCCCACAGTCGTGGAAAAAACCTGGAAAATCCCGGAATTTAAAGCTATCGTGGAAAGTCAAGGAATTTCATTTTAAGATTTCTGTGGGGACCCTGCCAGAAATAAGCATTAGATGTTTCAGATAGAAATACAAATTTGTGTTCAATATTAAATTAGTGTTTCTTGCTTTGGATTACCCTAGGGAGTTAACGGACAACAAAGTCTTCTACCAGCACCCTGACCTGATGCGGGCCCTGTGCGTCCACGAGACGGTCATGAACGTGATGGTCAACGTCCTGGAGAAGCACCAGACGGCTGTCCAGCTGACCACGGGCTGCTGTGACCTGGGTGCAATGAGGGGAAGCCGCACCCTACCACATCAAGTCAGCTCGACCTCCACCTCGGCTAAAGTTCAGGTCAGTCTAAGCTGGAAATTTACATATTGTGGAATTTATATTTTTGACAAATTGATTAATTGTGATGTGCTACTGCAAATTCAAAAAATTGACTCTACTGGGCAGGTTAAAAAAAAATTGTGCTTTTTTAGCATTAATGAAATAGAGATCTTTCACTTTACCATGGGATGTTAATTTTGAAAACAGATTGTGAAAGGGTGAAACAGAGATATTGCTAATCAATATTAGGTTTTGCCCTTCACTGACGTATATACGCTGTGTACTCTGTGTGTTACCTCCCGATTGAAAGTTGGAAAAAAATCACTTGGGTGGGACTCGAACCCACAACCTCCTGCTTTCTAGTGCAGACGTCTTACCACTCGACCACCGAGCTATCAGGATTGGTTGGCTGGGTAGAATCTGATGTACATGTAGCAGCGGGTACCGCAATTAAACAATTCATAAGATGAAATACGCGTTTGGGGGATGTAAATCAATATTAGGATTTGCCCTTCACCGACGTATCTTTTCCAACTTTCACTCGGGAGGTAACATGCTGAGTTTACAGAGTTTACAGGGCAAAACCTATTATTGATTTACATCACGCCGATGCAAATTTCATCTTGTGAAGAGAAATTGCTGTTATAAGTTTGGGGTTACACATTTCTTGAACTGAACCTAAAATCATTTTAAAATAAACATAAAGGCAAAACCACATTCTAAAAAAATTTCACAGATTGTGTTAGAAATATTAAGTATCCAAATGTAGTCCGAATTAATGGGCTAAAAATTCCTTTATTATTTTTTTGTGTATATGACATCTTTGAAAAATGTATTCAATGATGAATGCAGCTCAAGTGGAATTGCTTATAATCTGAATAGAGAATATCAACCATTGTGGATTTCACTTTGTGAAAATTTGTAATTTGTGAAAATTTTTAAGCGTCCAAACCTCGTTCCTCAGGACTTCAACCACGAGCTGATCACGGCCTGCTCGCGATTCCTCAGCTACTTTGTCCGAACCAGTGGTCGGAACCAGATGGCCATTTTTGACCATCTGAATTATTTCCTAGATCAGAGCGACATTGGCCTCTGTAAGTTGACCAGCAAAGACACAAAAAGACGAAAACCAAGTCCTTTGGCTGATTTTGATTTGGTTTTTCTTGTTTGGTAGATTGCATGCAAAAATTAAAAAAATTGCTTAAATTGTGTGGACTGTTCCCAAAAAAACGCAACTAATTGCTGATTAGCCAATTTTGTCCATTTGTTCTGAAGCTTCGTAACAGATTCCCCCCTGCTGCTTTAGAGGAAAATATTCTGCCGCCTTCTTAATCAAGTTAGAAAGTTTGTCTTAATCCGGTGCTGCAGTTCTTCTGTCCGCAGTTTGTACTAACATAATTGTTGGGACCGTTTCTCCTGACATATCTGTGGTTTTGAAACTGTAAATTTACAACGGTCAAAACTTGATTTTACGGAAATATCTTTTTTTGATAGTGACCAATATTCACTATCAAATTATTTCAGCAAGGTACCTTCAATTCTAAATTGATGATTACTTTTTTAAAGTTTGCTGGCTGTCATGGTACGTTTTATGCGGTTTTTGGCTGCCACAAGGCAGATAGGAACCGTGCGCTGTAAACAAATTATGCATGGCGTTTGTTATGCATGCTTATGGGCAGAGTTGTAACGAGTCAATGAATTTTGTGACTCGAGTCGAGTCGAGTCATTTTAAGGAAGTGACTCGAGACGAGTCGAGTCATTAGGTCAAGAAGGTCGAGTCGAGTTGAGTCACAGTGTGTGGTCGAATCGAGTTGAGTTGAGTCATAATTTATGTCGGAGTCAATTTGAGTTACTGATATTTGAACGCCATCTTCTAAATTACAGAATGAAAGAAGGAAGACTTGAAATGTGCTGCATGGTACCAAATAGACAGCTTCTGCTGAAATGGTCTACGTAACAGTTAACAAGAAGTGAAACTTTGGTTTTATGTCTGATTTGGCTTCAGGCCTGGAATTATTTTTACACTGACAACGTCAAAACCAAATTGCAATATACGAAACTGTTTCTGATTATATAGAAAACATATCTGATTATTTTTTGAAAGCAGGACATAAAGTTAGCCATTCATTAAGGGCTTAAGAAATTGCCCGATGCCAGTTATGAAACCAAGAATCGGGATATGCACTAAAAGTCTGGTTCCAGGATAGAAGTTTGTGCGCAACATTATAGAACCACGAGGTGGGAGTCATTAGGCATATATTTCTACGCGATAAGCGGCCACACCTTGACGGTAATGCGAAGCATGCGTACATAAATAACTTTGTACCTTAAGTCACAGCAAATAATTATATTTTTGCACAATGTGGGACTTGAGTGTTATTAGCCTTCGAGTTGAGTCGAGTCTTCTGATGAGGGACTTAAGTTGAGTCGAGTCATTTTCTGACAGTGACTGGACTCGTGTCGAGTCAGTTACCCTTTGGGACTCAAGTCGATTTGAGTTGCCAAAAATTGTGACTCGAGTTGGACTCGAGTCAAGTCATTGACTCGAGTTTTTACAACTCTGCTTATGGGTATCCATTAAACCTTTGGCTTCTGTCTCTTGTTCACTTTATAAAAATGACCCAACAGGCACACAATCTGGATAATTAAACAAGAAATAAGCGTTAAAGAAAAGGATAATAGAGTTAACATCTATAAAAAAAAAATCAAGGAAGATGCCCTTGAATGTAAGAATACCTGGGAATGAATGGACACCCAGCGTTTCACAACTAACAAACCCCGTCCTGTTTTTTCCCCTGTCTCACCCTTTGTCTGACCCTGTTTGCTGTGCCGTGTGTGTGGGGGTCCTTTGTAGGATGAGGGATCCAGGGACCTGACCTCAAGCTGTTGCCGATTCCTCTGTTATTTCTGCCGGACCGGCCGGCAGAACCAGAAAGCCATGTTTGATAACCTAGGCTACCTCCTGGACCATGGCTTCATGGGATTATGTAAGTAAACAAAAACCTGGAAAATCCCGGAAAATACAGGAAGTGCTGGGAAAAATCCTTTCCGCAGGTTGTAAAGGAAAAGTGTGGTTATAGACAGACAGTGTTTGAGAACCTTGACAACCTACCGGATCATACCCCAGTGAGAATATGTAAGGAAAAAATACTGGGAAAATCCTGCAGTATGCTGGGAAAATTATTTTGCCTGTTGTAAAGGAAAACTAAAGGAAAGTTGTAAAGGAAAACTAGATTGTCTAGCACAAAAATATTGTGGTAACTGTGGCTACCTACTGGACCATGGCTTCATGGGATCATGTAAGTAAAAAAAATTGCAAAATTGTGTGGTTGTCTTAGAAAAAGAACCTTAAAATGCTAAAGCAAATGAACTCAAAACACTGACGGAAATTTTTTTCCTTCATAAATTCTATTTGTATGTGGTATTTGATACCAATATCAGTGCATCCAAAAATGCTTGTACTTTAGAAAACAAATTTGATACCTTAAAAGTAGAAAATGTTGTTTCTTCGTTCTGTTTATTCGGCTGTGGTCTGTAACATTGCATGGCATTGCAGTTTCGCAAATTAGTTTGTTCTTGATCATAAACTGGACAATTGGTGAAGTACTATTAACCCTAACCATCCCAGTTCCTTTAAAATCCAGAAGGGAGAAGTTTGAAAGTTGTAAGTACATAACGATTGCACTATTGACTTCCTACAAAGAGGAGGATTTTGGAAGATTCAGGGAAGGTTCCCAGGAATGTTTTGAAAAAAAATTTAATCAAAAATTCCTGCGATCAGAGTATCATTCTAGATAGCAACAACAGAATGAATGTGTCTCTCACTGCAGTGACTCAAAAACAGGCATGATAGTTTTCCTATATTAATAGAATTTTCAAATTTTTCTCCTGTCATTTTCTATTATTTTCTTCATTTTTAGCATTCTGTACTTTAGACTTTACACTTCTGGGGTGTCTGCAGAACACTTTTTCCTATCTTTTTCTCAGGGTCAAATATTATGCCTGATCAAAAACTTGACAATCCACTTTACTACTTCTTAGCACAAGTACCTGAAAAACGCTAGAACCAAGGGTAAAATATTATGCCTGCTCAAAAACTTGAAACTCCACTTTACCACTAACATGCTAGTTGGCTCAGGCACAATAGTGTTAACAGTTTGTAACACAAATAAAAATCAATAGCTACATTGTCGTGTCATACCTGTAAATAACTGCTGTTACTTCCCCTGATCACATAGCATATCCTTCCCTGCGAGGTTCCTGCCCCCTGGACGTCGCTGCAGCGTCACTCATGGATAACAACGAGCTGGCCTTAGCACTACGGGAGCAGCACTTGGAGCGAGTGGTGGTGTACTTATCTACCTGTGGCATACAGGTAAAATGACTGCAGGTCAATTGGGGTCAACTTAGCATTTGACAAGGCTATTTGGCCGCATTTGATTGAGCAGTGAAGCAGTGCAGTGTTGTAGTTGAGTACTTTTCCGAGCATTGAGTACTGCCGAGTACTTAGGTTACCGAGTACGAGTACGAGTAATTCTGAGTACCAGGACAGGTCTCTGAGCATGAGTAAACGAACTTCGAGTACGAGTACGAGTACTCGTATTCCGAGTACAAGTACAAGTACTCGCATTTCCGAATACGGCCATACGGCAAATGGTTTATTGTGCGTAATTGGCCCAGGCCCAGTCAGACTGATATACAGACCCACTCACGGCTAGCTGTTAAATGTGTTTGTCCGGACGTGCACAGAAAATCAGGAATGTTAGATTTCTTTGCAAGCCAATCAACCATTTCAAATTGAAAGTATTGAAAAATAAGGCTGTGGTAAGTCGAGCCATACCATTTTTTGGTGAGTACTGCTATTCGAGTATGAGTACTCCAATGATCGAGTACAATTTCAACATGTCGAGTACGAGTACTTTGCTACCCGAGTACGAGTACCGTCATTTCGAGTACGAATACTTTGACAATCAAGTACGATTACGAGTATGAGTACTCGAGTAGTACTCGAGTATGAGTGCTGAGTACAAGTACTACAACACTGCACTGGCGCGTATTGAGCATTGGCTACACAAGCCGAGTGACTAAGTCATGAGGCCTTTTGCACTTCATCAGAATTACTTTCACTAAGAAAGCAACGTTGCCAGATTTTTTTTTCTCAGGTTCAAACCCTGCTCCAGTCAATTCCTTTATTCACCTTTTCAAAAAGTGTTATAATTCACTTAGTCAGTTTCCCTTTGTGGTTCATTTGAAAATTTGTAATAAAAAGCCGCATCCTCTCTGAGTGATCCCCGTTTGCTATTTCCCACGTCTGCATCGATCGTGACTTTGGGCGTGATCCCTGGCTGTATAGCATATATGGGTTTATGGCTTCTGACTAGCGCCCCTTGAACAAAGACATTGACAAATTGGGGAACCGCCAACATACCGTAGCTCAGTTTGTAGAGCATTGGAACGACAATCCAGAGGTGGCAGGTTCAAACCCCGCTCAAGTCAATTTCTTTATTCAACTTTTTCAAATTTTTATAATTTCACGTAGTCAGTTTCCCTTTGTGGTTCAATTGAAGATTTTGTACATGTTTTAATTGGTGTTCTCTCAAAGCAGAATTGTTTTTGAAAGTACAGTATGAACTCTTTGTCAATAAGACTCCCCCAGCCAACCCATGGAGCAAAACTATGCTGTGCTTTTGTATGATTTCAGGACAACTCTCGTCTGATCTCTATTGGCAAGCCGTCGGTAGGCTGGGATCCGTTGGATGGAGAGAGATATCTGGACTTCATGCGCCATGCTGTCTGGGTCAATGGTACGTACATCAATCAAACTTTCTTGATAATAAATCCGAAAATGTTAGACATTTCATTGTGGGTTCCCTCAATTATAATTTTGGGTTTTACTCCTACCTCTAAAACGAAACATTTTATTTTCTCTTAATAGGAATCCTCAGGCCCTCTACCTATAATATGTTTGAACTTTGAATGCCCCTTTTTTTACGTTATCAGAAATATTAATAATGATCAGTATTTGAAGATGCTCCTCTCAAAAAAATTGAATCAAGCTTCTCATCATGTTAAATATATTAACATCACAAGTAAAACAGAAAAAAATCATATAAAAAAATGAAACAGATATGTGTTGATGAACTTCTTAAATTGCTCAAGAATCCATATGAAAAATAAACAAACCTGCTGTAAGCAGCTTATTATAAAAATCAAAAAAAGTTTTAGTGCCAGATGTTCCGTTCCTTGCAGGATCATCCTCAAAAGCAAAATGAACTGAAATGAACAAATGCGCAAAATGTCTATTGACTTTCTTGTAATCTTTTTTGCAGGAGAAACAGTAGAGGAGAATGCCAACTTGGTGGTGCGTCTCCTGATCAGGCATCCCGAGTGCCTGGGCCCGGCCCTGCGCGGTGAAGGCAAGGGCCTGCTGGCTGCCATGGAGGAAGCCATCTTGATGTCAGACTCGTCGGAGGACATGTTTGTGACGGGAACACCGGCCATGGTGGTGGTGATGGAGGAAGGCGGGGAGAGCCAGCCACTGGTTTCCCAAGGGTGGGTTTGTTTGCTCTTATTCCTAACCGACTGAGGGCGCTGTGCATTGGAATTTCAAGGGATGAAGCTATAATTAGGGCCACCACAGTGAGAAGCAAAATGTGATGCTTTGGTGGTGCTGAGTAGAATTGTGTCATTTTGTAGATGGCTGAAAGGGATTGGCGTTCCTTGCCTCTGCGTTATGACTGGCCAGCGTATAGACCCCTCTCATAGACGGCCATCTTCGTAGGAAAACTAAAACTACGTGTTCAACACCATCAGGTGCATGTGTGCTCAGTGTGCAAACACTCGCAATTTCTTTGAAATATAGCGCAGCCGATGCACGTTAAGAAACCTAGACGCCCAAAATGCAGATGCACATGACAACCTGTAGGAAGTGGCATCATTTGAGAGAGATCTATTGTAAATAGCTTCTAAGATAATAGCACAGCACAGGAATTGATCATGCAAAGCCCTAATGTTGTCCTGGAAAACTCATGGGAAAGTGATTGAATTTCATTGATTGATTGGGTGCACACTGTACAATGAATCCTATGAATATGTGTACCTTGGTCACATTCAATTCTTTTGTGCTTCATAATTCGCACAGGCCAGACATTGACATCAAAGAAGACGAGGATGAAGTGGACACTGGTGGCGCTATTCTGACCTTCTACGCGACCCTGATTGACCTCCTGGGTCGCTGTGCCCCGGACCAGCAGCTCCTGAGCCAGGGACGGACTGAGCCCCAGCGGATCCGTTCCATTCTCTGTAGTCTGGTGCCGCTGCCTGACCTGGTCGGTGTTCTCAGTCTCAAGTTCGTCCTGCCGTCTCCCAATAAAGTCTACGAGAAGAAAGATGGTGAGTGTTTTTCCTTTTGTTTATTTTGTTTTGTTTTAGGCTAGGGATTTAGACTTTGTTTAAATTGTGTTTTGGGATATTTTGTCAGTTGTTGGTAATGAAATGTGTGCGAAAACTGCATTTCCCAAAAGCAGTTATATAAAGTAGAAAGAATTTTTTATTCAAGATTTAAAAGATTTTTTATTTAATGTTGGTGTGTCTTTTTGTGTTATGCGTGTAATACATGCATTGTTAAATGACTGCAACTTAATATTGTATGTAAATACATACATTTGTGTTTATTAATTTGTGCATAGTCAAAAATAATAATGATAATTTGGGAGGCTAATCATCCTTACTCGCAGCTGAGAAGCTGAATTGCGAAGGACACGGCTACAACGTGGTTGAGCCGAAGGCGTATACATTTTAAAGGTGTCTTAAGCAGCTGCCGTACAACCCATGTCTGACCACGGAGCACAGCCACAATTGTTGTAATTTTTCCCCCCTTTTTCATATTGGTGTCAGTTTAAAGTTTTGTGTCATGGTTTTAGCACAAGGGAAATTACTCAATATTAAATAAATGAAATGAAATTCCCATAAATAGAACAGTGTTCTGGCCAGTGTTGGAGCAAAGGCTTTGACCCTCAAGGCCAAGGCCAAGGCCAAGGCTTTGACCCTCAAGGCCAAGGCTTCGACCCTCAAGCCTCGAGGCCAAGGCCAAGGCTTAACCCTCAAAGCCAAGGCCAAGGCCAAGGCCCTGTTTTATGAAATGACCACTGATATAGAACTAATTATAGTCACATGAGTGACACATCATCACGCAAGGGCGGATCCAGAACACAATTGGGGGGGGGGGGGGCAAAGAAATGTTGGTCCCCCCCCCAAAAAAAAAGTGGGTCAAAAGATTACGGCTTGGGCTTCGGGGCCCGCTTAAGGGCCCAAAAAAAATTTTGGATTCGAGATGCTCTGTGGTGCGATTTGAGGCAATTTCTGACCATTTTAACCGATGTTTATTTAGGAAAAGATGGTGGTGTACTCATTGCCTGCCTTTATTACGACGTCACATAAAAAAAAATGGTTTCGTTTTTTTTGGGGGGGGGGGGGGGCGTGGCCCCTTTTGACCCCCCTGGATCCGGCCTTATCATCACGAATTGCTCGTTACGAAGAACAACATTTCTTAATTGCAATCAACATGCTCGCATAGGCCTACACCGTTTTATGACTGCACTGTATCTATTAACGTATAAGTTCAGGTCTTCAATATGGTTTAACTAAACAAAATAATGATTTACTTCTATATTGACACACAATTCTCCCAAGTGTAACAAAAGGGGGATCCAAGAAACTGATTTGGGAAATTTTTATTTGCTGGCCCAACATGGTCAGAAATATCAGCATTATCTAAAACAGATACATGCAAATCTTTAGCACTTATCAGGGAGACATATACAACCAATCAAATCTATTCCATAGTTATATGCAATTAAAGTGATCATCTCATTAGCCCCACAAGTGTACGGAATATTGTTGCAGCAAATCTACTACAATGGTAACAACATGTGATGCTATAAAAGTGGAAGTGTGCCTAACACACAAATCTATATGGTGCTTCCCTCCTCCATCGTACATGTAATACGATTAAAATGGTAACAGCAAAATTTCGAACAGATTTATCTGGAAAATGCAAAACTCTATGGGCCTTGAAGAGCCTTGACTCAAAATTGCAAGGCCCTGAACCCTCAAGGCCAAGGCCAAGGCCAAGGCTTTTGCCCTCAAGCCTCGAGGCCAAGGCCAAGGCCCTAAAATCCAGCCTTAAGGCAGCCTTAAGGCCAAGGCCCAGCATCAAGGCACTACATTACTGGTTCTGGCTGTATAACCTTCCTAAATCATACGAAATGCTATAAACCTTCTTGTGGATTTAAAGGGAAAAAAATGTTTTGGATACCTAGGGTTGAAGTTTTCTTGTTATAGTTTGGAAGTGTTCTGTTTCTATTTTTCTACGTTGTAGACGGTGTCGGTAAGCCCCTGGGTGCAGATCTGAAGGGTCTTACTCCAAGCCACAAGGAAGCCATGCTGCTCTTCCTAGAGAGAGTCTATGGCATCAATGATCAGGAACTGTTCTTCCAGCTCTTGGAAGTTGGCTTCTTGCCAGACCTGAGAGCTGCAACTACTATGGACACGGTCAGTATTGGAGCCCGAGTCAGTTCAATTCATTCAATATTAATACCAGTGGTAGCAAGAATTGAATTAACAAAGACATTGGCAAATGAAATATTCAACTCTTGCATCAAAAAGGGGACCATTTCTTTCCTTGATTTAACAGCAATTCATTTCTAAATGTTCCACTGAAAACGTCTCGGAATATTCAATAATTATTTGAATGCTGGAGTATTCAAATAAACACAAAAATTGAAAAGTTGAACAAAGAAATTGACTGGAGTGGGGCTTGAACCTGCAACCTCCGGATAACCATTTCGGTGCTCGTACCAAATGAGCTATCCAGCCCTTGGTTGGCGGTTCCCTAATTTGTTAATTATTATCTGGAGGATGCAGTTTTTAAGCCCTGCTCCATTCAATTTCTTTGTTCAACTTTTTAATTGTTATAATTCCCGTAGTCAGTTTCCCTGTGTGGTTCATTTGGAAAAAAAACACCACATGCTGCACTGGCTTAATTGGAGTTGACATGAACAACGCGTCAGAAGAATGCAAAATCCTGTTCATGACAACACCATTTAGCCCTTTTCGGACCGTTTTGTATTTATGCAGTGTATCTTGTTTATACCTGACCACGTCTTCATTTGTTTATTTATTTCCTCCATATTTTTTTGATTCCTCCACCCCACAGCCCAACACCCACGACCACGACATGTCCCTGGCCTTGAACCGATACCTCTGCAACTCGGTCCTACCCCTGCTGACGCGACACGCAGGCATGTTCCAGAACGCTGACCAGTACGCCTCGCTGCTGGACTCAACGCTCCACACCGTCTACAGGATGGCCAGTTGCAGGTCCTTGACCCGAGGTCAGCGGGACACTGTTGCGGACTTCCTCGTGGCCTTAACAAGGTAGGTTTGGATTAATTCAGCAAATAAGAATTTACAGGTCATTACTGCAGGGCTGAGATTTTTCACGGTTTTTCCTGATTTCAGGATTTTTAGTCAGGATTTTTCCTGATTTCAGAATATTTAGTCCGCATTTTTCCTGATTTCAGGATTTTTAGTAGGGATTTTTCCTGATTTCAGGATATTTAGTCAGGATTTTTGAAGAATCGCATTTGAAATCTGGAATTACCGAGGTTTTACTGCAGAGTTGCGTTCACTTTAAATGTTTATATTTAAAGCGAAAGAAATGAATGTTTTCAAGTGGTCCCCTTAGGAAAATACAAACCATAGACCCGACATTTTTTCTTGGGGCCTGAGCAGCCCCAAAACCCTCTGCCGGTTATTTTGTGGTTTTTTTTTTCATTTTACCCCAATCTCACCCCTGTAATCCTGAGGCAGGAACCACGTATATGCCCGTGACGCATGTGTTCCTAAATTCAAGGCGTGCACATCATTTTTGGGAAACCTGCATTCCACCTGCGCGCGAGTGTGCCACTATATAGAGAACGGTGGTTCCACTTCAGTATTGGCTGGTCACCAAATTAGTCTATAGACTGGGTATTGGCAG
The DNA here is from genome assembly GCF_015706575.1 of Patiria miniata. Taxonomy (NCBI): domain Eukaryota; kingdom Metazoa; phylum Echinodermata; class Asteroidea; order Valvatida; family Asterinidae; genus Patiria; species Patiria miniata. The sequence continues at coordinate 38,553,541 of NW_024037072.1, forward strand.
TATTACACAGTGGCGTAACTCTACTCAGTGCCACATTGTATTGCGTACGTTTCACGACATTCCATGTTGTCCAGTCATTTCAGTTCAAGAAAGTTTTGCAATTTGTAATGCTATGACTTACGCAATAGATTTTGGCATCACATATGCAGTCAGTACAGTTGGCGAAAGTCACAGCATTACAAATTAGAAAATGGACGATTTTATCATCTGATAGTGATTGTTGGAGAGCATTTCACTGCTCAACTGTATGAAATTCGTAGTTTTACATTTGGAGGTAATGAAATCCATCTACAATTTTGGGGGTTGCTGCCTGATTCTAAAAGAAAAATCAGGTGGTTCAGGGACTGTTATCTGACCAATATGAGATCCCACACAAGCAGCCATCATAATATGATTCTGCTTCTGCCAACATGTTTTTCAAATATTTCAAACTTCATGGTGTCCCCCCCCCAAAAAAAAATACCCCTCAGAGCCCTCTTTTTCACAGCTTGTAAAAAAAACATCACATATATCGATACATATTTGGAGAGTGTCAACTATCTTAATTAAAAAAGTAAGGGATTTAGGACGAGGGTAGTTTTGCTTTCTGTCATATTTAAATGTGTTGTTCTTTATTTGGTCCTTTATTTTTTTCATTTTCTGCAATAATGCTCATTTCTCCTTTTGGAAGAAGTAATAGTCCTAAAAGGGACAGTCTGGCTAACTTGTTAAATCTTCTGCTCTGCCCTCTACTTGGTAGCCTCTTTCACGGTTGCAAGTTTCGGCCCATGGATGTTCTTATTGCGGCAGTAAAATATCACTCGCCGTGGAAAAAAGGAAAAAAGTGGTTTTCCATTGGCCATAACTCAATAACTATTTTCCCGAGTGAGAAGATTTGTTCGTTATAGAAAAGCTGTTCTTTCTTTTTATAATACATGTATGTCTGGGTCTGCTGTGCACTTCATGCCATATCGTGCTTCGTCTGTACGGTATGGTTCTATTTATCGTATTTGTATTGCGCTTCAAATTTTTGGGTGTACATCCTAAGCATTGCAGATATAACACCCTCTGAGCATCTGAAATTATTTTCCAATGATTTTGAGGAAATGTAGCTCTACAGTTCTTTTCGTGAAAAGAAGCTTGTGGAGTATTAGAGGTCCAAGTTGCAACCGCTTCAACTTATTTGATAAACCACCATGATAGGAATTGTCTGTCTATCCGTCAGTTTTTCTTTCTTCCAAAAGTGAGAGTGGAACTTCGTTATGATTGTTTTTCTATTTTACCTAGGTACATTGCTTGTGAAAGATATGTGTAGAATACTAAATGTTGTTTATGTTCTCATCAGTCATTTTAGTCCAGTAAAGGCCAGTTTTCCAAATCGCAGTGGTTTTGTCTCTTGATTGGCAGCAGATATTACTTTTTGATTACACATTGCTTGTAATAGGTAGAAGATTGGCTTGAAGCAGCTAATGAAGGCTGTAATGGCCAGGTTGCCAAATGGTAGAGTCATTTTTGTCAAGTGATTGACGGCTAATATTACTTTTTGATTGCAACGCTTGTAGGGTAGAGCTTGGTTTATATGTGTTACAGGCTTGATGTTCATACCGACTTGATGTTCATACCGACTTGAAGGTTGCATGCAGGCAAGGCCTGATCAAGTGTATTAGCCAATCAGAATTGAGAAATGTCAGTGTCATCCAATCAGAGGCCTTTGCATGACATCAGCAGATCAGTAAATAACTTGCCGCAATTTATGTAAGACGCATTATCTTTGCCAGCAGGCAGCGCCCAGTATACAGACCGTAGACTGCCGGATGGTGATGACATGTTGTTGATCATGTTTTGCAAAAAGAAATGCCATCCTATCCTGGATTTGGAGCATATTTGAGCAGGAATTTGAAATCCTAAAGTTGCCACGACTTCTGAACTTAGGTTTGGTTTAGTGTAGTCTTGCCACAATGACTTCTACTCCAGATTTTGTGGGTCTGGGAGACTACAATTTTTCAACGACACTGGTGTTGACAGATGGTGTAACAGACAGCCTTAGGATTATCCAGTGTATCATTCTTGTCGTAACAACAATTCTCCTTTTAACACTGAACCCACTTTGTCTTCTCGTACTGAGACGTGTGGACAGCATCCAGGACACCACCAAAGTCTTTCTGAGAGCTCTGACAGCTGCTGATCTTGGAGTTGGGATTTTGTTTGCCCTGCCGATGACATTTGCTGCTTTCTACCAGGACTGGCCTTTTGGCAATGCTTTGTGTGGATTCCAAGCCTTTCTCATACCCATCATCTTCTCTCTCCCTCCTTTATCTCTGCTCATGTTGACAGTAGATCGTTACATTTCAGTGGTTCATGCACTCCGCTACCCTTCACTTGTAACTGTGAAACGGGCACGAATTGCTGTCGTGTCTGTTTTGGGGGCACTTCTGCTGATAGGAATTGGATACAACTTCGTGGGAGAATGGCACTTTGTGTACAGGCCCAAATTTCTTTTTTGTTTTTGTATTAATATCAATAACAACGAAGGACATTTGACTTTACTTTTCATTCAAGTGACATTTTCATGCGTAGTATCATTTGCTCTGCTTACAGTACTGATAACATACATCAGACTCTTTCTGATTTCCCGACATCATGAACAGCGCATCCAAGCCGACAATCCAGCTGCCCTTGAAGGTAATCCACCTCCGAGACCCAACAATAAGATGCTTCACACGTTACTCATCGTTGTACTGAGTGCATTCATCTTCAATCTCCTACCACTTGTGTGCATCATACTCAATGATGTTAATTTTGACCCCTTGGTAACCTTTTTCATGCTTGACCTGCCCGTTCTTACAAACAGTTGGTTGAACGTGGTCATCTATTTCTTCAGGAACAAGGACATCCACCAAGCAACCAGGAATCTTTTGCTGACTTACTTGACATTTGTGCAGAAGCATTTCCCTTTTACATGTACTTGCAGCACAAGTTGAACTATACAATGAATTCTGTAAATTTGAAGCGTAATTGTTCTATTTATTTTGCTGTCACAATTTTTTTCTCTATGAATTCTTCAGTCTTCTAAAAAAAATCATAAAATAACAAATACCTTTCCGGCATGGATTTTTTAAATTGACACAAAGCTACATGTAACCCCTTGTTCCATCGTGCAGAATACTTTAAAAAAAGAGTTAAATCATCCCGAGTGCGGACATTCTTATTCTTTTTTCATGTGATGATTGTAGACCTAATGATATTAGATGGAAGAGAACTTTGATTGATGTGCATAAATGCAACGCCAGAGTACACAAACCTCTAGTTGCATTTTCTGTTAGAATGAAGAAAAGTTATAAATCTCCACGCACGCACTTGTGCGTAATTTGTGGGAAATGAAATGCTCATTTACTGATTATCCATTCGGGGTTGTAGCGTATCAATTTAATACATTAAGTTTTAAATACAAACACGGACATAACCGTGTAAAAATTTAATCTGTCAAGTGTTCGTAGGTTTGTGTAGCAATATTGATGCGCCAAGCATCTTTGCATTTGGTGGGTTAAGTAATTATTTCAAGGTTCCTTCATCTTCTTTAAATGACAATGTGGTACACCCATAATATAGGCATTCATTGTGTATGTCTGTCAATTTGTCTTGGCAAGAAGATTGCAGTGTGCTTTGGCTGTTCCTCCATCATGTTTTTCTAGGGTATATGTATATTGCTCATGAAGCTCATGACATGCATCAGGTTGTATACCGCGACAGTGAAAGAGATTGTTTATGTTGTTCTCTACCGTCAGGCCGCATTGGTTAAAATGAAAATACTAGAATGCCAAATTATACGCCAATGAGTTTGGAAACAATTGGCATCAGGCAGCGTGGCTGGTTACTATGATTTGAAGGTTGCCATGCATGCGCAAGCAAGACCTGTTATTGCATCTAATGCAATCAACATTGAAAAGGATCTGGGTTAACCAATCAGAGGTGGACACACGACGTCTGCATGTAGAGATATACACTGACCATAATTTTTGGATGACACATCCTCTTGCAACCAGGCCACACTTAGTTTACTGATGTGTTAGCAGCTTAGAAATTTGCTGCCTCTTCAGATTTCGCACCTGTTCCACAATGAATTCTACTCTCGATTTTGTGGGTCTTGGAGACTACAATTTGTCGACGACACTGGCGTCAACAGACAGTGTAGCAGACAGCCATAGGATTGTCCAGTGTACCATTCTTGTCATTACAACGATTCTCCTTTTGACTCTGAACCCACTTTGTCTTCTTGCTCTGAGATGTGTGGACAGCATCCAGGACACCACCAAAGTCTTTCTGAGAGCTCTGACAGCTGCTGATCTTGGAGTTGGGATTTTCGTGGCCCTGCCAATGACATTTGCTGCATTTTACAAGGACTGGCCTTTTGGTTATGCTTTGTGTGGATTGCAGGCCTTTTTCTTAACCCCCATCATCTATTTCTCTCCTCTGTCTCTGCTCATGTTGACAGTAGATCGTTACATTTCAGTGGTGCATGCACTCCGCTACCCTTCACTTGTAACTGTGAAACGGGCACGAATTGCTGTCATGTCTGTTTTTGCAGCTCTGTTGTTGATATCCATTGGATCCAGCTTTTTGGCAGAATGGCACTTTGAGTACAGGCCAAAAGTTTATTTTTGTATTTTTGTTAATCAAAACCAAGAACTTCATTCCTGGACATACTGGCAAGTGACATATTCATGCACAGTTTCATGCGCTCTACTTACAGTTCTGACAACATACATCAGACTCTTTCTGATTTCCCGACATCACCAACGGCGCATCCATGCTGACAATCCAGCTGCCCTTGAAGGTAATCCACCTCTGAGACCCAACAATAAGATGCTTCACACGTTACTCATTGTTGTACTGAGTGCATTCATCTTCAACCTTTTGCCACTTGTATGCATCATTCTCGGTGACATTATTACGGACCCCTTTGTAACCTTTTTCATGTTTGTGCCGCCCATTCTTACAAACTGTTGGTTGAATGTGGTCATCTATTTCTTCAGGAACAAGGACATCCGCCAAGCAACCAGAAGCCTTCTGATGACTTACTTCACATTTCTGCAGCAGCATTTGTTGTGCAACTCAAATTGAACAAAAGAGAACAGTACTAGTCATTATTTTCTGACAACCAAAATATCATTCGGGTCCCTGATTCACCATTATCAGGTGAACACACTGCAAGTCAGAGAAAGAGGACACTTGAGCGTCATTGATACCATTGATGGTTATTCCTGAAACGATAGGTTATTGCCATATTAATCGGTTGTGTATACTCCCCATGAAAAAAGTGCAAGCATTCGGTGTGTCCCTCACATTTGAGCTGTCATAAGTGAGCTACAAAGAGCCATCTTGTCTTCCTTCACAAAGTTCACAGTTAAAATTGGATGATTTTCATGAAAGGGTGAACAAAAATAAGACACTCTATTTGAGAAAATGCCCTTTTTAGATGTTCTAAAGAGCTTATTTTTAACATTTTATATTTTAATGTCTGGCTTTACATTGGATTAGTTGTCTGTTACAACTGATAATGTAACACAATTAAACCGATAATGTAGTAGAATGTACTGCACTATCAGTCGATGGTTGTTGCATTATTGGTCCCAACCAGTGTTGTAGTACTCGTACTTGGTACTCGTACTCGAGTACTACTCGAGTACTTTTTTAGTAGTACTCGTACTCGTACTCATGTCAAAGTACTCGTACTCGAAATGACGGTACTCGTACTCGGGCGGCAAAGTACTCATACTATGATTTTTCTCTGTGCATGTCCGGACAAACACATTTAACAGCTAGCCGTGAGTGAGTCTGTATATCGGTCTGACTGGGCCTGGGCTAATTATGCACAATGAACCTTTTGCTGTATGGCCGTATTCGGAAATACAAGTACTCGTACTCATACTCGTACTCGGAAGTACAAGTACTCGTACTTGTACTCGTACTCGGAAGTACTCGTACTCAGAGACCTGTTCTTGTACTCGGAGGTACTCAGCAACTTAAGTACTCGGCACTCGGTACTCGGAAAAAAGTACTCGACTACAACACTGGTCCCAACTGATAATGTAACAAAAATTGACTAATAGTGTAGTAAATGTTACTACACTTCTCAGTCAGTTTTTTGCTACATTATCGGTTAGTGATACAGTATCACTCAATTGTTGTTAAAGTATCGGTTGGTGATATGTTATCCGTTGGTATTATCAGTTGTAACATTCGTCAAAGCATTTAGTAAAATAGATGAGCTTTTATGGTAACTTCAGTAAACAAATTTAAAAAAAATGAATACATTGTTTGAAGGATCTATAATGTATAACCAACTACTACTTGTGTTGCGCCCCATCATGCTGTGGTCATGGGCGTCGCCAGGATTTTTTCTAGAGGGGGGCAAAAATTTTTGTTGCCAAAAAATGCTTGTATTTCTCAACACATTATCGATTTATCAGTTTTAGAGGGGGCAGGGACATTTTGCCCTTCCTTTTTTTTTTTTTTTTTTTTGTGGCTTTTCCGGGGGGGGGGGGGGGGCAAGTGCCCCCCCTTGCCCCCCCCCTTGCCCCCCCCCCCCTCGCGACGCCCATGGCTGTGGTTGTCACAAAAACACATTACATGTATGTCTAATTTTTGTTTTTGTTTTTGTTTTGGAGGGGCGGGGTCTGATGCGCATTGCTTGTAAGAGGTAGAAAATTGGCTTGAAGAGGAGTTAATGGAAGTGTTCATATCGGCCAATTTGTCATGATGGGCAGAAAGTAAAGGCCAGGCTGCCACATTGTGTGCAAATTTGTCAACTGATTGATGGCTTTTTGTTTGTAAAAGGTAGAAAATTGACTGCAAAAGGTAGAAAATTGACTTAAACCAATTAATGGAAGTTGCATAAATGATCACATCAATCAATTAAATGCTTCAAGTTAATGGAATTCTATATTACTGTTTGATTGGAAAGAGGCTTCTATGCGCTCTTTAAGGTGACATAGGAACTGATGCATGATGTTAATTTTAAATAATCAGGGTTGAGCTTGGTATGTGTTTTTTGAAGATTGCATGCAGGCAAGAAGTGATCTTGCATATTAACCAATCAACGTTGAAAGAGATCAGTGTCATCCAATCAGAGGCCTTAGGTAAGACATCAGCAGATCAGTAATTACTTTGCCACAATTTATGTGAGGCATTATCTTGCAAATAGGCAGTGCCAAGTTTTGCAGACTGTAGACTGGCGGATGGTGATGACATGTTGTTGACGTTTTGCAAGAAGAAATATAATTTGGACCTTCAGTAAGAGAACATTTGAGCAGAATTCGGATTGCTCTTATTATCAAAATCTCTGAGCATAGATTGGTTTCTGAAGTCTTTCCGCAGTGCATTCAACTCCAAATTTTATGGATCTACATGTAGGTACTGTAATTTTTCAACAACACCAGTGTCAACAGATGGTGTCGCACAGAGCTATAAGATTGTCCAGTGTGTCATTCTTGTCGTATCAACAATTCTGCATTTGATACTGAACCCACTTTGTCTTCTTGTACTGAGACGTGTGGACAGCATCCAGGACACCACCAAAGTCTTTCTGAGAGCTCTGACTGCTGCTGATCTTGGAGTTGGGATTTTCGTGGTCCTGCCAAGTGCCAATGACATTTGCTGCTTTCTACCAGGACTGGCCTTTCTGCCTGTGTTAATCAATCAGACGTTGGCACATGACTTTCGCATGTAAAAATTGGACTGACCGTAATTTTTGGGTGATGCATCCTCTTGCCACCAGGCGACACCAAGTTTACTGATGCTTTAGCAGCTTAAAAAATGTGGGTGTTTTTTTTCTTGATTTAGTGCAGGAGATTAGATACCAGCAGAAAACTGATCAGTCCTAAATTTGCCATCTCTTCCGATTTTTGTTACCTATTCACAATGAATTCTACCCTGGAACCCAACAATTACGGTGTAACAGACAGCTTTGGGATTGCCCAGTGTATCATTCTGGTGACAACCATTCTCCTTTTGACACTGAACCCACTTTGTCTTCTTGTATTGAGACGCGTGGACAGCATCCAGGACACCACCAAAGTCTTTCTGAGAGCTCTGACAGCTGCTGATCTTGGAGTTGGGATTTTCTTCGCCCTCCCAGGGACATTTGTTACTTTTTACAAGGACTGGCCTTTTGGTAATGCTTTGTGTGGATTGCAAGCCTTTCTCCTATCTACCATCATCTATTCCCCTCCTGTATCTCTGCTCATGTTGACAGTAGATCGTTACATTTCAGTGGTTCATGCACTCCGCTACTCTTCACTGGTAACTGTGAAGCGGGCACGAATTGCTGTCGTGTCTGTTTTGGGGGCACTTTTGCTGATAGGAGTTGGGTACAACTTTGTGGGAGAATGGCGCTTCATGTTCATGCCCAAACTTCTTGTTTGTGTGTGTACTAATAACGAAGCAGGAAATTTGACTTTGCCATTCATTCAAGTGACATTTTCATGCGTAGTATCATTTGCTCTGCTTACAGTACTGATAACGTACATCAGACTCTTTCTGATTTCCCGACATCATGAACGGCGCATCCATGCCAATAATCCAGCTGCCCTTGAAGGTAATCCACTTCCGAGACCCAACAATAAGATGCTTCACACGTTACTCATCATTGTACTGAGTGCATTGATCTTCAATCTCCTACCACTTTTGTGGATCGTACTCGGTGATGTTGATATGGACCCCTTGGTAACCTTTTTCATACTTGACCTGCCCATTCTTACAAACAGTTGGTTGAACGTGGTCATCTATTTCTTCAGGAACAAGGACATCCGCCAAGCAACCAGGAATCTTTTGCTGACTTACTTGACATTTTTGCAGAAGCATTCCCCTTTTACATGTACTTGCAACACAAGTTGAACCATACAATGAATTCTGTAATTGTACTATTTATTTTGTTGTCACAATTTTTTTCTTTGATCTCTTCGGTCTTCTCAAAGTACATCATAAAATAACAAATTTTTCCAGCAGAGCTGTTTTTAATTTACACAGCATTACATGTAACTCCTTGTTCCATCGTGCGGAATACTTAAGCAAGTGAAAGCATCCTGAGTGAGGACATTCTTATTCTTTTTTCATATGCATGATGTTAGATTTAATGATATTAGATGGAATAGAACTTTGATCGATGTGCTGTAAATGCAACGCCAGAGTACACAAACCAATAGCTGCATTTTCTGTTAAAATGAACAAAAGTTATTAATCTCCAGGCACGCACTTGTGCATAATTTTTGGGAAATGTAAAGACATGTTTCATTTACTGATATCTATTTGGGGTTGTAGTGTATCAGTTTAACATATTTCAGTTTAAATGCAAACACAGATATAGCCATGTAGAAATTTAATCTGTTAAGTGTTTGTAGGTTTGCGTAATAATGTAGATGCGCCAAGCATGCGTCATTGAATTTGGTGAGTGAACCAGTTCACGCCGTGATTATTTTGCCAAAAATGGAACAAGGCACGGGATTACTTTTCGCTCGACCTCTAGCTAGGCGGGTTGTATCCATCACCCCCGGGCAGCACACTCGTATTTCTGGCTTCGCTCGCTGCGAGCTTGTCACTGGCAGATATTTTCCGGTCTCGTTCCCTGTGTGTTTATCCGTCATCTGTTCTGAATACTGCAAAACGTTTGCGTGTAAACACATCATCCGGCGCGTACTGGTTAAGTAATTTCAAAAAACTTCATAGTTTAGACTTATTTCAAGGTTGAATTCGTCTCTATAAAGTGATAATTTGGTACACCCATAATATAACCATATATTAAGGATCTCTGTCAATTGGCTTCTATCAAGATGATTGCAGTGTGCTTTGGCTCTTCCTCAGTCTTGTTTTTCTAAGGTATATATTGCTTGTAAAGGCAGCGAGTCGGCATGCAACCGTTCGTATACCGCGACAGTGAAAGAGATTGTTTATGTTCTTCTCTACCGTCAGGCCGCATTGGTTAAAATGAAAATACTAGAATGCCAAATTATACGCCAATGAGTTTGGAAACAATTGGCGTCAGGCAGCGTGGCTGGTTACTATGATTTGAAGGTTGCCATGCATGCGCAAGCAAGACCTGTTATTGCATCAAATGCAATCAACATTGAAAAGGATCTGGGTTAACCAATCAGAGGTGGACACACGACGTCTGCATGTAAGATATACACTGACCATAATTTTTGGATGACACATCCTCTTGCAACCAGGCCACACCTAGTTTACTGATGTTTTAGCACCTTGGAAATTTGGCACCTCTTCAGGTTTTTTAGCTGCTCCACAGTGAATTCAACTCCAGATTGTGTGGATCTTGTAGACAGCAATTTGTCAACGACACCGGTGTCAACAGACAGTGTAGCAGACAGCCGTAGGATTGTCCAGTGTATCATTCTTGTCATTACAACGATTCTCCTTTTGACTCTGAACCCACTTTGTCTACTGGTACTGAGACGTGTGGACAGCATCGAGGACACACCCAAAATATTTCTGAGAGCTCTGACAGCTGCTGATCTTGGAGTTGGGATACTTGTGGCCCTGCCGGGGACATTTGTTGCCTTTTACCAGGACTGGCCGTTTGGCCGTGCACTGTGTGGACTACAGGGCTTTCTACTCCCAGGAGTTGTTTGCGGCCCTGTTGTGCTTCTGCTCATGTTGACAGTAGATCGTTACATTTCAGTGGTTCATGCACTCCGCTACCCTTCACTTGTAACTGTGAAACGGGCACGAATTGCTGTCATTTCTGGTTTTTTTGGCTCTTTTGTTGATATTGGATCCAGCTTTGTGGCTGAATGGTCCTTTGACTTCAGACCACTATTTCTTGCTTGTACTGTTAGGAATCTGAACAGAGAAGTTAAATCCGCGATATACTCACAAGTGACATACGTATTCATGCACAGTTTCATTTGCTCTGCTCACAGTTCTAATAACATACATCAGACTCTTTCTGATTTCCCAACATCATGAACGGCGCATCCATGCCAACAATCCAGCTACCCTTGAAGGTAATCCACCTCCAAGACCAAACAATAAGGTGCTTCACACTTTACTCATTATTGTACTGAGGATTACAAATATGCAAAAATTAGAAAATGGAAAAAAATCACCCCCACAGCATTTTTTGGCCCTATCTCAATTTCAACCTCTGCCCAGAAGCGTCTGAAAGGAAGAAAAAACATAAGACAATCTCTTGTTCAAAAAAAAAAAAAATGCTTTTTATCTGTTCTAAAGAGCTTATTTTTAACACGTAATATATTAATGTCTGGCTTTACGTTGGATTAGTTGTTAAAGCATTTAGTAAAATAGATTCATAGAGCTTTTATGGTAACTTCAACTGAATTTCTGTATAAATAACATTTGTATTGCAAGCAAAATATCAATTGTACATAAAAAGGACTGCCCAATCATCAATTGAGATTAATTTTGTTTAATCATGTTTTGCTTCTTACTGTGTATCTGTATCGCTACAGCAAATCATTGTTCTAGATGTTGATTCAGGAAATAACAAAAAAATGGGCATGTACATTGTTTTAAAGATCTAATGTATATTGTACATCATACCCTTTCAAAAGAAATAACATTTCAGAACGTGTTTAGTCCGAAAATTTGTTATGTCTACAACCTCCAGATAATGGACTCTTCTGTGTTATCACGTTATGTGGAATTATTAATTAATGGATCCTGTATCTTACAGCCATCTTTGAGATACCACCCCAGCCCCACCCTTTCTCCCACTCCTGCTCAAGCCCCACCCCTGCCCATCCCTGCCCCATCCTCGTCCCTGCCTATCCCTGCCCAGCCCCTGCCCCACAATAAGTTTTGGTCTGATGATATCATTATTCTGATTTCTACAGAAATAAGAACAATACAAACTTTATTTGTATATATGCATTGGTTTACATGTTCATCTAACTTCCAGATCGATGACATCATAGCATTAAAATTGCGCTCACAATACAGATGTCGCAGTGCCGTTTTCATCAAATTTGTTGAAATTTAATTTTAAAAATCAGACTTTGCGGGGTAAAGATCATCAGAAAAATCAGACTTAAAAAAATGGAATATCTTCCAAACTGTTCAGGGATGATGATAACACCCTGCACAAACATGAATTGTTGTCCAAACATGAGGAAAATTTGGTAAAGTCATCATGGCATTGGTACATATCAAATTACAAGCGATTTAATGTCAAAACTTAACAAAATACTTTGAACGATAACTCTGGTCAACTGAATTGAGTACGTGTTAATTTTTTGGCGAGGCCGTAGATATTGCTTTGGACAACATTAAGTCTTTCCAGGTAAAAAAAAACGCTTGACTCTTACTTCTGGGGTTACCAGAACTGCAATTTATCATGAATGTTTCTTGAAAACGGAAGGATTTGGTTTCACTAACACAAATCAGGCAAATGTTCAATGAGGGAGACCAGACACATACAAAAGTCATGATGATGTCATTTCTCGAAATGGCACCCTGTAGTCAGAATTTTAGGCTCATGAATGATAATGTTATATTTTACAAAATTATTCTTTTCACATATATGTTACTTGTCAATTAATCAGAAATGCTGATATCAACATTTGTCGATGTTAGACATTTGAAAGCTTCGGTGACATCAAATGGGAAGTTTAAATGCTAATCAATACATACAAATAAACGTTCATGTAATTTGAAAGAGATAGTTTCCTGGTACTGTCTTTGGTCAAATGATAGAATTCTTAAACTGATCAAATTTATAAAAAAAAAAATTCAGCTATTTATACATTGACATTTATAACAGAACTGAAAAACGTACATATTATTAGAAATAATAATAACTTTATTTATTGATGGTAGCCATGTCACCTCAGGGTTGATTTTGAATGGGCCATCATTAAAGATTAATTTGAAGATTAATTTTAAAATACATTGAAAACTGAAACTAGACAGGTAAAATTTAATGAGATCCTGGTAAAATTTAAAATACAGTAAAGACCACCTAAGTAATGGCTTACTGACCATCAAAGACCACCAAAGGAATGGCTTACTGACCATCAAAGACCACCTAAGTAATGGCTTACTGACCATCAAAGACCACCTAAGTAATGGCTTACTGATCATCAAAGACCACCTAAGTAATGGCTTACTGACCATCAAAGACCACCTAAGTAATGGCTTACTGACCATCAAAGACCACCTAAGTAATGGCTTACTGACCATCAAAGACCACCTAAGTAATGGCTTACTGACCATCAAAGACCACCAAAGTAATGGCTTACTGACCATCAAAGACCACCAATGTAATGGCTTACTGACCATCAAAGACCACCAAAGTAATGGCTTGCTGACCATCAAAGACCACCAAAGTAATGGCTTGCTGATCATCAAAGGCCACCAAAGTAATGGCTTGCTGACCATCAAAGACCACCAAAGTAATGGCTTACTGACCATCAAAGACCACCTAAGTAATGGCTTACTGACCATCAAACACCATGTGATGGCTTACTGACCATCAAACACCACCAAAGGAATGGCTTACTGACCATCAAAGACCACCTAAGTAGTGGCCTCCTGACCATTAAAGACCACCAATGTAATGGCTAACTGACCATCAAAGACCACAAAAGTAATGACATCCAATTATGGTCAATCTCTGTACATGTGTAACCAACTACTAGTGTTGCACCCTTTCATCCTGCGTTTGTCACAAAAAATGTCTGTCACGTGCGTCTACTTTTTTTGTATGATGCTCATTGTTTGTAAGAGGAAGAAAATTGGCTTGAAGAGGAGTTAATGGAAGTGTTCATTATGGGCCAATTTGTCATGTTGGGCAGAAAGTAAAGGCCAGATGCCACATTGTGTGCAAATTTGTCAACTGATTGATGGCTGTTTGTTTGTAAAAGGTAGAAAATTGACTTCAGGCAGTTAATGGAAGCTGTATATGATCATATCAATCAATTAATTAACTGCTTCAAGCTGATGGAAAGCTATTATTACTTTTTAATTGCAAAGAGGATTCTATATGGTCTTAAGGTTACAGAACAGCTGATGCATGATGTAAAGTTTAAATGATCAGGTTAGAGCTTGGTATTGTGTTGCAGTCTGGATGTCAATACTGATTTGAAGGTGTCATGCAGGCAAGAAGTGATAATGGGTATTGGCCAATCAACGTTGAAAAAGATCAGTGCCATCCAATCAGAGGCCTAGATAAGACATCAGCAGATCAGTAATTAATTTGCCACAATTTATGTGCGATGCATTATCTTGCAAATAGGCAGTGCCCAGTTTTGCAGACTGTAGACTGGCGGATGGTGATGACATGTTGTTGACGTTATGCAAGAAGAAATTTATTCGGTCCTTCAGTAAGAGAACATTGGAGGAGAACTCTGATTGCTCTTATTACCAAAAGCCCTGAGCAAAGGATAGGTTTCTGTAGTCGTTCCACAATGAATTCAACTCCAAATTTTACGGATCAGGGAAACTATACATTTTCAACCACACTGGTGTCAACAGATGGTGTAGCAGACAACTTTAACATTGTCCGGTCTGTCATTCTTCTTGTAACAACGATTCTCCTTTTGACACTGAACCCACTTTGTCTTCTTGTACTGAGACGCGTTGACAGCATCCAGGACTCCACCAAAGTCTTTCTGAGAGCTCTGACAGCTGCCAATCTTGGAGTTGGGATTTTCCTGGCCCTGCCGATGACATTTGCTGCTTTCTACCAGGACTGGCCTTTTGGAAATGCACTGTGTAACCTGCAAGCCTTTCTGGTACAAGCCATCATTTGGAACCCTCTTGTGTCTCTGCTGATGTTGACAGTTGATCGTTACATTTCAGTGGTGCATGCGCTTCGCTACCCTTCACTTGTAACGGTGACTAGGGCACGAATTGCTGTAATGTCTGGTTTTGCAGCTTTTTTCTTAATATCAGTTGCAAGCTGCTTTGTGGCCGAATGGAACTTGGGGTACACACCATATCTACTCTTTTGTGTTTTTGTTAGTCCGAACCATGAATTGCCGAGCTTAAAGTACACACAAGCGATACATTCGTGCACGGTGATGTCCTCTCTACTTACAGTTCTGATAACGTACATCAGACTCTTTCTGATTTCCCGACATCATGAACGGCGCATCCATGCTGACAATCCAGCTGCCCTTGAAGGTAATCCACCTCCAAGACCCAACAATAAGATGCTCCATACATTACTCATCATCGTACTGAGTGCACTCATTTTCAACCTCTTGCCGCTTTTGTGGGTCATTCTTGGTGACATTATTACGGACCCCTTTGTGACCTTTTTCATACTTGATCTGCCTGTCCTTACAAATAGTTGGCTGAACGTGGTCATCTATTTCTTCAGGAACAAGGACATCCGCCAAGCAACCAGAAATCTGCTGAGGACTTACTTCAGATTTTTCCAGCAGCATTTTCCATGCAAATCAAATTGAACAAAAACATTAATTCCTTAACAATTACCATTTCATTTTACTCTTTATTCTGAAGTTCTCAATTGTTTCTTTTTCCTTTGCATTCTTCTCAAGGCACATCACAAACTTGATGCTGCCTCAACCTTATTGCCTTCTTAAAGTAACAAATAGCTTTCCCGCAAAGTATATTCTTTGTTTAGATCTAAGTAGAGATCTTAGAGGTATTATAAACAAATACAGCACTGACTCTTCATTCCGTTGCGCAGAATATTTTCCGAACCATCCTGAGTGCAGACAGTCTTTGGTCTTTTGCATGCTAAATATACTTACTGAAATAAGATCGAATAGCAATTTGGATGACGGTCTGTAAATGAAACACAAGAGTACATTTATATTGCAAAAGTCATCAAATGCACCTGTATACATTTGTACAAAATGAAACAATTGTGTGTATTGGGTTGTGCATCTGTTTTTGTCCTCATTCATGATGCATTGGTTTTGTATACCAATGCGGACATTCAAATAGTAGTGCAAAACTTCAATCTGTTTTGATTGAATTGCTGGTTGTTTTTTTTTAATATCAACTACAACTCTGTGGCTAAATATGCACTTTGAGTACATGTTATGGTACATTTTTATATTTTTGTTAATCCGAACCAAGGACTTGAAATTCTTGCGAGTGATATACTCATGCTCAGTATTATCAGCTCGGCTCACAAGTTTGATATTAAACATACAAGAGACGCTTTCTGATTGCCCGACATGATGACCGGCACATACCGTGCTGACAATCCAGCTACCCTAGAAGGTAGCCCACGACGTAAACTCATATTTGAACTGTGCGCATTCATCTTCAACCTCTGGCCACTTTTGTGGATAATTTGACATGTACATGTACATGAAGAATTTATTTCTAAAATGAAATCAATGCCATTTTGTTCACTTTTGGAATCCCGCTCTTTCCTGGCTGTCCAAAGTCAGTTTCTACGGCTATACATGTAGTTAAATACAATTTGAGAATGCAGTACAGCAAATGAGAAAGTTTAGAAACAGCGGTTATATTGTTTTTATTCTTTAAGGTTTCACAACCGTGCAAATGTTCACTTGCTTCAAATGGATATATTGCGTATTGGAAGGAAACTCTTAACATGCAAGTCACATTAAAGACCACTGTGCGACCTTTCATGCTTGATCTGAACAATCTTAGAAAAAGTTAGTTGAATGTGATCATCTGTCTCTTTGGCAACAAAGACATTCGACAAGGACCTGACGAGTATTGGTTTGATAATTAAAAGAGTTTTAAACTTATTCGTGTTCAAATAAAGGCATGTCGAAAAATAAACTCAACCGATTTCAAGGAAAATTGATGAAGCGGTAC
This sequence comes from Patiria miniata, assembly GCF_015706575.1. Lineage (NCBI taxonomy): Eukaryota > Metazoa > Echinodermata > Asteroidea > Valvatida > Asterinidae > Patiria > Patiria miniata. The sequence continues at coordinate 38,570,317 of NW_024037072.1, forward strand.
ATCAGATGCAAACTCGAGTCAACAAACTGTTGAAATAACAAACATAAAATAGTTTAGTTACATGTATATTAAAAAAACACATTGAACTTAAAACAAAGAACGCTATTTTGAATTTATTTAAGGTATAGTCTACGTGGATTGAAAAGAAAAGTAAACACAGAAAATAAAAGGCAAGAGATCGTCACATCATGAACATGATGAAGCACTTCCACATTAGAAAAAAATGTGCATATTCCTTGAAATCAGTTGAGTTTCTTTTTTTTTTTACATGGCTTTAATTGAATGCGAATAATTTCTAAGCCCTTTTGAAAATCAAACTAATACTTACCAGGGATAAAGTTAAGATTTCAATCTTAAAATAATGGCGGTACATATTTCTCAAAAACATGCTGCAGATACCGTATTTTGTGAAGCGCTGTATAATATGAGAGAATCTATTTGTCACAAATTTGATTGGCTGGCTGTACATAAATTAGTTGCCAAAAACATCACTAAAATGGATGAGCTTTTATGGTAACTTTAATTGAATATTCTGTGTAATTAGCCTTTATATTACAAGCAGATATTGATTTTACGATGTACATTAAAGAACATTATTACCAATTATCTTGTTGCTTCTTAGGATTTACAATGTACTTAGGATATATCTGTATCTCTATTCTGCACATCATTGGTCTAGTCGAGGATACAGGGAAAAAAAATTAAAAGGATCTAATGTACATTTCAGAACATGTTCACTCCCAAAATTTGTTTTGTCTACAACCTCCGGATAATGGACTCTTCAGTATGATCAAGTCATGTGGAATATTCAATTAATGGATGCTTTATCTTTCAGCCATCTTTGAGTTTGTGTTTTTGTTCTGGAGGAGACCTCTTGTGTATTCATTGTTACAGAATCAAAATAGCAAAAAACACCTCAAAGATGAATGCTGAATGCATAGAGACTGTTGCCTTCAGTACATTTGTCCCACTTTCCCCTGTCTCTGTTTTCACCAATACTATCTCCGTCTCCCATGTCTTCACCATCTCCCATACCCTCACCATATCGTAAAAACCCCTACCCAAACTCCTGGCCCCTACCAAATTTACCCTTGCCCTTCACTCTGCCCATCGTGCCCTTGCCCTGCCCCTGCTTAGCCACCAGCTCCACCCCTGCCCAACCACTGCCCCTCCGCCCTTGCTCCGACCCTGCTGCACCCTGGCACTCCTGCTTCATATCTGCCCCAGCTCTGACCAAACCCTGCCCTGCTCTTCCTCACCCCTGTTACTTTCTAGCCTAACTTCTAATCAATCCTCGCCCCAACCTGCGAACCCCTGAAATTACTTCAGAGGATTACACATTGCTTGTAAAAGGTAAAAAAAAATGGCTTGAAGCAGCAAATGGAGGTTGTATATCAATTTTGGACAGCAATTTAGAATGCAAGCTGATACATTTCTTCCAAAAAAAATCCAGATTATGTGATGGATGAATTCAGTAGCAAAATTGATAGATTGATTACGTCAACTTCATCTTAAATCTGTGACCTGATGGATCTGTGGGTAAGCAATATATGAATTTTAAAAGACAGCATTTTTGTGATAAGATTTTCCGACTTTTGTATGATATCAGAGATTTTAAATCTGAGAGAAAGACTTTTCAGTGCAATTTCATTCAATTTTAAACCTTTTCTGAATTGACATTGTTACAGGTGTAAGTAAAACAAACCAATTCAATTTCCATTGTTTTAATGATATTGATAAAGCAAAGCTTTGTTTTTCTTTGTGAAAGAAAACTTGTGGAATATAAGAGATGGAAGCCGCATCCAATACACCCTTATGATAGGAATCATCTGTCTGCCAATTTGTCTTTTATCAGATAGGGAGAGTGACACCTTTTCATTCTTGTTTGTTTTTCTGAGGCACAAAGCTTATTAAGATAAAATATTGGCTAGCAGCATTTAATAAAGGTTGTTTATGGTCTTATCAGTCATTTTAGTCAGGTAGAGGCCAGGTTTCCAAATCGCATACATTTTGTCATTTGATTGGCAGAAATATTAGTTTTTAATTGCAAAGAGGATTACACATTGCTTGTAAAAGGTAAAAAAAAAAAAAATGGCCAGGTTGCCAAATTGTAGGCAACTTTGTCACGTGATTGACAGCTAATATTACTTTTTGATTACTAGGAGGATTCTATGTGCTCTTAAGACTTACGACAGAACAATGTTTGACGTAAAGTTTAAATGGGGATAGAGCTTGGCATGTGTGCAACAGTCTTGATGTTCATACTGATTTAAAGGTTGCTTGCAGGCAAGTCCTCTTCTTGCGTATTAGCCAGTCAAAATGGAGAAATGTCAGTGTCATCCAATCAGAGGCCCTGGCGCGACAGTAGCAGATCGGTAATTAATCCTCCACATTTCATGCGTGACGCATTATCTTGCCAGCAGGCAGCGCCCAGTTTTACAGACCGTAGACCCCCGAATGGTGATGACATGTTGTTTATGATTTGCAAAAAAGTAATTTCATTCTGTCCTGCATTTAGAGAATATTTGAGCAGGAATCTGTCCTAAATTTGCCACAACCTCTTCAGCATAGATTTGATTTTCTGTAGCCTTTCCACAATGAATTCTACTCCACATTTTACCGATCTCGGAGACTACCATTTTTCAACAACACCAGTATCAACAGATGGTGTAGCAGACAGCCTTAGGATTGTCCAGTGTGTCATTCTTGTTGTAACAACGATTCTCCTTTTGACACTGAACCCACTTTGTCTTCTTGTACTGAGACGCGTGGACAGCATCCAGGACACCACCAAAGTCTTTCTGAGAGCTCTGACAGCTGCTGATCTTGGAGTTGGGATTTTTCTGGCCCTGCCAATGACATTTGCTGCATTCTACCAGACCTGGCCTATTGGCGATGTACTGTGTGGACTACAAGCCTTTCTAAGTCAACTAGTCTTATACAGCCCACTTGTGTCCCTGCTCTTGTTGACAGTAGATCGTTACATTTCAGTGGTTCATGCACTCCGCTACCCTTCACTTGTAACTGTGCAACGGGCACGCATTGCTGTCATGATTTTTTTTGCAGCTCTTTTGTTGATATCGATTGGATACACCTTTGTGTCAGAATGGCACTTTGAGTACAGGTCAACAGTTCTTTTTTGTACTTTCATTAATTTGAACCAAGGACTTCCTTCCTTGATATACTCGCAAGTGATATATTCATGTACAGTAACATGCGCTCTACTTACAGTTCTGATAACGTACATCAGACTCTTTCTGATTTCCCGACATCACCAACGGCGCATCCATGCTGACAATCCAGCTGCCGTCGAAGGTAATCCACCTCCGAGACCCAACAATAAGATGCTTCACACGTTACTCATCATTGTACTGAGTGCATTCATCCTCAACCTCTTGCCCCTTTTGTGGATCATTCTAGGCGACTTCAGTGACCACATTGGGCCATTTTTCGTGTTTATGCTGCCCATTCTTACAAACAGTTGGTTGAATGTGGTCATCTATTTCTTTAGGAACAATGACATCCGACAAGCAACCAGAAGCCTTCTGATGACTTACTTCACATTTTTGCAGCAGCGTTTTTTGTGCATCCCAAATTAAACAAAGAGATCAGTATTCAGCATTTTCTGACGTTTACAATCTCTTTAAACATTAAATTCGAAAGATTACCCGAAAAATCAATTAATATTGCTCAGTGGCGCACCCAAGGGGGGGCTCGGGTAGCTTGAGCTGAGCCCCCCCCCCCCCCCCAAGAGATTGTCAATGATTTTTAATTTTTTTTGGGGGGGGGGGATTTTTTTTTTTAGTCCCACGATTTGTCCTTGGTGATATGAATGTGGCCTGTTTTCGAGTAGTATAATAGGGGTGAAAGTGGCGCCACCAACGTCAAAATAGGCTGCCCCTCAAAAAAAAAAACCAATTTTTTTCTGCGGCCAAAAATTTTGGCAATTTTTTTTGAAATTGTTTTTACTTTTAACAAATTTGTAAAAAAAAAAATTAAGCCCCCCCCCCCAAGCCAAATCCTGGGTGCGCCACTGATATTGCTGTACAAGAACAGGCTTCTTGTCAACTCACTGTAACTAAGGAAGAGAGAAGAGGGTGTGGGATGGGGGAATGGTGAACACTCGAGCATCATTGATACCATACAGGGTTATTGCTGACTCCATGGGTGTGTGTCCATTTGAATACAGTTGTGCCTATACTCTCCATGAAAAAGTGGAAGCATTTTGTGTATGGCCATTTAAATACAGTTATGCGTACTCCCCATGAAAAAGTAGAGTCATTTGGTGTGTCCCACACCCTGGAGCTCTCATGAGTGAGCCATGAAGAGCCATCTTCTCTTCTTTCACAACGTTTATAGTTCAAATGTGATAATTTTCCTGAAAGAAAGAAAAAACATAAGACAATTCGGGCGATTCACAATGCAGTGCACCACCAAGAGTTTGCCATGGAGAGTCAACTTTTCAAGGCTATGGTCGACAAAATATGGCCCATTTGAATGATAACTTGAGCTACATTGTATTATGTTTACAGATAGGGGCATAGCGTTCTGCCGCCTTACAAAAAAATCACCATATTGATACAAAGAAAAGAAAAGGGCAAACATATACTCGAATCATACTCTTACGAAACTACTGACCGGAAAAAAACGAACAATTTCAAATGTCCTGCGCTGCGATTTTGTCGACCATCTCCCACAATGCACTGGGAAAAATAAACTCTCCTTGGCAAACTATTGGTGGCGCTCTGCATTATGGATTGCCCAAATTACTCTTAAAAAAACCCCCTTTTTTATCTGGTCTTATTTTAGAGCTTATTTTTTGCATCATTACTTTAATGTCTGGCTTTACATTGGATTAGTTGTCAAAGCATTCACTATTTGAGCTTTTATGGTAACAACTGAATTTCTGTATGAATAGCATTTATTTGTATTGCAAGCAGAATATCCATTACCAATTATCCATTGAATTAATTTTGCTGTATTGTATTTTGCTTCTTAGTATGTTGCTACAGCAAATCATAAGGTTCTAGATGTTGAATCGGCAAACAAATGAAACAATTGAACGTACATTGTTTGAAGGATCTATAAAATATAACCAACTACATGTACTAGTGTTGTACCCCATCCTGCGGTTGTCACAAAAAAGTACATGTATGTCTATTTTTTTTGGGGGGGGGGTGCTTTTGGGGGTCTGATGCGCATTGCTTGTAAGAGCTAGAAAATGAAGCGCAGTTAAATGGAGGTTGCTTATACTCATATCAGCCAAATAGTGATGTTGGGCAGAATATAAACGCCAGGTTGCCGCATTGTAAGCAGGTTTGTCAACTGATTGATGGCTGTTTGTTTGTAAAAGGTAGAAAATTGACTGCAAAAGGTAGAAAATTGACTTCAAGCAGTTAATGGAAGTTTTATATGCTCATATATCAATCAATTAACTGCTTCAAAGTGATTGAAAACTAATATTACCTTTTGATTGCAAAGAGGGCTCTATGTGTTCTTAAGGCTACAGAACAACTGATGCATGATGTAAAGTTGTTGAGCTTGGTATGTGTGTTGCAGTCTCGCTGTTTGTACCGATTTGAAGGTTGCATGCAGGCAGAAAGTGATCTTGCATATTACCCAATCAATGTTGAAAGAGATCAGTGTCATCCAATCAGAAGCCCAGGCAACACATCAGCAGATCAGTAATTAATTTCAACAATTTATGTGTGACGTATTATCTTGCCGCCAGGCAGCGCCCAGTTTAACAGAGCGTAGAGCGTAGTAAATAAGTCTTCTATCAAGAAGATTGCAGTGTGCTTTGCCTCTTCCTCAGTCTTGTTTTTCTAAGGTATATTTGCTCGTAAATGCAGCGAGTTGGCATGCAACAGTTCATATACCGCGACAGTGAAAGATATTGTTTATGTTCTTCTCAGCTCTTTGGTCGCATTGGTTAAATTGTGAATACTAGAATGCCAAATGCCGTGTACTGTGCCAATGCGTTAGGAAACAATTGGCGTCGGGCAGAGTGGCTGTTTACTTAGACTTAAAGGTTGCCATGCATGCAGGAGCAAGACCTAGTTATTGCACTTTAAGCAATCAACATTGAAAGGGATCTGTGTTAACCAAGCAGAGGCTTACACAAGACATCTGCATGTAAAAAATTAAGTGACCATAATTTTTCGATGACGCATCTCTTGCCACCAAGCCACGTCTAGTTTACTGATGTTTTAGCAGCTTAACAATAGCTGGTTTTGCACTGGCGATTATAAGTACTGGCACGAAATTTATGGACGTTGGAGACTACAATTTTTCAACAGCAGACAGTGTCGGAAACAGCTATAAGATTGATCAGTGCATCATTCTTGTGATTACAACGATTCTCCTTTTGACACTGATTAACTTTGTCTTCTTGTACTGAGACATGTGGATTGCATCCAGGATACCACCACAGTCTTTCTGAGAGCTCTGACAGCTGCTGTTCTGGGAGGCTGACACAAAACATCTGCATGTGAACAATTAATGACCAAAAATGTTAAGCTGACGCACCGTCTTGCCACCAGGTGACACCTAGTTTACTGATGTTTTGTCAGCTTAAAAATAACTTTTGTTACTTAGTACAGGAGATTAGATACGGACAGGAAAATGATCAGTCGCAAATTTGCCACCTCTTCAGATTTTGTTTTACCCGTTCCACCATGCATTCAATTAGAGATTTTACGGATCTCAGAGACTAAACTTTTTCAACAACACCGGTTTTGGCAGAAATTTCATCCTATCCTGTGTTAAGAGCATATGTGAACAGGAATTGGAAATCCCAAATTTGCCACGACTTCTGAGCATAGGTTTGAGTTACTTTAGCCTTGCCACAATGAATTCTACTCCAAATATTACGGATCTAGGAGACTACAATTTTTCAAGTACACCGGCATCAACAGATGGTGTAGCAGACAGCCTTAGAACTGTCCAGTGTATCCTTCTTGTAACAACGATTCTCCTTTTGACACTGAACCCACTTTGCCTTCTGGTACTGAGACGTGTGGACAGCATCCAGGACACCACCAAAGTCTTTCTGAGAGCTCTGATAGCTGCCAATCTTGGAGTTGGGATTTTCCTGGCCCTGCCGATGACATTTGCCACTTTCTACCAGGCCTGGCCTTTTGGTGATACTTTGTGTGGATTGCAAGCCTTTCTCCTATCTACCATCATCTATTCCCCTCCTGCATCTCTGCTCATGATGACAGTAGATCGTTACATTTCAGTGGTTCATGCACTCCGCTACCCTTCACTTGTAACTGTGAAACGGGCACAAATTGCTGTCATCTCTCTTTTGGGGGCACTTCTGCTGATAGGAATTGGATACAACTTTGTGGGAGAATGGCACTTTGTGTACAGGCACACATTTCTTTTTTGTGTGTGTAATAATGACAAAGCAGGAAATTTGTCCTTGCCATTCATTCAAGTGACATTTTCGTGCATAGTATCATTTGCTCTGCTTACAGTTCTGATAACGTACATCCGACTCTTTCTGATTTCCCGACATCACCAACGGCGCATCCATGCCAACAATCCAGCTGCCCTTGAAGGTAATCCACTTCCGAGACCCAACAGCAGGATGCCTCACACGTTACTCATCATTGTACTGAGTGCATTCATCTTCAATCTCCTACCACTTTTTTGGATCGTACTCGGTGATGTTAATATGGACCCCTTGGTAAACTTTTTCATGTTTGACCTGCCCGTTCTTACTAACAGTTGGTTGAATGTGGTCATCTATTTCTTCAGGAACAAGGACGTCCGACAAGCAACCAGAAATCTGCTGAGAACTTACTTCACACTTTTGCAGCAGCATTTTCCATTTACATGTACTTGCGACACAAGTTGAACCAAAAGATTAAACTTGTAACATTTGAAATCTAATCTTACTATTTATTTTGTTGTTGCAAATTGTTTCTTTTTCCTTTGATCCTTTCAGTTTTCTCAAAGCACATCAGAAACTTGACTTCTCATTGCGTTCTTATAATAAGGAATATCTTAGCAGTAGAGCTGTTTTGAAGTTACACAGCCATACACATAACTACTTGTTCCATTGCGCAGAAAACTTCAAAAACTTAAAAGCAACCTGAGTGAGGACATTTTTTTTTCATATGCACTAATGTATGCCTAATGATATTAGGCCAAACAAAAAATGTTCTGCGTCCGATTACATGGCATTTGAAAATAGGGTATGTAGGTAGGTAGGGACATTGGGGGGGGGTTAATTTTTTTTTTTTTGAACGATCATATGGAGGTGTTTGCGTGTAGTCAAGGGTAAAAGGTAGTAATGGATGATTTTCATTTTTTTTCCCCCTCATTTTTTCCCCCCAAAAATTAGGGTAGGGTCTGTCAAAATAGGGTAGGTAGGGTAACCAGAAACAGAACTTTTTTTTTGCCTTAGATGGAAGAGAACTTTGATTGATGTGCTGTAAATGCAACGCACGAGTACACAAACCTGTAGTTGCATTTTCTGTGAAAATGAACAAAAGTTATTAATTTCCACGTACGCACTTGTGTTTTATTTTGTTGTGTTTTATTTTGTTGGAAATGAAATGAAATGCTCATTCACTGATTTTTCATTCGGGGTTGACGTAGTGTATCAATTTAATACATTTAGTTTTCAATACAAACACGGACATTTAATCACGGACATTTAATCAGTCAAGTGTTCGTAGGTCTGTGTACCAAAATTGATGCACCAAGCAGGCTTCATTGTAATTGGTGGGTAAAGTAATTTCATGTAGCCCTATTCTTTAGTCTCACAAATATAAAGAATTGTGAATTAATCATTTCTATGTTCCTTCATCTGTGTAAAATCACCATTTGGTATACTCATCTTGAAGTAGTTCAATGTGTGTGTCTGTCAATTGGTCTTCTATCAAGAATATTGCAGCACGCTTTGGCTCTTTCTGAGTCTTGTATTTCTAAGGCCTTTTACTCATAAAGGCAGCGAGTTGGCAAGCAACAGTTCATATACCACGACAGTGAAAGAGATTGTTTATGTTCTTCTGGGCCGTTAGGCCGCGTTGGTTAAAATGTAAATACTATATTGCCAAATTGTATGCCAATGAGTTTGGAAACAGTTGGCGACAGGCAGAGTGGTGGTTTACTCCGATCTGATGCAGGTTGCCATGCATGCGCAAGGAAGACCTGTTATTGCGTTTATTGCAAGTATTGAAGGATCTGTGTTAACCAATCAGATGCGGCCACAACACATCTGCATGGAAAAATATCAACTGACCATATAAATTTTGGATGACGCATCCTCTTGCCACCAGGTGACACCCAGTTTACTGATGTTTTAGTAGCTTAAAAATAACTGGTTTTGTACAAGAGATTAGATACTGGCACAAAACTGATCATTCCCATAACTGATCATTCCCACTTCTGTACCCTTGCCACGATGAATTCTACTGCAAATTTTCTGCATGCTGGAGACTACAATTTTTCAACTGCACGGGTGTCAACAGACAATGTAGCAGACAGCATTAGGATTGTCCAGTGTATCCTTCTTGTCCTGACAACGATTCTCCTTTTGACACTGAACCCACTTTGTCTTCTTGTACTGAGACGTGTGGACAGCATCCAGGACACCACCAAAGATTTTCTGAGAGCTCTGACAGCTGCTGATCTCGGAGTTGGGATTTTCCTGGTCCTGCCAATGACATTTGCTGCTTTCTACCAGGACTGGCCTTTTGGTAATGTACTGTGTGGACTGCAGGCCTTTCTCGCACCCACCATCTGCTGTCTCTCTCCGGTATATCTGCTCATGTTGACAGTAGATCGTTACATTTCAGTGGTTCATGCACTCCGCTACCCTTCACTTGTAACTGTGAAACGGGCGCGAATTGCTGTCGTGTCTGTTTTACTGGCTCTTTTGTTGATATCAATTGGATCCAGCTTTGTGGCAGATTGGGTCTTTAGTTACAGTCCAGTAGTATTTTTGTGTGCTTTTGTTGATCTGAACAAAAGACTTTCGACCTTAAAGTTTATGCAAGTGATATTTTCATGCACAACAGTATCTGCTCTACTCACAATTCTGTTAACATACATCAAACTCTTTCTGATTTCCCGACATCATGAACGGCGCATCCATGCTGACAATCCAGCTGCCGTTGAAGGTAATCCACCTCCAAGACCCAACAATAAGATGCTTCACACGTTACTCATCATTGTACTGAGTGCATTCATCCTCAACCTCTTGCCCCTTTTGTGGCTCATTCTAGGCCACTTCGGTGACCACATTGGGACATTTTTCGTGCTTATGCTGCCCATTCTTACAAACGGTTGGTTGAACATGGTCATCTATTTCTTCAGGAACAAGGACATCCGACAAGCAACCAGAAGCCTTCTGATGACTTACTTCACTTTTTTGCAGCAGCGTTTTTTGTGCATCTCAAATTGAACAAAGAGATCAGTATTCAGCATTTGCTGACATTTACAATCTCTTTTAACATTGAATTCGAATGATTGCCCGAAAAATCAATTAATATTGCTCAGTGGCGCACCCAAGGGGGGGGGGCTCGGGTAGCTTGAGCTGAGCCCCCCCCCCCCCAAGAGATTGTCAATTATTTTTATTTTTTGGGGGGGGGGGAATTTCTTTTTTAGTCCCACGATTTGTCCTTGGTGATATGAATGTGGCCTGTTTTCGAGTAGTATAATAGGGGTGTAAGTGGAGCCACCAACGTCAAAATAGGCTGCCCCTCCAAAAAAAATTTGGCCAATTTTTTTTGAAATTGTTTTTACTTTTAACAAATTTGTAAAAAAAAAAAATTAAGCCCCCCCCCCCCCAAACCAAATCCTGGGTGCGCCACTGATATTGCTGTACAAGAACAGGCTTCTTGTCAACTCACTGTAACTAAGGAAGAGAGAAGAGGGTGTGGGATGGGGGAATGGTGAACACTCGAGCATCATTGATACCATACAGGGTTATTGCTGACTCCATGGGTGTGTGTCCATTTGAATACAGTTGTGCATATACCGTACTCTCCATGAAAAAGTGGAAGCATTTTGTGTATGGCCATTTAAATACAGTTATGCGTACTCCCCATGAAAAAGTAGAGTCATTTGGTGTGTCCCACACCCTGGAGCTCTCATGAGTGAGTCATGAAGAGCCATCTTCTCTTCTTTCACAACGTTCATAGTTCAAATGTGATAATTTTCCTGAAAGAAAGAAAAAACATAAGACAATTCGGGCGATTCACAATGCAGTGCGCCACCAAGAGTTTGCCATGGAGAGTCAACTTTTCAAGTTTATGGTTGACAATATATGGCCCATTTGAATGATAACTTGAGCTATTTTGTTTACAGATATAGGGGCATAGCGTTCTGCCGCCTTACAAAAAATCACCATATTGATACAAAGAAAAGAAAAGGGCAAACACTTGAATCATACGCTTCAAAACTACTGACCGGAAAAAACGAACAATTTCAAATGTCCCGCGCTGCGATTTTGTCGACCATCTCCCACAATGCACTGGGAAAAATGAACTCTCCGTGGCAAACTATTGGTGGCACTCTGCATTGTGAATTGCCCGAATTACTCTACAAAAATTGTTTTATCTGGCCATATTTTAGAGCTTATTTTTCGCATCATTATTTTAATGTCTGGCTTTACATTGGATTAGTTGTCAAAGCATTCACTATTTGAGCTTTTATGGTAACAACTGAATTTCTGTATGAATAGCATTTATTTGTATTGCAAGCAGAATATCCATTACCAATTATCCATTGAATTAATTTTGCTGTATTGTATTTTGCTTCTTAGTATAATTTACATTATCCATGTTGCGACAGCAAATCATTGTTCTAGATGTTGAATCGGCAAACAATTGAACGTACATTGTTTGAAGGATCTATAACGTATAACCAACTACTAGTGTTGTACCCAATCCTGCGGTTGTCACAAGAAAGTATGTCTATTTTATTTTTCCGGTGCTTTTGGGGGTCTGATGCGCATTGCTTGTAAGAGCTAGAAAATGAAGCGCAGTTAATGCAAGTTGCTTATACTCATATCAGCCAAATGGTGATGTTGGGCAGAATATAAATGCCAGGTTGCCGCATGTAAGCAAGTTTGTCAACTGATTGATGGCTGTTTGTTTGTAAAAGGTAGAAAATTGACTGCAAAAGGTAGAAAATTGAAAGCAGTTAATATGCTCTTATAATAGTTTTTATATGCTCATATATCAATCAATTAACTGCTTCAAAGTGATTGAAAACTAATATTACGTTTTGATTGCAAAGGGGGCTCTATGTGTTCTTAAGGTTAGAGAACAACTGATGCATGATGTAAAGTTGTTGACCTTGGTATGTGTGTTGCAGTCTCGCTGTTTGTACCGATTTGAAGGTTGCATGCAGGCAGAAAGTGATCTTGCATATTAACCAATCAATGCTGAAAGAGATCAGTGTCATCCAATCAGAAGCCCAGGCAACACAACAGCAGATCAGTAATTAATTTCAACAATTTATGTATGACGTATTATCTTGCCGCCAGGCAGCGTCCAGTTTAACAGAGCGTAGACCGTTGATGACATGTTGTTTATGTGTTACATGATGTGATGACATGTTGTTGATGTTTTGCAAGACGAAATATATTCTGTTCCTTCAGTAAGAGAACATGTGAGCAGGAATCTGATTGGTCTTAAAGTTACCAAAAGCCTGAGGCGTGTGGACAGCTTCCAGGACACCACCAATGTCTTTCTGAGAGCTCTGACAGCTGCCGCTCTTGGAGTTGGGATAGGGGTCTTGGCCCTGCCGATGACATTTGCTACTTTCTACCAGGCCTGGCCTTTTGGTGATGCTTTGTGTGGATTGCAGGCCTTTCTCCTATCTACCATCTTCTATTTCTCTCCTATTTATCTGCTCATGTTGACAGTAGATCGTTACATTTCAGTGGTTCATGCACTACGCTACCCTTCACTTGTAACTGTGAAACGGGCATGAATTGCTGTCGTGTCATTTGCTCTGCTAACAATTCTGATAACGTACGTCAGGTTCTTTCTGATATCCCGACATCACCAACGGCACATCCATGCTGTCAATCCACTTACCTAAATACAACAACAAATTGCCGAAACAACCAACTGTGATTGATGTGCTGTAAATGCAATGCAAGAGTAATCAAACCTATAATTGTGTTTTCTGTTAGAATGAACAAAAGTTATTCATCTCCACGCACGCACTTGTGTGTAATTTGTGGGAAATGAAGTGAAATGCTCATTTACTGATTATCCATTCAGGGTTGAAGTGTATCAATTTAAAACATGTAGTTTTGAACACAACATTAGACATTGCCGTGTAGAAATTCAATCCGTCAAGTGTTTGGAGGTTTGTGTACCAATATTGATGCGCCAAGCAGGCATCATTGCATTTGGTGGATTATGTAATTATTTCAAGGTTTTCTTCCTCTGTATGAAATGACCAGTTGGTTTGCCCCATAATTACATGTATGCTTTCATTGTGTAGTACATATGTAAATAAGTCTTCTATCAAGAAGAAGATTGCAGTGTGCTTTGCCTCTTCCTCAGTCTTGTTTTTCTAAGGTATATTTGCTCGTAAAGGCAGTGAGTTGGCATGCAACAGATCATATACCGCGACAGTGAAAGATATTGTTTATGTTCTTCTCAGCTCTTACAAATGTAGGTCGCATTGGTTAAATTGTGAATACTAGAATGCCAAACGCTGTGTACTGTGCCAGTGCGTTAGGAAACAATTGGCGTCGGGCAGAGTGGCTGTTTACTTAGATTTGAAGGTTGCCATGCATGCAGGAGCAAGACCTAGTTATTGCACTTTAAGCAATCAACATTGAAAGGGATCTGTGTTAACCAATCAGAGGCTTACAAAAGACATCTGCATGTAAAAAATTAAGTGACCATAATTTTTGGATGACGCATCTCTTGCCACCAAGCCACACCTAGTTTACTGATGTTTTAGCAGCTTAACAATAGCTGGTTTTGCACTGGCGATTTTAGGTACTGGCATGAAATTTATGGACGTTGGCGACTACAACTTTTCAACAGCAGACAGTGTCAGAAACAGCTATAAGATTGATCAGTACATCATTCTTGTGATTACAACGATTCTCCTTTTGACACTGATCAACTTTGTCTTCTTGTACTGAGACATGTGGATTGCATCCAGGATACCACCACAGTCTTTCTGAGAGCTCTGACAGCTGCTGTTCTGGGAGGCTGACACAAAACATCTGCATGTGAACAATTAATGACCAAAAATGTTAAGCTGACGCATCGTCTTGCCACCAGGTGACACCTAGTTTACTGATGTTTTGTCAGCTTAAAAATAACTTTTGTTACTTAGTACAGGAGATTAGATACGGACAGGAAAATGATCAGTCGCAAATTTGCCACCTCTTCAGATTTTGTTTTACCCGTTCCACCATGCATTCAATTAGAGATTTTACGGATCTCAGAGACTAAACTTTTTCAACAACACCCGTTTTGGCAGAAATTTCATCCTATCCTGTGTTAAGAGAAAATGTGAACAGGAATTGGAAATCCCAAATTTGCCACGACTTCCGAGCATAGGTTTGAGTTACTGTAGCCTTGCCACAATGAGTTCTACTCCAAATGTTACGGATCTAGGAGACTACAATTTTTCAAGTACACCGGCATCAACAGATGGTGTAGCAGACAGCCTTAGAATTGTCCAGTGTATCCTTCTTGTAACAACGATTTTCCTTTTGACACTGAACCCACTTTGCCTTCTGGTACTGAGACGTGTGGACAGCATCCAAGACACCACCAAAGTCTTTCTCAGAGCTCTGATAGCTGCCAATCTTGGAGTTGGGATTTTCCTGGCCCTGCCTATGACATTTGCTGCTTTCAACGAGGACTGGCCTTTTGGCGATACATTGTGTGGATTGCAAGCCTTTCTCCTATCTACCATCATCTATTCTCCTCCTGCATCTCTGCTCATGTTGACAGTAGATCGTTACATTTCAGTGGTTCATGCACTCCGCTACCCTTCACTTGTAACTGTGAATCGGACACGAATTGCTGTCATGTCTGTTTTGGGGGCACTTTTGCTGATAGGAATTGGATACAACTTTGTGGGAGAATGGCACTTTGTGTACAGGCACACATTTCTTTTTTGTGTGTGTACTAATGACAAAGCAGGAAATTTGACCTTGCCATTCATTCAAGTGACATTTTCATGCATAGTATCATTTGCTCTGCTAACAATACTGATAACGTACATCAGACTCTTCCTGATTTCCCGACATCATGAACGGCGCATCCATGCCAACAATCCAGCTGCCCTTGAAGGTAATCCACTTCCGAGACCCGGCACTAAGACACTTCACACGTTGCTCATCATTGTACTGAGTGCATTCATCTTCAATCTCCTACCACTTTTGTGGATCGTACTCGGTGATGTTAATATGGACCCCTTGGTAAACTTTTTCATGTTTGACCTGCCCGTTCTTACTAACAGTTGGTTGAATGTGGTCATCTATTTCTTCAGGAACAAGGACGTCCGACAAGCAACCAGAAATCTGCTGAGAACTTACTTCACACTTTTGCAGCAGCATTTTCCATTTACATGTACTTGCGACACAAGTTGAACCAAAAGATTAAATCTGTAACATTTGAAATCTAATCTTACTATTTATTTTGTTGTTGCAAATCGTTTCTTTTTCCTTTGATACTTTCAGTTTTCTCAAAGCACATCACACACTTGACTTCTCATTGTGTTCTTATAATAAGGAATATCTTAACAGTAGAGCGAGCTGTTTTGAAGTTACACAGCCATACACGTAACTACTTGCTCTATCGCGCAGAAAACTTTAAAAAAAATTAAGCGATCTGAGTGAGGACATTTTCTTTTCATATGCACGATTGTATACCTAATGATATTAGGCCAAAGAAAAAAATGTTCTGCGTCCGATTACATGGCATTTGGAAATAGGGTAGGTAGGTAGGTAGGGACATTTGGGAGGGGGGGTTAATTTTTTTTTTGAACGATCATATGGAGGTGTTTGCGTGTAGTCAAGGGTAAACGGTAGTAATGGATGATTTTCATTTTTTTTCCCCCTCATTTTTCCCTCCAAAAATTAGGGTAGGGTCTGTCAGAATAGGGTAGGTAGGGTAACCGGAAGCAGAACTATTTTTTTTGGCCTTAGATGGAATAGAACTTTGATTGATGTGCTGTAAATGCAACACACGACTACACAAACCTGTAGTTGCATTTTTTGTGAAAAGTTATTAATTTCCACGCACACACTTGTGTGTAATTTGTTGGAAATAAAATGAAATGCTCATTTACTGATTATCCATTCAGGGTTGTAGCGTATCAATTTAATACATTTAGTTTTAAATACAAACACAGACGCAGCTGTGTAAACATTTAATCTGTCAAGTGTTTGTAGGTTTGTGTACCAATAATGATGCGCCAAGCATCAATTAAGTAATTTCATATAGCTCTATAGTTTAGACTCACTGATATACAGAATTTTGTGAATTAATCACTTCAAGGTTTCCTTCATCTGTATAAAATTATCATTTGGTATATCCATCATAAAGGCATGCATTGTGTGTGTCGATGTCAGTTTGTCCTCTATCAAGAAGAATGCAGCGCACTTTGGCTCTTGGTGAGTCTTGTTTTTCAAAGGTATATTACTTATATAGGCAGCGAATTGGCATGTATCAGTTTGTATACCGAAAAGAGATTGTTTATGTTCCTTTCAGCTCTCAGGTCGCGTTGTTTAAAATGTAAATACTATATTGCCAAATTGTATGCCAATGAGGTTGGAAACAATTGGCGTCAGGCAGAGTGGCGGTTTACGCAGATCTGATGCAGGTTGCCATGCATGCGCAAGGAAGACCTGTTATTGCGTTTATTGCAAGTATTGAAGGATCTGCGTTAACCAATCAGATGCGGACACAAGACATCTGTATGGAAAAAAATCAACTGACCATATAAATTTTGGATGACACCCAGTTTACTGTTGTTTTAGCAGCTTAAAAATAACTGGTTTTGTACAAGAGTTTAGATACTGGCACAAAACTGATCATTCCCACTTCTGTACCCTTTCCACGATGAATTCTACTCCAAATTTTATGGATGCTGGCAACTCCAATTTTTCAACTACACTGGCATCAACAGACAATGTAGCAGACAGCATTAGGATTGTCCAGTGTATCCTTCTTGTCCTGACAACGATTCTTCTTTTGACACTGAACCCACTTTGTCTTCTCGTACTGAGACGTGTGGACAGCATCCAGGACACCACCAAAGATTTTCTGAGAGCTCTGACAGTTGCTGATCTCGGAGTTGGGATTTTCCTGGTCCTGCCAATGACATTTGCTGCTTTCTACCAGGACTGGCCTTTTGGTAATGCACTGTGTGGACTGCAGGCCTTTCTCACACCAACCATCTGCTGTCTCTCTCCTGTATATCTGCTCATGTTGACAGTAGATCGTTACATTTCAGTGGTTCATGCACTCCGCTACCCTTCACTTGTAACTGTGAAGCGGGCACGAATTGCTGTCATGTCTGTGTTTGCAGCTCTAACCAGAAACAGAACTTTTTTTTTTGCCTTAGATGGAATAGAACTTTGATTGATGTGCTGTAAATGCAACGCACGAGTACACAAACCTGTAGTTGCATTTTCTGTTAGAATGAACAAAAGTTATTAATTTCCACATACGCACTTGTGTTTTATTTTGTTGGAAATGAAATGAAATGCTCATTCACTGATTTTTCATTCAGGGTTGACGTAGCGTATCAATTTAATACATTTAGTTTTCAATACAAACACAGACATAGCCATGTAAAAATTTAATCAGTCAAGTGTTCGTAGGTCTGTGTACCAAAATTGATGCACCAAGCAGGCTTCATTGTAATTGGTGGGTAAAGTAATTTCACGTTTCACTCACAAAGGCAGCGAGTTGGCATGGAACAGTTCGTATACCACAACAGTGAAAGAGGTTGTTTATGTTCTTCTTGGCCGTTAGGCCGCGTTGGTTAAAATGTAAATACTACATTGCCAAATTGTATGCCAATGAGGTTGGAAACGATTGGCGTCAGGCAGAGTGGCGGTTTACTCAGATCTGATGCAGGTATGCTGTGCATGCGCAAGGAAGACCTGTTATTGTGTTTATTGCAAGTATTGAAGGATCTGCGTTAACCAATCAGATGCGGACACAAGACATCTGCATGTAAAAAAATCAACCGACCACAATTTTTTGGATGAAGCATCCTCTTGCCACCTGATGACACCTACAGCTGTAGTTTACTGTTGTTTTAGCAGCTTAAAAATAACTGGTTTTGTACAAGAGATTAGATACTGGCACAAAACTGATCATTCCCATAACTGATCATTCCCACTTCCACAATGAATTCTACTGTGAATTCTACGGATGCTGGCAACTACAATTTTTCAACTACACTGGCATCAACAGACAATGTAGCAGACAGCATTAGGATTGTCCAGTGTATCATTCTTGTCCTGACAACGAGTCTCCTTTTGACACTGAACCCACTTTGTCTTCTCGTACTGAGACATGTGGACAGCATCCAGGACACCACCAAAGTCTTTCTGAGAGCTCTGACAGCTGCTGATCTCGGAGTTGGGATTTTCTTCGCTTTGCCAATGACATTTGCTGCTTTCTACCAGGCCTGGCCTTTTGGCAATGCTTTGTGTGGATTCCAAGCCTTTATCTCACCCACCATCTCCTCTCTCCCTCCTGTATCTCTGCTCATGTTGACAGTCGATCGTTACATTTCAGTGGTTCATGCACTCCGCTACCCTTCACTTGTAACTGTGAAACGGGCACGAATTGCTGTCATGTCTGTTGTTGCAGCTCTTTTGTTGATATCAATTGGATACAACTCCGTGGCAGAATGGCACTTCTATTACATGCCAGGAATTTTTTTTTGTTCTGTTTTTCATCCGAAGCTAGGATACTTAAACGTGGTGTTCTTCCAGGTGATATATTCATGTACAATGCTATCTGCTGTACTCACAATTCTGGTAACTTACATCAGACTTTTTCTGATTTCTCGACATCATCAACGGCGCATCCATGCTGGCAATCCAGCTGCCCTTGAAGGTAATCCACCTCCGAGACCCAACAATAAAATGCTGCACACGTTGCTCATGATTGTACTGAGTGCATTCATCTTCAACCTTTTGCCACTTTTGTACGTTATTCTTGGTGCATCTTTGTATGCAAATCACTTGGTAACATTTTTCATGCTCGCATTGCCCTCTTATACAAACAGTTGGTTGAACATGATCATCTATTTCTTCAGGAACAAGGACATTCGACAAGCTATCAGAAATCTGCTTACAACTTACTACACATTTTTGCAGCAGCATTTTACATGCAACTCAAATTGAAAGAAGAGATCGAATGAGCACAATTCTAATTCAATCTCTTTTAACTTTGAGTTACTACACATGTACATGTATGGTTCACTTGGTAAACCATGCATCCCTCATCTTACTTGGCATCACCTATGGACTCCACAATTAACGTTGGAATGAGCTTCATTACTGCAATACGTTTGCGTTAACGGCATTCCTAATACTGTGGCTTTGTGTACATTCAAATGAACATTTGCCATGCAAACAACCAGTGAAAATTGAAAGCATGCAGTTTGTCTTAAACATTGGAGCTGTCATGAGTTGGCCACATAGTGTCATCGAGATGTACTGTAGCTACACAGTGACTTTAGTTCACTGATGAAGACTTTGGACTAATTTGGCAGCATTTGCTGTTGTTTGAAGTTTTTTTTTTATTCCATGTATACAAGGAAGAATGTTGTTATCTCCCTGTAGGCAAAGAAGAACAGAGATAAAACAATCTCTTTTGAATGTTCTGAACGACTTTATTTGAAGATGGGCAATTTTGTAAAATCCAACATACCGTACGTGCAACCACATAATGTACATGTACATGGTCGTTAAAGGCGGTGGTACCTTAGTTTGGGCTTTAATAATTGTTTTCTACCTATTAAATGTCACACTATTAGTGATATATCAATTCACTTTTCCAAAAGCAGCTCATTAGAGTGTCAGACATGTACATCCGAATTAGGGGAATTGCCCAGATACATGTGTGCAATGTATGTACGGTAGGACAATTTCAACTAGGGAATGTCAAACTTTTTAAACTGTTAAATTTTTTTCAATAAGGGAAAAATAATGTGCTTGAACGTTTGAAATAAGTACCTATAAACTAGCTTGGTGCCTGGTTGCAGGTAATGTCTCTCACTATCAACGACAAGGCCCCAAGCCGTTTGAAACAACTTGTTTAAAACAGCCAAGCACATATTTATCATTCCCATTCATCAATACCTATTCGGTCAAAAAGTCAAAATAACTCAAAAATTGACAAAATTTCATCGATTTTTGTCAACAATTTTGTCTCATGTTTTGTTTAACACCCATCTGGCCGTATTTATGGTGTGTGTGTGTCTGAGATTGGCGTGCATGCGGCGTGGCACAGAATGGAGCACTGTTTTTACAGGTGGTCTAAAACCACCCACGTAGGTTGGTCGTCCAATACCATTACAGCTATCTTTGGGGTCGTGCATTTGGTGCACAGGGATATTTATGAGAAGACCTGCATTCATTGTTGTACTGAAATCAGACTTTTTACATCTGAAAGACATAATCAGTATTAAAAAAATGCATCTTTATTAACCTGTCTTTAATAATAGACATAATCTCCAGCGCCTTGAGTACCTAATTGTTGGTAGATACATGTACGTGTGCTATATAAGACTCCGGTATTATTATTGGTATCTTTCAACAGGTTTTCAAACCTTTATTGAAATTGGCAATCACATTGATATTGATGAATTAGGCCTATAGCTACAAAATGTACGTTTCTTTTTGTGAAAGGAGACTTCTGGCAAAAAGAGATAAAAGTCGCATCCAACTTGACTTTTACTAACACTCTCATGATAGGAATGGTCTGTCAACGTTTCTTTTATCATATAGGGAGAGGAACACTTTGTCATTCTTGTTTTTTTTCCTTCTGATGCACAGTGCTTGTAAAAGGTAGAATATTGGCTCACAGAAGCTAGTAAAGGTTGTTCATGTTCTTATCAGTCATTTTAGTTAAGTTGGCTCAAAAGTAAAGGCCAGGTTTCCAAATTGCACTCATTTTGTCATTTGATTGGCAGCAAATATTACTTTTTAGTTGCAAAGAGCATGAAACATTGCTTGGAAAAGGTAAAAGATTGGCTTGAACAGCTAATGGAATGGAGGGTGTATATCATTTAGCCAATTAGTCAATGAACAGGCCAGATTGCCAAATTGTCAGCAATTTTGGGATTGATGGCTAAATATCACTTTTGATTACAAAGAGCACTCTTTGTGCTCTTAAAGGGAATATACATCATTTGCTTTTGTTGTAATTTTCAGAAATGGATGGAATTGGGGGGGTTGGAAATATATAGCAAATATAGTTACACTGACTTTTTTGAGGTTTTGGGTTCGAAAATGCTATAAAAACCAAGAAAAATAATCATTTTCCTGTAGTCTGGTTCCCTGACTCCATATAAGAAGAAACAGAGCAGTTTACATACATTGGGGAATTGTAAGGTCAGGGAACCAGTCTAGCTGGCTTGTACCCGTTCATACATGTAGGTGTGTAATTGATTGCAAACAAGTGTGATGGTCAATTGGGGCCAGTATTTGAAAAAAGCCATTTTTTTCAATGCTGGTCGGCCGACCAGCGTTGGAAATTGATACAAAACTACCACTTTTCTTGAAAATGACAGTATACCAGGTGCCATGATTTTACAGGATGCTTTACACTGTCATTCACTAACAGTCCAGCAAGGTATTTCAAAATGATTTGGTAGTTTTATTTTTGGTTATTTGCAAATGTTGTATATTCCCTTTAAGATGACGGAGAAACTAAAGTTTAAATGATGGAGCTGGGCATATACATGCTGCAGTCTTGGTGTTCATACCTATTGGAAGGTTACATGCAGGCAAGAAGTGATCTTGCATATTAGCCAATCAAAATTGAGAAGTATCAGTGTCATCCAATCAGAGGCCCATGCAAAACATCAGCAGATCAGTCATGCATTTGCCACAATTTACGCATTATCTTGCCAACAGACAGCGCCCAGTTTTGCACACCGTAGACCGCCGGATTGTGATGACATGTTGTTGATCATATTTTGCAAAGAGTAATTACATCCTATTCTGCATTAAGAGCATATTTGAACAGGAATTTGAATCCTAAATTTTCCACAACTTCTGGGCGTAGGTTTGGGTTTCTGTAGTCTTGCCACAATGAATTCTACTCCAAATTTTACGGATCTAGGAGACTACAGTTTTTCAACACCACCGGAGTCAACAGACACTGATTGTCAGTTCTGTCCAGTATCATTCTTGTCCTAACAATGATTCTCCTTTTGACACTGAACTCACTTTGTCTTCTTGAAGTGAGATGTGTGGACAGCATCCAGGACACCGCCAAAGTCTTTCTCAGAGGCTCTGACAGCTGCTGGGTTTGGGTTTGTCTTTGCATACCAATGACAGTTGCTGCATTTTACCAGGACTGGCCTTTTGGTTATTCTTTGTGTGGATTGCAAGCCTTTCTCATACCCATCATCTCCTGTGTCTCTGCTCATGTTGACAGTGGATTGTTTTATTTCAGTGGTTCATGCACTCCGCTACCCTTCGCTTGTAACTGTGAAATGGGCAAAAATAGCTGTTATGTCTACTTTTGCGGCTCTTGTGTTGATACCAATTGGGTACAACTTTGTGGCAGAATGGTATTTTTATTACATGCAACCAGTTCTTTTTTGTACTTTTATTCATCAGAGGAACTCACACTGGAAAATGAAGTTCTTGCAAGTGATATATTCATGCACAATATTATCCGCCTTGATCACAGTTGTGATAACATACATGTACGGTACATCTGACTCTTTCTGATTTCCCGACATCATGAACGGCGCATCCATGCTGATAATCCAGCTGCCGTTGAAGGTAATCCACCTCTAAGAACCCAACAATAAGATGCTTCACACGCTACTCATCATCGTACTGAGTGCATTCATCCTAAACCTCTTGCCACTGTGGTTCATTCTCGGTAACCTTATGGACAACAGTCTGACCTTTTTCATACTTGACCTGCCCATTCTTACAAACAGTTGGTTAAACGTGGTCATCTATTTATCAAATCATATGTGCTCATATCAGCCAATTAGTCATGTTGGGCGGAAATTAAGAGCCAAATTGCATCAACGTAGGCAATTTGTCAACTGAATTGATGGCTTGATATTACTTTTTGATTGCAAAGATGATTCTTTGCGTTCTTAAGGTGATAGAACAACTGATAGATGATGTCAAATTTAAATGATCAGGGTATAGAGATTGGTACTTGACCTACAATCTTGATGTTCATACTGAAGCTTTGCATGCAGGCAACACGGGATCTTCAATATTAAAATCTTGAATATTAACTGTAACGTTGGGAGAGATCAGTGTCATCCAATCAGAGGCCTATTCAAGACATCAGCAGATCAGTAATGAATTTGCCATGGTTAATGTGTGATGCATTATCTTGCCAGCAGGCAGCGTCCAGTTTTACAGGCCTTAGACCGGAGGATGGTGATTACATGGTTAAGTCTATCCTTCAGGAAAGACGTTTTTACCCAAAACTACCCAAAACTCCGGATCATATAGAATTAGTATCTGTAGTCTTGCCACAATGAATTCAACTCCAAATTTTCCAGATCTGGGAGACTACAATGTTTCGACAACATCGGTGTCAACAGACGGTGTAGCAGACAGCCTTAGGATTGTCCAGTGTATCATTCTTGTCGTAACATCGGTTCTACTTTTGACACTGAATCCACTTTGTCTTCTTGTACTGCCACGCGTGGACAGCATCCAGGACACCACCAAAGTCTTTCTGAGAGCTCTGGCGGCTGCCGATCTTGGAGTTGGGATTTTCCTGGCCCTGCCGATGACATTTGCCACTTTCTACCAGGCCTGGCCTTTTGGCAATGTACTGTGTGGATTGCAGGCGTTTCTTGTACCAGCCGTCATGTGCAGCCCACTTATGTCTCTGTTCATGTTGACAGTAGATCGTTACATTTCAGTGGTGCATGCGCTTCGCTACATTTCACTTGTAACTGTGAAATGGGCACGAATTGCTGTCGTGTCTGTTTTACTGGCTCTTTTGCTGATATCAATTGGATCCAGCTTTGTGGCAGATTGGGTCTTTAGTTACAGTCCAGTAGTATTTTTGTGTGCTTTTGTTGATCCGAACAAAGGACTTTCGACCTTACAGTTTATGCAAGTGATATTTTCATGCATAGCAGTATCTGCTCTACTTACAGTGCTGATAACATACATCAGACTCTTTCTGATTTCCCGACATCACCAACGGCGCATCCAAGTTGATAACCCAGCTGCCGCTGAAGGTAATCCACCTCCAAGACCCAACAGCAGGATGCCTCACACGTTACTGATCATCGTACTGAGTGCATTCATCCTCAACCTGATGCCCCTTTTGTGGATCTTTCTCGATGACATTCTTACTGACCCCTTTGTAACCTTTTACATGCTTGACCTGCCCATCCTTACCACTAGTTGGTTGAACGTGGTTATCTATTTCTTCAGGAACAAGGACATCCGACAAGCAACCAGAAATCTGCTGAAAACTTACTTGACATTTTTGCAGCAGCGTTTTCCATTTACATGTACTTGCAATACAAGTTGAACCAACATATTAAATCTGTAACATTTGAAGTCTAGTTTTGCTATTTATTTCTTTGTTGGAAATTGTTTCTTTTTCGTTTAATCCTTTCAGTCTTCTCAAAGCACATCATCAACTTGACTTCTCATTGCCTTCTTATAATAACATACCTTTCCAGTAAGGCTGTTTTGAATTGACAAAACACTTGTTCATTACACATAGTACTTAAAAAGTTACATCATCCCGAGTATTGATATTTTTATTCTTTTTTTTTTTCATATGCACGATTGTAGACCTAATGATACTAGATGGAAGAGAACTTGGATTGATGTGCTGTTAATGCAATGCAAGAGTATACAAACCAATAGCTGTGTCTTTTGTTAAGATGAACAAAACTCATTAATCTCCACGCACGCACTTGTGCGTAATTTGTGGGAAATGTAATAAAATGCTCATTTACTGATGATTCATTCGGGGTTGTAGTGTATCAATTTAATACATTTAGTTTTAAATACAAACACAGACATACATGTAGCCGTGTAAAAATTTAATATGTCAAGTGTTCGTAGGTCTGTGTATTAATATTGATGCGCCAAGCAGGCGTCATTGCATTTGGTGGGTTAAGTAATTTCATATAGCTCTATAGTTTAGACTCACTGATAAACAGAATTTTGTGAATTAATCACTTCAAGGTTTCCTTCATCTGTATAAAATTATCATTTGGTATATCTATATATATATAAGAGAGAGTTTAACTCGGCCTCCAAGACGATGTTTGCTCATGAAAGGATCCGAGACTGCGCCAAAATCGCTCCAGGTCCGTGAAAAAATGCGGAGGGTGTCTTCCGCCGGGTCGGACACTTCGGGTCGACCTGATTTTCCCGTACGGACCGGCGATCCGTTTCGTCGATTTTTCGTGAATGCATTTTGCGCAGGAATTTGCCGTCGTGTGCGCTTTCACGTTGACTGCCTGGCCGCCCCCTGTGCTGGCTTTTTCTACATGTCTAGACTGTGCGAGGTCAGCGGCTTCGACGTAGGGGTTGCGTTTACGTGTTCTACTTGACTGTTTTGCAAAAGAGTTCACCAAACGGTAGCATGGGGTGACCTTGGCAAAATATTTTTTCTCCATGGTGCGTGGCCATCAAGTGTCCCTATTCTTTCATATGCTTCGCTTGCCGCCCCTGCGCCGAGTGCAACGAATACTCAGAAGGACCACACATTAGTATGCCTTGCGAGGTCTGACCAATCGAAAGTCTACACTGCGTGGTACTTCCGAGCTATGCGTAAAACCGTCGATGGCAACGCGTACTGCAGCCTACTACACACCCTGGAAACGAGGTTGGGTCTACGGTGCTCGCTATTTGCAGCGCAAGCATGTGACGTGATATAGTGCTCTGTTGCTTCCATCATGTGTTTACAGCTCCATGCATCAACCAAGGCTGACCGTTGTGAGTTCGCTGCCCACCACGTATAATTCAGTGTCGCGTTATAATTTCAGGGGCCTGTTTGGGATCAACAAAGGATCGATGCATTGCTTCAAATATCGCGATCTTAAACGCAGTCACAAAAAAATTGACGAAAAAGTGTCCAACCCGGTGGAAGACACCCTCCACATTTTTCCACGGACGTGAAGCCGCGGTCTTGGATCCGTTCAGGAGCAAACATTTCTCGGAGGCCGAGTAAAACTTGCTCTTATAGCCTTTAGATGGTTGAACCAACTTGAATAAAAGTTGAATCGACTTTTTCCTCGCAGACGGTCTCGCAAATTGTAAGAAGTTCAAGTTTACGTTTGTTGAAGAGTCCAATACTGAAACTAACTTAATTATGACCTTCCTCCATGATTCAGACCGTTTGTAATTTTATGGTAACACTCAACATTTTCATTTCAAATGACACCTTCACCTTTTATTGCATTATGATTTATTGTCAAAACTGTACAATCAGCCTTCGCCTGTGTATACTACAGTAACCTTTTCACTACGTTTTCCAAATGCGACTGCCTCACAAATGCGACTGATTCTATTGCTCAGAATACATGTAGCTGATTCAATTACTCCAAACTCAAAATTTTAAAAGATGATCTTCTGCTCCAATTGGTTTTAGTGGTCAGAAATTGCCTCAGATCACACCACAGAAATTGCTTTACTATAACTGCATGTCTCCCAACTATATCCCCCATTTACATTTAACTCCCAACATTTTCATCCCCAACACTACGCCCTACCCGATCTATGATCGGGTAAATCAGCTTGTCCATCATAAAGGCATGCATTGTGTGTGTCGATGTCAGTTTGTCCTCTATCAAGAAGATTGCAGCGCACTTTGGCTCTTGGTGAGTCTTGTTTTTCAAAGGTATATTACTTATATAGGCAGCGAATTGGCATGTAACAGTTTGTATACCGAAAAGAGATTGTTTATGTTCTTTTCAGCTCTCAGGTCGCGTTGTTTAAAATGTATATACTATATTGCCAAATTGTATGCCAATGAGGTTGGAAACAATTGGCGTCAGGCAGAGTGGCGGTTTACTCAGATCTGATGCAGGTTGCCATGCATGCGCAAGGAAGACCTGTTATTGCATTTATTGCAAGTATTGAAGGATCTGCGTTAACCAATCAGATGCGGACACAAGACATCTGTATGGAACTTACCATATCAATTTGGGATGACGCATCCTTTTGCCACCAGTTGACACCTAGTTTAGTTTTAGCAGCTTAAAAATAACTGGTTTTGTACAAGAGATTAGATACTGGCACGAAACTGATCATTCCCACTTTTGTACCCTTTCCACGATGAATTCTACTCCAAATTTTATGGATGCTGGCAACTCCAATTTTTCAACTACACTGGCATCAACAGACAATGTAGCAGACAGCATTAGGATTGTCCAGTGTATCCTTCTTGTCCTGACAACGATTCTTCTTTTGACACTGAACCCACTTTGTCTTCTTGCTCTGAGACGTGTGGACAGCATCCAGGACACCACCAAAGTCTTTCTGAGAGCTCTGACAGTTGCCGATCTTGGAGTTGGGATTTTCCTGGTCCTGCCAATGACATTTGCGGCTTTCTACCAGGACTGGCCTTTTGGTAATGCACTGTGTGGACTGCAGGCCTTTCTCACACCCACCATCTGCTGTCTCTCTCCGGTATATCTGCTCATGTTGACAGTAGATCGTTACATTTCAGTGGTTCATGCACTCCGCCACCCTTCACTTGTAACTGTGAAGCGGGCACGAATTGCTGTCATGTCTGTGTTTGCAGCTCTAACCAGAAACAGAACTTTTTTTTTTGCCTTAGATGGAATAGAACTTTGATTGATGTGCTGTAAATGCAACGCACGAGTACACAAACCTGTAGTTGCATTTTCTGTTAGAATGAACAAAAGTTATTAATTTCCACATACGCACTTGTGTTTTATTTTGTTGGAAATGAAATGAAATGCTCATTCACTGATTTTTCATTCGGGGTTGACGTAGCGTATCAATTTAATACATTTAGTTTTCAATACAAACACAGACATAGCCATGTAAAAATTTAATCAGTCAAGTGTTCGTAGGTCTGTGTACCAAAATTGATGCACCAAGCAGGCTTCATTGTAATTGGTGGGTAAAGTAATTTCACGTAGCCCTATAGTTTAGTCTCACAGATATAAAGAATTGTGAATTAATCATTTCTACGTTCCTTCATCTGTGTAAAATCACCATTTGGTATACTCATCATGTAGTCGTTCATTGTGTGTGTCTGTCAATTGGTCTTCTATCAAGAATATTGCAGCATGCTTTGGCTCTTTCTGAGTCTTGTTTTTGTAAGGCCTTTTACTCATAAAGGCAGCGAGTTGGCATGGAACAGTTCGTATACCACGACAGTGAAAGAGATTGTTTATGTTCTTCTGGGCCGTTAGGCTGCGTTGGTTAAAATGTAAATACTACATTGCCAAATTGTATGCCAATGAGGTTGGAAACGATTGGCGTCAGGCAGAGTGGTGGTTTACTCAGATCTGATGCAGGTATGCTGTGCATGCGCAAGGAAGACCTGTTATTGTGTTTATTGCAAGTATTGAAGGATCTGCGTTAACCAATCAGATGCGGACACCATACATCTGCATGTAAAAAAATCAACCGACCATAATTTTTTGGATGAAGCATCCTCTTGCCACCTGGTGACACCTACTGTAGTTTACTGTTGTTTTAGCAGCGTAAAAATAACTGGTTTCGTACAAGAGATAAGATA
This sequence comes from Patiria miniata, assembly GCF_015706575.1. Taxonomy (NCBI): domain Eukaryota; kingdom Metazoa; phylum Echinodermata; class Asteroidea; order Valvatida; family Asterinidae; genus Patiria; species Patiria miniata. The sequence continues at coordinate 38,599,257 of NW_024037072.1, forward strand.
CTGGAACAAAATTGATCATTCCCCTAACTGATCATTCCCACTTCCACAATGAATTCTACTGTGAATTCTACGGATGCTGGCAACTACAATTTTTCAACTACCGGTACACTGGCATCAACAGACAATGTAGCAGAGAGCCATAGGATTGTCCAGTGTATCCTTCTTGTCCTGACAACGATTCTCCTTTTGACACTGAACCCACTTTGTCTTCTTGTACTGAGACGTGTGGACAGCATCCAGGACACCACCAAAGTCTTTCTGAGAGCTCTGACAGTTGCCGATCTTGGAGTTGGGATTTTCCTGGTCCTGCCAATGACATTTGCTGCTTTCTACCAGGACTGGCCTTTTGGTAATGCACTGTGTGGACTGCAGGCCTTTCTCACACCGACCATCTGCTGTCTCTCTCCGGTATATCTGCTCATGTTGACACTAGATCGTTACATTTCAGTGGTTCATGCACTCCGCTACCCTTCACTTGTAACTGTGAAACGGGCGCGAATTGCTGTCGTGTCTGTTTTACTGGCTCATTTGTTGATATCAATTGGATCCAACTTCGTGGCAGATTGGGTTTTTAGTTACAGTCCAGTAGTATTTTTGTGTGCTTTTGTTGATCCGAACAAAGCACTTTCGACCTTAAAGTTTATGCAAGTGGTATTTTCATGCACAACAGTATCTGCTCTACTCACAATTCTGTTAACATACATCAAACTCTTTCTGATTTCCCGACATCATGAACGGCGCATCCATGCTGACAATCCAGCTGCCGTTGAAGGTAATCCACCTCCGAGACCCACCAATAAGATGCTTCACACGTTACTCATCATTGTACTGAGTGCATTCATCCTCAACCTCTTGCCCCTTTTGTGGCTCATTCTGGGTCACTTCAGTGACCACATTGGGCCATTTTTCGTGCTTATGCTGCCCATTCTTACTAACAGTTGGCTGAACGTGGTCATCTATTTCTTCAGGAACAAGGACATCCGCCAAGCAACCAGGAATCTCCTGCTGACTTACTTGACATTTGTCCAGCAGCATTTTCCATTTACATGTACTTGCAATACAAGTTGAACCAACGTATATATTCTGTAACATTTGAAATCTTAGTTTTACTATTTGTTTTGGTGTTGCACATTGTTTCTTTGTCCCTTGATCCTGTACTCTACTCTTCTCAAAGCACATCAACTTGACTTCTCATTACCTTCTAATAATAAAAAATACCTTTGTTTTGTTCATTCACTACTTGAATACTTTGAAAACATCTTGAGTGAGGAATTCTTTTTTCTTATGCATGATTGTAGACCTAATGATATTAGATGGAAGAGAACTTGGATTGATGTGCTGTAAATGCAGCGCCAGAGTACACAAACCAATAGCTGCGTTTACTGTTGGAATGAGCAAAAGTTATTAATCTCCACGCACGCACTTGTGCGTAATTGGTGGGAAATGTAATGAAATGCTCATTTACTGATTGTCCATTCGGGGTTGTAGTGTATCAATTTAATACATTTAGTTTTAAATACAAACACAGACGTAGCCGTGTAAAAATTTAATCTGTCAAGTGTTCGTAGGTCTGTGTACCAATATTGATGCACCAAGCAGGCTTCATTGTAATTGGTGGTTAAAGTAATTTCACATAGCCCCATAGTTTAGTCCCACAGATATAAAGAATTGTGAATTAATCATTTCTAGGTGCCTTCATCTGTGTAAAATCACCATTTGGTATACCCATCATGTAGTCATTCATTGTGTATGTCTGTCAATTGGTCTTCTATCAAGAATATTGCAGCACGCTTTGGCTGTCTCTGACTCTTGTTTTTCTAAGGCCTTTTACTCATAAAGGCAGCGAGTTGGCATGCAACAGTTCATATACCACGACAGTGAAAGAGATTGTTTATGTTCGTCTGGGCCGTTAGGCCGCGTTGGTTAAAATGTAAATACTATATTGCCAAATTATATGCCAATGAGGTTGGAAACGAATGGCGTCAGGCCGAGTGGTGGTTTACTCAGATCTGATGCAGGTTGCCATGCATGCGCAAGGAAGACCTGTTATTGCGTTTATTGCAAGTATTGAAGGATCTGTGTTAACCAATCAGATGCGGACACAAGACATCTGCATGGAAAAATATCAACTGACCATATAAATTTTGGATGACGCATCATCTTGATACCAGGTGACACCTAGTTTACTGTTGATTAGCAGCTTAAAAATAACTGGTTTTGTACAAGAGATTAGATACTGGCACAAAACTGATCATTCCCTTAACTGAATATTCCCACTTTTGTACCCTTTCCACAATGAATTCTACTGCGAATTCTACGGATGCTGGCAACTACAATTTTTCAACTACACTGGCATCAACAGACAATGTAGCAGACAGCCATAGGATTGTCCAGTGTATCCTTCTCGTCCTGACAATGATTCTCCTTTTGACACTGAACCCACTTTGTCTTCTTGTTCTGAGACGTGTGGACAGCATCCAGGGCACCACCAAAGTCTTTCTGAGAGCTCTGACAGTTGCTGATCTTGGAGTTGGGATTTTCTTCGCTTTGCCAATGACATTTGCTGCATTCTACGAGGACTGGCCTTTTGGTAATGCTTTGTGTGGATTCCAAGCCTTTCTCTCACCCATCATCTCCTCTCTCTCTCCTGTATCTCTGCTCATGTTGACAGTAGATCGTTACATTTCAGTGGTTCATGCACTCCGCTACCCTTCACTTGTAACTGTGAAGCGGGCACGAATTGCTGTCATGTCTGTGTTTGCAGCTCTTTTGTTGATATCCATAGGATCTGGCTTCGTGGCAGAATGGCACTTCTTTTATGTGCCAGTAGTTCTTTCTTGTGCTTTTATTCATGCGAAGCAGACATATTCAACCCTGATGTTTTTGCAAGTGATATATTCGTGTACAATATTATCTGCTGTACTCACAATTCTGGTAACGTATATCAGACTTTTTCTGATTTCCCGACATCACCAACGGCGCATCCATGCTGACAATCCAGCTGCCCTTGAAGGTAATCCACCTCTAAGACCCAACAACAAAAGTCTGTACACGTTGCTCATGATTGTACTGAGTGCATTCATCTTCAACCTCTTGCCGCTTGTGTACATTATTCTTGGTGCAGCTTTGTATGCGAATCACTTGGTAACATTTTTCATATTCCTGCTGCCCTCTTATACAAACAGTTGGTTGAATGTGTTCATCTATTTCTTCAGGAACAAGGACGTCCGCCAAGCAACCAGAAATCTGCTGAGGAGTTACTCCACATTTGTCCAGCAGCATTTTCCATGCAACTCAAATTGAATGAAGAGATCGAATGAGCACAATTCTAATAGATTTCAATCTCTTCTAACTTTGAGTTGCTATGGTTCACTTGCTAAACCATGCATCCCTCATCTTGCTTTGGATGGACTTTAGAAATAACACTTCAACTGACATGGCTAAGAGAGATACATGTAATGGATACCTGAGCTTCATTGCTGCCGTACGTTCCCATGTTAAAGGCATTCCTGACAATCTGAGTTTTCAAATGAACATTTGTCATGCAAACTATTAATAAAAAGTTGAAGCATGTAGTTTGTCCTAAACATTGGAGCTGTCATGATTTGGCCTCATAGACTTGTTTTGAAGATACATGTATGTAAGGCAACGTCACTATTAAAGGGAATATCAAACCTTTAAAAATAATTAATTTTTTTGTTAATATTTAAACCATGCCTCTGAATATGATGAGTTGTAAAGAGCGTTTTACTAAAACAGAGGAGCTTTTAGGGAAACTTAAAGGTAATTTACAACATTTGCAAACATCAAAAAACAAAACTACATGTACCAAATTATTATGAAATACCTTACTGGACTGTAAGTGTATAATACTCTCAAGCATCCTGTGAGTTCATTGCAACTGGCGTGCTGTCATGTTCAAGAAAAGGGGAAGTTTTGTACCAATGGCCGACCAATGTTGGAAAAATAAATGAATTTTTTTCTCGAATACTTCCCCCAATTTAACAAATTTAGTTAGTCCACAATTTGTTTGCAGTTGCTTACACATCTTTGAATTGGTGCAAGAAAGCTACTCTGGTTCCTTGACCTGACAATTCCCAGATGTCTATAAAATGCTTCATCTGAAGTAGGGTCAGGAAACCAGACTGAAGGACAAACATTCTTTTCTTGGTTTTTCCAGAATCTATGAACATAAAACTTTAAACAGATCAGTGTAACAATATTTGCTATAAACTACTAACCCACAAATCCACCCATTTATGAAAATTAAAGCAAAATCAATGTTGAATATTAGCTTTAAGCTGAATTTTCTGTGTAAATAGCCTTCATATTGCAAGCATTTTATTAATTGTACAATGTACATAAAAAAGACAAATAGCAGTTACAAACTTTAGATTAATTTTGTTTAAACTTGTTGCTTCTTAGGATTCACTGTGTACCCATATCTCTACAGCATATGATTGTGCTAGATGAAGATATGAGACACAAATAAAAGTAGAATGTACATTTTTTGAAGCATCTGTTCTATATTGTACATCATACCCTTTCAAAAATGTTTAGTCTTCTAATTTGTTTTGTTTTACATCCTTCACATAATGGACTCTTAAGTATGATCAAATTATGTTGAAAAACAAATAATTAATTGATCCTGTGTCTTGCTGCCATCTTTGTGTTCATGTTTTTGTTGCACAGGATACTCCGAAGGAGACCTCTTGTTCGTTCATTGTTACTGAATAAAAAAATCAAAAACACCTCAAAGATGGCTGCTGAATGCATAGAGAATATTGCCTTCAATACATTTGTCCCACTTTTCCCAGCCTCTGTTTCCATCAAACACCCTCTTCCATACCCTCACCATATCCAAAACTACTGCTTCTAATTTTTGGCCCCTACTAAATGCCCCTTCCACTTTTCTATCTGCCCACCATGCCCTTGCTTTCGCCCCTGCTTGTCCACCAGCACTGCCATACCCCTTCCCACACCAGCAATCCTGCTCAACCCCCTTATCCACCCCTGCTCCACCACTTTCCCCACCCTTGCTCCATCCCTTCCCCACCTCTGACCTCCCCTGACCACCCCTGCCCCACCCCTATCCCACCCCACCGTTGCCCCACCCTTGCCCCACCCTTGCCCCACCCCTATATATCTAATGCATTCTTCTCAAAAACCAAAAACCCAAGAAAGGTTTTATGTCTTGTGAGAAATGTTCCTTCCTCACTTAAGTTATTTAAAAGGTAAAATGAGAAGAGGTGAAAAAGGCTTACTGGGATTTGAACTCGATCACCTCATTAGAAGTCAGGACTACTTCCAACCAGTCCACGAATCAGCTGCCAATCATCAGTGATTTAAACACCATTATTTCTTGTTATTCTCTAAAGCCCTGGGTCCTTATTCACAAAGCAGCCGCAACGATTTGCGGGCACGCAACTTCCCCGTAACCCACACCTAAGCACTTGCTGGTTATTCAGGAAACCCCCTTAAATCTGCGTGACCCTGTAAATCACCCGTAAATTTGCGGAACCTCCAGACGTCCTGCAACCATGTCGCAACTTGCGTGGATCATCTCGAGCGTCACTACCGGTATATGGTGGCTCTCTTGGCAGTATCTTTGATCTACGAACTGACTGGACGTGCTCTTTGGCTTCCGTGACCGGTTGAACCAACTACAGGATGAGTCACAAGGAAAGTGACCGAATTTGAAAAATGTGTTTAAAATATTTGGCTCGTTCCATTTTCAAGGGCGTCAATCGGTGGGGGATGAGTCCCTCCCACACACTTTTGAAAGTGGAGCGAGGGGGGTGTTATCATATCGTTTGTTCCCCCCACACTTTTTTATCCCCAAATAAAAATTGTAGCCTACGTAATGATTCTATAGCTTAGAATAGCTGATTCAATTACTTTAAACTAAACAAAAATATGATGTTTAAAAGATGATCTTTTGCTCAGAAATTGCCTCAGATCGCACCGCTTGGCATCTAGAATCCAAATCTTTTGGGGGCCCGCTCCACGCCGTTAGGACTTTGCGCTGGCATTAGTACTGGTCAAAACCCTCAAGGTACCGGTATGTCCCCCCACTTTTGTGAAGCGATTGACGCCCTTGTCCATTTTATTAAAATAAAAAGGGATAAAGTACATCTTATTGACTTTTAACTGTGAAAATTTCACTTAAATTGCAAAAAAAAGTTCACAAACTTGGCTGTTCACCACCCATCACGTGCTGCAAAACTGAATACCCATTAAGTATACAATGAACATGGACGTTTTCCCACCTCCATGAATGAACGAGAACTAGCAAAGGAAAAGATTTCACTGTTTCTTATATTCAAAGACACAATCTGACAGTAAAATAAGGTTTCTTGGGCCAACCCAAGTCTATTGGGATAAGTCACGTTTACGAACATGGGCATATATATGTACTAAACCTATGGCGCGCTAAACATATGGCACTTATTGATAATTAACCAATCACGCACGTGCAGCAACTCACGGAGCTCCTAAGCTCCACCCAAACACACAGAGATTAAGCGTATTATTGCTATACGTACATGTATGACGTCACAAATAAACTTGCTCTAAGCTCAAACTATTTCCGCCACAATATGATGGAAGCACTGTGGATTCTTAACCTTGCCCACCATCGCTATCTTCAGCTTGTGGTCCCCATATCTTTGACACGCACAGCATCAAAGCGTGAGGCACTCCTCAGCCTGTTTGTGACCCGGCCCGGACGTGATTTTCACCACTGTGCGCTAGGGTCTCGTCGGTGTTGTAGCGTTGCTTGGGGCAAATTTGATTCTCATCCAGGTACTGATAGCAGTGTTTTTGTTCCCATGCTTCCAAAAATCAAAGCTGGCGATGCCTTAATTTCTCAAAAGAAAGCCAAGAGTATCTTTATTGTTTCATAAATATACCAAACAATCAACGGTCCACGGCATTTATGCCTTCCGTTTTCAGATTTGCGGCGCCCTCTTTTGACCAATGTTACTTTGTTGGTGTTTCTTGCACCTTAAAAAATGTTGCGTGTGTCCTGGTCATGACAGATTTTAATGGTCCAGTCCTTAGACTCTGCAGTGAAAGTGTGTCCTGTGTGCCAGTTAATGAGCTATGTCATCGTTTTCTCTTCTTCTAGGGTAAGCCGACTGCTTTATGGGACTTCCAACTAGGGAACAAGTGGCTTTCCCTTGTATTGAAATGGGGAGATGATACCTGTCACTCATCAAACCGCATCATTTATTGTACGTTTGGCCGTTCCAGATTTAATAACCGCTGACGATAGAACACTTTTATTTCATCTTGATTAATCCATAAAAACCTGCATTTTTCAGAATTTGATGATGTTCGGCATAAGTGTGCTTTAATTTTGGGAGCCAAAGGGGAATGTTCGTTATAGCTGAATGTTTGTTATAGTGGTGTGCGTTATAGCAGCGTTCTACTGTAGTTGAAATTTCTTCCTATAGTTGAGTTTGATGGAATGTAGCTACAGTTCTTTTTGTGAACCAAGACTTGTGGGATAAGTCACCTCCAAATTGACTTATTTGATACACCAACATGATAGGAATTGTCTATCTGACAGTTGTTTTTCTTTCATCAGAAAGTGAGAGTGACATGTTGACATCCTTGTTGTCTTTTTCACTGAGGCACATTGCCTGTAAAAAGATGGAATATTGGCTAGCAGCAGTTAATAAAGGTTCTTTATGTTCTTATCAGCCAATTTAGTCAAGTTGGCTCAAAAGTAAAGGCCGGGTTTCCAAATCGCAGGTCAATTTGTCATTTGATTGGCAGTAAATATTACTTTTTGATTACGCATTGCTTGTAAAAGGTGGAGAATTGGCTTGAAGTGAATGGAGGTTGTACGTGTTCATATCAGCCAATTAGGCAATGTAAAGGCCAGGTTGCCAAATTGTAGGCAAGTTTATTAACTGATTGACGGCTAATATTACTTTTTGATTGCAAAGAGGATTCTTTGTGTCTTTAATGCGACAGAGAAACTAAGTATCATGTCAAGGTTAAATGATCAGGGTAGAGCTTGGCATGTGTTTTGCAGTCTTGACGTTATACCCATTTGAAGATTGCATACAGTCAAGGCAAGGCCTGATCTTGCATATTAGCCAATCAGAATTGAGAAATATCAGTGTCATCCAGTGAGAGGCCTTGGCAAAACATCAGCAGATCAGTAATAAATTTGGTGAGACCCATTATCTTGCCAGCAGGCAGCGCCCAGTTTTACAGAGTGTAGACCGCCAGATTGTGATATTAACATGTTGTTGATCGTATTTTGCAAAAAGAAATGCCATCCTATCCTGCATTTAGTGCATATATGAGCAGGGATTTGAAATCCTAGAGTTGCCACGACTTCTAAGAAGAGGTTTGAGTTGCTGTAGTCTTGCTACAATGAATTCTACTCCGAATTTTACGGATCTGGGAGACTACATTGTGTCAACAGATGGTGTAACAGACAGCATTACGATTTTCCAGTGTATCATTCTTGTCGTAACAACAATTCTCCTTTTGACTCTGAACCCACTTTGTCTTCTTGTACTAAGACGTGTGGACAGCATCCAGGACACCACCAAAGTCTTTCTGAGAACTCTGACAGCTGCTGATCTTGGAGTTGGGATTTTGTTTGCCCTGCCGATGACATTTGCTGCTTTCTACCAGGACTGGCCTTTTGGCAATGCTTTGTGTGGATTCCAAGCCTTTCTCATACCCATCATCTTCTCTCTCCCTCCTGTATCTCTGCTCATGATGACAGTAGATCGTTACATTTCAGTGGTTCATGCACTCCGCTACCCTTCGCTTGTGACTGTGAAACGGGCACGAATTGCTGTCGTGTCTGTTTTTGCAGCTCTTTTGTTGTCATCCATTGGTTCCAGCTTTGTGGCTGAATGGTACTTTGAGTACATAGCAAGTGTTCTTTTTTGTATTTTTCTTAATCCAAACCAAGGACTTCATTCCTTGACATACTCGCAAGTGATATATTCAAGCACAGTTACATGTGCTCTCCTCACTGTTCTGATAACGTACATTAGACTCTTTCTGATTTCCCGACATCACCAACGGCGCATCCATGCTGACAATCCAGCTGCCGCTGAAGGTAATCCACCTCTGAGACCCAACAATAAGATGCTTCTTACGTTGCTGATCATCGTAACGAGCGCATTCATCTTCAATCTCCTACCACTTTTGTGGATCATTCTTGCTGATATTATTACGGACCCCTTTGTGATCTTTTTCATGTTAGACCTGCCCATTCTTACAAACAGTTGGCTGAACGTGGTCATCTATTTCTTCAGGAACAAGGACATCCGCCAAGCAACCAGGAATCTGCTGAGAACTTACTTCAGATTTTTCCAGCAGCATTTTCCGTGCAACTCAAATTGAATGAAGAGATTAATTTAAGTCTTTATTATGAAGTGCTCAGTTGCTTTTTTTTTTTTTGGCCTTTAAATTCTTCTCAAGGCACATCACAAACTTGATGCTGTCTCAACCTTATTTGCCTTCGTATACCTTACCAGGAAAGTATATTGTTTGTTTAGATCGTAGAGCTATTATGAATTAATTCAGCACTGACTCTTTATTCCATTGTGCAGAGCATTTTCCAAAGCATTCGGAGTGCGAACATTATTTGTTGTTGTGCATGCTCATATTCTTACTGAAATAAGATTGAATAGAAAGTTGCATGATGTGCTGTAAATTATGCAACACAAGAGTACATAAAAATTGCAAAAATACTTTTGTTTTTTATTAGAATAAACAAGTCATCAATAGAGGATAAGTGAAATGATATTGTGCATTTCAGGTTGTAGTCTATAAGTTGCAATATCTCTAAGTTACAATATTGCATTGGTTTTGTATACAAATGTGATGCGATCAAGCTAAATGAGTCATTTGTCAAGAATTTTTGTGTGGAGAAACAGGCCAAAAAAGGGCCACTTCATCACACCACTTCATCACATCTCTTGGTGTTCCGACTTCCATAATTTTTGAACTAAAGATGGTATCAGCATGCGGTTTTCACAGCAGTAATGCTGAGATTGTGCTCTTTTGAAATCTGTAATAAGATCTTTTTTTACCAGGGTCGACAAACGACTCATGTAGCTTGATCGCAGCACAAATGCAGACATGCAAAAAACTTTTGATCTGTTTATAGCGAATGACTGTCGTATCTGCTTGTGTGGCTCTTTTCTATCAATTGAATGGTACTTTGAGTGCAGGTCAATAGTACCTGTTTTTGTGTGGTCAATCCGAAACCAAGAATTGCTGAGCTAAAAGTTGCATTTCCTGACCTGGTTTTCAGTTTCATCCCTAAAAAAACCAAGATTTCTTTTCTAAAGTGCTTTAGACATCTGTGTTTAGTGTTAGACATCTGAATGCTGTAATGACATCAAACAGGAAGTTAAATGCCAATCAATACATACAAATAAAAGTCTGTGTAATTCGAAGAAAATGCTTTCTTTACTCTATTTGGTCAAATGATAGGTTGCCTAAGCTGATCAATTAATAAGATTAATGATATGTGCTCATATCAGCCAATTAGTCATGTTGGGCGGAAATTAAGAGCCAGACTACACCGTTGTAGGCAATTTGTCAACTGAATTGATGGCTTGACATTACTTTTTGATTGCAAAGAGGATTCTTTGCATTCTTTAAGGTGATAGAGCAACTGATGTATGATGTAAAAAAATGATCAGGGTAGAGCTTGGTACGCGACTTACAATCGTGATGTTCATACTGAAGCTATGCATGCAGGCAACACATTGTCTTGAATATTAATGTAGTGGCAGCGTTTGCACGCCGGGCAGGGGGACGGGAACTGGACCTCCGAAGTATGACAAATGAATCCCCGGTAAGCGATGGACTGGCCTGACACAAATGTTACACACACTGTGCATTTCTCCACAGCTTTATTACTCCACAATCTCAAAGAAGTTTGTTCGTCGTTAAATAAACACCCTATAAATCAATACAAAACCAATGTCTTAATTAATTAACAATTATACAATCAGAACCTTATAAGGTACCCGCGAGCAACACGCGAAAGCAAGTGAGTGCGCGAGCATTTAGCGATCACGCGATTATCGAGCAAGCGCGAGATTGTTTGGCGAGCACCCTCGCGATCACATGCGAAGCTCGTTTACTTCGAGCAGCACTGTACCATGTGCACAGAGCCACAGACAAACAGCACGTACCTACACAACACATTACGTGCAATCACTGCATGCCAAAAAAAGTCACACACAATAGTGTAAAAAAAAAACGCAAAATACTGTCGCAAAGACATATAAAAAAAACTGAAGTCCTACTCACCTGGACGCCAAGGGGTGGGCAGGAGTTCCTTCTGGTCACCAAGACCAGGCTGGAGTCTCCAGACTCGGGCTTTTGTGTGTCATTTGCTGCCAGAAAAAGTACTCTGTTCATACAGCTTCATCCATCATGTAAAAAGAGGACAAGCTGCTGCGAAACCAAATAACACAGTAGGCTAGTTTATATATCCGTGCGCGGTAAAATGTACAGATCATTACTTAACTTCAGTCATCGAATTTATAAAACAATACTGGATAGTTATCCCTACCCAAATGTGTGTAACCTATTATTATTGGAAAAAGTGGTGAAATAACTACTTTCCCTACAGGCGCGGCAACACTATGAATATGCAGCAAACAAACTGCTCGTTGCTATGCTACAAGGCGAAATGAACTGTTGAACGTATGGGCTACAAGATGCAGATCCCAACATTAACATCTTGAATATTAACTGTTGCTGTGGGAGAGATCAGTGTCATCCAATCAGAGGCCTACCGGTGTTCAAGCCATCAGCAGATCAGTAATTAAGTTGCCACAATTTATGTGTCATGCATTATCTTGCCAGCAGGGAGCGCCCAGTTTTACAGACCTAAGACCGTCGGATGATGATGACATGTACATGTCGGGTTTTTTCAAGAAGGAATTGAAGTCTTTTCTTCAGTGAGGACATTTTGAGCAGGACTCTGATCAGACCTAAAGTTGCCAAATTTCCAGAGCATAGAATTAGTATCTGTAGTCTTGCCACAATGAATTCAATTCCTAATTTTTCCAGATCTGGGCGACTACAATTTTTCAACAACACCAGTGTCAACAGAGGGTGTAGCAGACAGCCTTTGGATTGTCCAGTGTATTATTCTTGTCGTAACAACGGTTCTACTTTTGACACTGAAGTCACTCTGTCTTCTTGTACTGAGACGTGTGGACAGCATCCAGGACACCACCAAAGTCTTTCTTAGAGCTCTGACAGCTACCGATCTCGGAGTTGGGATTTTTCTTACCCTGCCAATGACATTTGTCGCATTTTATGAGGCCTGGCCTTTTGGCAATGAACTGTGTGGATTACAGGCGTTTCTTGAACCAGCAGTCATGTGCAGCCCACTTATGTCTCTGCTCATGTTGACAGTAGATCGTTACATTTCAGTGGTGCATGCGCTTCGCTATACCCTTCTCTTGTAACTGTGAAATGGGTGCGAATTGCTTTCTGTTTTACTGGCCCTTTTGTTGATATCAATTGGATCCAGCTTTGTGGCAGATTGGGTCTTTAGTTACGGGCCAGAAGTATTTTTCTGTGCTTTTATTCATCCGATCCGAACAAAGAACTTTCGACCTTAAAGTTTATGCAAGTGATATTTTCATGCACAGCAGTATCTGCTCTACTTACAGTGCTGATAACATACATCAGACTCTTTCTGATTTCCCGACATCACCAACAGCGCATCCATGCTGACAATCCAGCTGTCGCTGAAGGTAATCCACCTCCAAGACCCAACAGCAGGATGCCTCACACGTTACTGATCATCTTCTTCTTCTTCTTGCGTGTGAAAACCAAAAACAAAGGGTAGTTAGATCTCTGGGTGCTTGCTGAGAAGCCACTCTCGGGTTGCTGCATCAACATCAACATCGATCAGGCCTTGGTACTCATTTGGGGGGCGATAGAGGGGGCACTCGGAGATGATGTGGTCAGCAGTCTGCTGTTCCGCTCCACATTCGCAAGCTGCGCTCTGGGATAGGCCCCACCTCCACATGTCAGCATTGAAACGCCCGACTCCGGTGCGGAGCCTGTTTAGTTTAACCCATGCCTGTCGTGGGAGATCAGATTCTGGGCAACTTCTGGATGGACTGACCATCGTACTGAGTGCATTCATCCTCAGCCTCATGCCCCTTTTGTGGATTTTTCTCGATGACATTCTTACGGACCCCTTTGTAACCTTTTTCATGCTTGACCTGCCCATCCTGACCACTAGTTGGTTGAACGTGGTCATCTATTTCTTCAGGAACAAGGACATCCGACAAGCAACCAGAAATCTCCTGCTGACTTACTTGACATTTTTGCAGCAGCGTTTTCCATTTACATGTACTTGCAATAAAAGTTGAACCAACGTATTAAATCTGTAACATTTGAAGTCTAGTTTTACTATTTCTTTCTTTGTTGGAAATTGTCTCTTTTTCTTTTAATCCTTTCAGTCTTCTCAAAGCACATCATCAACTTGACTTCTCGGTGCCTTCTTATAATAACATACCTTTCCAGTAAGGCTGTTTTGAATTGACAAAACACTTGTTCATTACACCTTGTAACACCTTGTTCATTACACATAGTACTTAAAAAGTTACATCATCCCGAGTATTGATATTCTTATTCCCATTCATAAGCACGATTGTAGACCTAATGATATTAGATGGAAGAGAACTTGGATTGATGTGCTGTTAATGCAACGCAAGAGTACACAAACCAATAGCTGTGTCTTTTGTTAAGATGAACAAAACTTATTAATCTCCACGCACGCACTTGTGCATAATTTGTGGGAAATGTAATAAAATGCTCATTTACTGATTATCCATTCGGGGTTGTAGCGTATCAGTTTAATACATTTAGTTTTAAATACAAACACAGACATAACCGTGTAAAAATTTAATCTGTCAAGTGTTCGTAGGTCTGTGTACCAATATTGATGCGCCAAGCAGGCGTCATTGCATTTGGTGGGTAAAGTAATTTCATATAGCCCTATAGTTTATGTGAATTAATCATTTCTATGTTCCATCATCTGTGTAAAGTCACCATTTGGTATACCCATCATGTAGGCATTCATTGTGTGTGTCTGTCAATTGGTCTTCTATCAAGAATATTGCAGCACGCTTTGGCTCTCTCTGAGTCTTGTTTTTCTAAGGCCTTTTACTCTTAAAGGCAGCGAGTTGGCATGCAACAGTTCATATACCACGACAGTGAAAGAGATTGTTTATGTTCTTCTGGGCCGTTAGGCCGCGTTGGTTAAAATGTAAATACTATATTGCCAAATTGTATGCCAATGAGGTTGGAAACGATTGGCGTCAGGCAGAGTGGTTGTTTACTCAGATCTGATGCAGGTTGCCATGCATGCGCAAGGAAGACCTGTTATTGCGTTTATTGCAAGTATTGAAGGATCTGCGTTAACCAATCATATGCGAACACAAGACATCTGCATGGAAAAATATCAACTGACCATATACATTTTGGATGACACATCATCTTGATACCAGGTGACACCCAGTTTACTGTTATTTAAGCAGCTTGAAAATAACTGGTTTTGTACAAGAAATTAGATACTGGCACAAAACTGATCATTCCCATAACTGATCATTCCCACTTTTGTACCCTTTCCACGATGAATTCTACTGCAAATTTTCTGGATGCTGGAGACTACAATTTTTCAACAGCACAGGCGTCAACAGACAATGTAGCAGACAGCATTAGGATTGTCCAGTGTATCCTTCTTGTCCTGACAACGATTCTTCTTTTGACACTGAACCCACTTTGTCTTCTCGTACTGAGACGTGTGGACAGCATCCAGGACACCACCAAAGATTTTCTGAGAGCTCTGACAGTTGCTGATCTCGGAGTTGGGATTTTCCTGGTCCTGCCAATGACATTTGCAGCTTTCTACCAGGACTGGCCTTTTGGTAATGCACTGTGTGGACTGCAGGCCTTTCTCACACCCACCATCTGGTGTCTCTCTCCGGTATATCTGCTCATGTTGACAGTAGATCGTTACATTTCAGTGGTTCATGCACTCCGCTACCCTTCACTTGTAACTGTGAAGCGGGCGCGAATTGCTGTCATGTCTGTGTTTGCAGCTCTTTTGTTGATATCCATAGGATCTGGCTTCGTGGCAGAATGGCACTTCTTTTATGTGCCAGTAGTTCTTTCTTGTTCATTTCTTCATCCGAAGCAAGAATACTTAAACGTGGTGTTCTTCCAGGTGATATATTCATGTACAGTATTATCTGCTGTACTCACAATTCTGGTATCGTATATCAGACTTTTTCTGATTTCTCGACATCACCAACGGCGCATCCATGCTGACAATCCAGCTGCCCTTGAAGGTAATCCACCTCCGAGACCCAACAACAAAAGTCTGTACACGTTGCTCATGATTGTACTGAGTGCATTCATCCTCAACCTCTTGCCGCTTGTGTACATTATTCTTAGTGCATCTTTGTATGCGAATCACTTGGTAACATTTTTCATGCTCCTGCTGCCCTCCTATACAAACAGTTGGTTGAACGTGGTCATCTATTTCTTTAGGAACAAGGACGTCCGCCAAGCAACCAGAAATCTGCTGAGGAGTTACTCCACATTTGTCCAGCAGCATTTTCCATGCAACTCAAATTGAATGAAGAGATCGAATGAGCACAATTCTAATAGATTTCAATCTCTTCTAACTTTGAGTTGCTATGGTTCACTTGCTAAACCATGCATCCCTCATCTTGCTTTGGATGGACTTTAGAAATAACACTTCAACTGACATGGCTAAGAGAGAGATGATGGATACCTGAGCTTCATTGCTGCCTCAGGTTCCCATGTTAAAGGCATTCCTGACACTGTGCGTTTTCAAATGAACATTTGTCATGCAAACTATTAGTAAAAAGTTGAAGGATGCAGTTTGTCCTAAACATTGGAGCTGTCATGATTTGGCCTCATAGACTTGTTTTGAAGATACATGTATGTAAGGCAATGTCACTATTAAAGGGAATATCAAACCTTTAAAAATAATTAATTTTTTTGTTAATATTTAAACCATGCCTCTGAATATGATGATTTGTAAAGAGCGTTTTACTAAAACAGAGGAGCTTTTAGGGAAACTTAAAGGTAATTTACAACATTTGCAAACATCAAAAAACAAAACTACATGTACCAAATTATTATGAAAAACCTTACTGGACTGTAAGTGTATAATACTCTCAAGCATCCTGTGAGATCATTGCAACTGGAGTGCTGTCATGTTCAAGAAAAGTGGAAGTTTTGTACCAATGGCCGACCATTGTTGGAAAAAGAAATACTTCCCCCAATTTAACAAATTTAGTTAGTCCATAATTTGTTTGCAGTTGCTTACACATCTTTGAACTGGTGCAAGCCAGCTACTCTGGTTCCTTGACCTGACAATTTCCAGATGTCTATAAAATGCTTCATCTGAAGTAGGGTCAGGAAACCAGACTGAAGGACAAACATTCTTTTCTTGCTTTTTCCAGAATCCATGAACATAAAACTTTAACCCTAACTCCCTAGGGGTTGTGCAAAATTATATTGAAATTGGAGGATTCAGGACCGTTAGGGCTAAACAGGTCAATGTAACAATATTTGCTTTAAATTACTAACCCACAAATCCACCCATTTATGAAAATTAAAGCAAAACCAATGTTGAGTATTAGCTTTAAGCTGAATTTTCTGTGTAAATAGCCTTCATATTGCAAGCATTTTATTAATTGTACAATGTACATAAAAAAGACAAATAGCAGTCACAAACTTTAGATTAATTTTGTTTAAACTTGTTGCTTCTTAGGATTCACTGTGTATCCATATCTCTACAGCATATGATTGTTCTAGATGTAGATACGGGACACAAATAAAAGTAGAATGCACATTTTTTGAAGGATCTTATCTATATTGTACATCATACCTTTTCAAAAATGTTTATTGTTATAATTTGTTTTGTTTTACATCCTTCACATAATGGACTCTTTTAAGTGTGATCAGATTATTTTGAAAAAAAATAATTAATTGATCGTGTGTCTTGCTGCCATCTTTGTGGTCATGTTTTTGTTGCACAGGATACTCTGAAGGAGACTTCTTGTTTGTTCATTGTTACTGAATTAAAAGAGCAAAAAACACCTCAAAGATGGCTGCTAAATGCATAGAGACTATTGCCTTTAATACATTTGTCCCACTTTTCCCAGCCTCTGTTTCCATCAAACACCCTCTTCCATACCCTCACCATATCCAAAACTACTGCTCCTAATTTTTGGCCCCTACTGAATGCCGCTTCCACTTTTCTATCTGCCCACCATGCCCTTGCTTTCGCCCCTGCTTGTCCACCAGCACTGCCATACCCCTTCCCACACCAGCTTATCCCTGCTCAACCCCTAATCCACCCCTGCTCCACCCCTTTCCCCACCCTTGCTCCACCCCTTCCCCACCTCTGACCTCCCCTGACCACCCCTGCCCCACCCCTGCCCCACCCCTGCCCCACCCTATCCCACCCCACCGTTGCCCCACCCCTGCATTCTTCTCAAAAACCACAAACCCAAGAAAGGTTTTACGTCTTGTGAGAAATGTTCGTTCCTCACTTAAGTTATTTAAAAGGTAAAATGAGAAGAGGTGAAAAACGCTTACTGGGATTCAAACTCGGATCACCTCATTAGAAGTCAGGACTACTTCCAACCAGTCCACGAATCAGCTGCCAATCATCAGTGATTTAAACACCATTATTTCTTGTTATTCTCTAAAGCCCTGGGTCCTTATTCACAAAGCAGCAGCAACGATTTGCAGGCACGCAACTTCCCCGTTACCCACACCTAAGCACTTGCTGGTTATTCAGGAAACCCCCTTAAATCTGCGTGACTCCGTAAATCACCCGTAAATTTGCAGGACCTCCAGACGTCCCGCAACCATGTCGCAACTTGCGTGGATCATCTCGAGCGTCACTATATGGTGGCACTCTTGGCAGTATCTTTGATCGACGAACTGACTGGACGTGCTCTTTGGCTTCCGTGACCGGTTGAACCACCTACAGGATGAGTCACAAGGAAAGTGACCGAATTTGAAAAATGTGTTTAAAATATTTGGCTCGTTCCATTTTCAAGGGCGGCAATCGGTGGGGGATGAGTCCCTCCCACACACTTTTGAAAGTGGAGGGAGGGGGGTGTTATCATATTGTTTGTTCCCCCCACACTTTTTTATCCCCAAATAAAAATTGTAGCCTACGTAATGATTCTATAGCTTAGAATAGCTGATTCAATTATTTTAAACTAAACAAAAATATGATGTTTAAAAGATGATCTTTTGCTCAGAAATTGCCTCAGATCGCACCGCTTGGCATCTAGAATCCAAATCTTTTGGGGGCCCCCTCCACGCCGTTAGGGCTTTGCGCTGGCATTAGTACTGGTCAAAACCCTCAAGGTACCGGTATGTCCCCCCACTTTTGAGAAGCGATTGACGCCCTTGTCCATTTTATTAAAATAAAAAGGGATAAAGTACATCTTATTGACTTTTAACTGTGAAAATTTCACTTAAATTGCATAAAACGATCACAAACTTGGCTGTTCACCACCCATCACGTGCTGCAAAACTGAATACCCATTAAGTATATACAATGAACATGGACGTTTTCCCACCTCCATGAATGAACGAGAACTAGCAAAGGAAAAGATTTCACTGTTTCTTATATTCAAAGACACAATCTGACAGTAAAATAAGGTTTCTTGGGCCAACCCAAGTCTGTTAGGATAAGTCACGTTTACGAACATGGGCATATATATGTACTAAACCTATGGCGCGCTAAACATATGGCACTTATTGATAATTAACCAATCACGCACGTGCAGCAACTCACGGAGCTCCTAAGCTCCGCCCAAACACATAGAGATTTAGCGTATTATTGCTATACGTACATGTATGACGTCACAAATAAACTGGCTCTAAGCTCAAACTATTTCCGCCACAATATGATGGAAGCACTGTGGATTCTTAACCTTGCCCACCATCGCTATCTTCAGCTTGTGGTCCCCATATCTTTGACACGCACAGCATCAAAGCATGAGGCACTCCTCAGCCTGTTTGTGACCCGGCCCGGGCGTGATTTTCACCACTGTGCGCTAGGGTGTCGTCGGTGTTGTAGCGTTGCTTGGGGCAAAGTTGATTCTCATCCAGGTGCTGATAGCAGTGTTTTTGTTCCCATGCTTCCAAAAATCAAAGCTAACGATGCCTTAATTTCTCAAAAGAAAGCCAAGAGTATCTTTATTTCTTCATAAATATACCAAACAATCAACGGTCCACGGTGTTTATGCCTTCGGTTTTCAAATTTGCGGCGCCCTCTTTTGACCATTGTTACTTTGTTGGTGTTTCTCGCACCTTACAAAATGCGGCGTGTGTCCTGGTCATGACAGATTTTAATGGTCCAGTCCTTAGACTCTGCAGTGAAAGTGTGTCCTGTGTGCCAGTTAATGAGCTATGTCATCGTTTTCTCTTCTTCTAGGGTAAGCCGACTGCTTTATGGGACTTCCAACTAGGGAACAAGTGGCTTTCCCTTGTATTGAAATGGGGAGATGATACCTGTCACTCATCAAACCACATCATTTATTGTACGTTTGGCCGTTCCAGATTTAATAACCGCTGACGATAGAACACTTTTATTTCATCTTGATTAATCCATAAAAACCTGAATTTTTCAGAATTTGATGATGTTGGGCATAAGTGTGCTTTAATTTTAGGAGCCAAAGGGGAATGTTCGTTATAGCTGAATATTTGTTATACATGTTATAGTGGTGTGCGTTATAGCGGCGTTCTACTGTAGTTGAAATTTCTTCCTATAGTTGACTTTGATGGAATGTAGCTACAGTTCTTTTTGTGAACCAAGACTTGTGGGATAAGTCACCTCCAAATTGACTTATTTGATACACCAACATGATAGGAATTGTCTATCTGTCAGTTGTTTTTCTTTCATCAGAAAGTGAGAGTGACATGTTGACATCCTTGTTGTCTTTTTCACTGAGGCACATTGCTTATTGGCTAGCAGCAGTTAATAAAGGTTATTTATGTTCTTATCAGCCAATTTAGTCAAGTTGGCTCAAAAGTAAAGGCCAGGTTTCCAAATCGCAGGTCAGTTTGTCATTTGATTGGCAGTAAATATTACTTTTTGATTACGCATTGCTTGTAAAAGGTGGAGAATTGGCTTGATGAAGTGAATGGAGGTTGTACATGCTCATATCAGCCAATTAGGCAATGTAAAGGCCAGGTTGCCAAATTGTAGGCAAGTTTATTAATTGATTGACGGCTAATATTACTTTTTGATTGCAAAGAGAATTCTTTGTGTCTTTAATGCGACAGAGAAACTATGTATCATGTCAAGTTTAAATGATCAGGGTAGAGCTTGGCATGTGTTTTGCAATATACATGCAGAAATCAAAATCTGAATTTGGTGGCAAGGGAAGGGGCGGGGCCTAGCTGGGAGGGGAGGACTGGACATCATTTGAATAATGGTGCACTTCAATCAGAGGACGATGGATCTGGCCATTATTATTCATTGCGGCTTGCAAACACATGAATTTTGCCCATGTGACAATGATTTTACCGACAAAGCCAAGTTATTGGTGGGTGGTCACACCCCACCCTCGACCCCAAGCAATGCCCCCGGGGTGGGGGAAGGGGAGGCTATGTAATTTCTAAAGTGTTCACTTGCATATTATTTATTTACATTTGTTTCGTTATGCAACATACAATTTCAAAATTCGGTGGCACACGGGGAGTGGGCGGGGCCTAGCCAGGTGTGGATGGGGGATTACACGACCTACTATTCATCCACCGGTCTAAAAATGATACACAGTCTGATTTTGTTTGTGAAAATGTGCTAGATTCATGAACAATACCAATTATACAAGTTATTACTCAAAACAAAGGAAAACACTGAAAATACACTTTTTAAGGTTGTTGTGAAATTTACCATATTTGGAGCACTACTGCACAAAGGATATACAATAACCCAAAATTTTCTCACCAGACATGAAAAGACCAATGTCTGAATTAACCATAGCCGAAGGGAAATTATTCTGAGTGCCCTGGCAAGTGCCATTTTGGAGGGATAAAAATGGGGTAAAAATGCAATTTTGCTAGTTGTAAAAACATGCTGTATTTTTAGGGCCTACAAATAATATAAAGGAGATTTTTTCAGAAGTGTTTCTATTTTTTTCTTGTAAGGGTAAGGATGATACTTTGTCCTGATACAGTTACTTTTGTAACATTACTTCGCAGTTTGGCTTGATGACCTTTGAAAGTAATGCAGACAGTTTAAAAAGTCTATTTTGGTTACTTGCTCCCTAAGGCCCAAAAAAAAAAGTCTCCGGTTTCTGGTATGGAGCTTGCCCCAAAAGTGGTGCGGCGACGCGGCTTTTTTTTTTTTTTTACCTGTTTTTTTTTTTTTTTTTGGCTTCAAATGACTGCAAATGATGCCCGACTAAACTTAGTGCAAATATATGGGAGTCCAGAGAGGCCACATAAAGCTTATTCTCGATCATAACCCCATCTAAAAACACGTTAAAATTGTGCAGCAGCAGGATTCCAGTCAAACCAGTGAGTTTGGCGGTTTTGAGACATCATCTTGTATTGAAAAAAAAAACTTTTTCATTTTGCCGACGCGCATGGCTACGGTGACGCGCGCGCATACCAGAAACCGGAGACTTTTTTTTTTTGGCCTAAGTCCTTTCATCCCACAAAGTTTTAAAAAAAATCGATTTTATGAGAGTGGACACTTATATGAAGTATTTACATGAAATGACTCTTAATACCAATTTGAAGGTTGCATACAGGCAAGGCAAGGCCTGATCTTGCATATTAGCCAATCAGAATTGAGAAATATCTGTGTCATCCAGCGAGAGGCCTTGGCAAAACATTAGCAGATCAGTAATTAATTAGGTGTGACGCATTATCTTGACAGCAGGCAGCGCCCAGTTTTACAGAGTGTAGACCGCCAGATTGTGATATTAACATGCTGTTGATCGTATTTTGCAAAAAGAAATGCCATCCTATCCTGCATTTAGTGCATATATGAGCAGGGATTTGAAATCCTTAAGTTGCCACGACTTCTAAGCAGAGGTTTGAGTTGCTGTAGTCTTACTACAATGAATTCTACTCCGAATTTTACGGATCTGGGAGACTACATTGTGTCAACAGATGGTGTAACAGACAGCATTACGAATTTCCAGTGTATCATTCTTGTCGTAACAACGATTCTCCTTTTGACTCTGAACCCACTTTGTCTTCTTGTACTGAGACGGGTGGACAGCATCCAGGACACCACCAAAGTCTTTCTGAGAGCTCTGACAGCTGCTGATCTCGGAGTTGGGATTTTGTCCGCCCTGCCGATGACATTTGCTGCTTTCTACCAGGACTGGCCTTTTGGCGATGCTTTGTGTGGATTCCAAGCCTTTCTCATACCCATCATCTTCTCTCTCCCTCTTGTATCTCTGCTCATGTTGACAGTAGATCGTTACATTTCAGTGATTCATGCACTCCGCTACCCTTCGCTTGTGACTGTGAAACGTGCACGAATTGCTGTCGTGTCTGTTTTTGCAGCTCTTTTGTTGTTATCCATTGGTTCCAGCTTTGTGGCTGAATGGTACTTTGAGTACATACCAAGTGTTCTTTTTTGTATTTTTCTTAATCCAAACCAAAGACTTCATTCCTTGACATACTCGCAAGTGATATATTCAAGTACAGTTACATGTGCTCTCCTCACTGTTCTGATAACGTACATTAGACTCTTTCTGATTTCCCGACATCACCAACAGCGCATCCATGCTGACAATCCAGCTGCCGCTGAAGGTAATCCACCTCTGAGACCCAACAATAAGATGCTTCACACATTGCTGATCATCGTAACGAGCGCATTCATCTTCAATCTCCTACCACTTTTGTGGATCATTCTTGCTGATAATATTACGGACCCCTTTGTGATCTTTTACATGTTTGACCTGCCCATTCTTACAAACAGTTGGTTGAACGTGGTCATCTATTTCTTCAGGAACAAGAACATTCGACAAGCAACCAGAAATCTGCTGAGAACTTACTTCAGATTTTTTCAGCAGCATTTTCCATGCAACTCAAATTGAATGAAGAGATTAATTTAAGTCTTTATTGTGAAGTGCTAAGTTGCTTTTTTTTTTTTTTTTTTGGCCTTTGAATTCTTCTCAAGGCACATCACAAACTTGATGCTGTCTCAACCTTATTTGCCTTCTTATACCTTACCAGGAAAGTATATTGTTTGTTTAGATTGTAGAGCTATTATGAATTAATTCAGTACTGACTCTGCGCAGAGCATTTTCCAAAGCATTCGGAGTGCGAACATTATTTGTTGTTGTGCATGCTTATATACTTACTGAAATAAGATTGAATAGAAAGTTGCATGATGTGCTGTAAATTATGCAACACAAGAGTACATAAAAATTGCAATTATACTTGTGTTTTCTATAAGAATAAACAAGTCATCAGTAGAGGATAAGTGAAATGATATTGTGCATTGCAGGTTGTAGTCTATAAGTTGCAATATCTTTAAGTTACAATATTGCATTGGTTTTGTGTACAAGTGTGATGCGATCAAGCTATTTGTCAGGAATTTTTGTGTGGAGAAACAGGCCAAAAAAGGGCCACTTCATCACACCACTTCATCACATCTCTTGGTGTTCCGACTTCCATAATTTTTGAACTAAAGATGGTATCAGCATGCGGTTTTCACAGCAGTAATGCTGAGATTGTGCTCTTTTGAAATCTGTAATAAGATCTTTTTTTACCAGGGTGACAAACGACTCATGTAGCTTGATCGCAGCACAAATGCAGACATGCAAAAAACTTTTGATCTGTTTATAGCGAATGACTGTCGTATCTGCTTGTGTGGCTCTTTTCTATCAATTGAATGGTACTTTGAGTGCAGGTCAATAGTACCTTAAAAAAAAGTTGCATTTCCTGACCTGGTTTTCAGTTTCATCCCTAAAAAAACCAAGATTTCTTTTCTAAAGTGCTTTAGACATCTGTGTTAAGTGTTCGACATCTGAATGCTGTAATGACATCAAACAGGAAGTTAAATGCCAATCAATACATACAAATAAAAGTCTGTGTCATTCGAAGAAAATGCTTTCTTTACTCTATTTGGTCAAATGATAGGTTGCCTAAGCTGATCAATTAATAAGATTAATGATATGTGCTCATATCAGCCAATTAGTCATGTTGGGCGGAAATTAAGAGCCAAACTACACCGTTGTAGGCAATTTGTCAACTGAATTGATGGCTTGACGTTACTTTTTGATTGCAAAGAGGATTCTTTGCATTATTAAGGTGATAGAGCAACTAATGGATGATGTAAAATTTAAATGATCAGGGTAGAACTTGGTACGTGACCTACAATCGTGATGTTCATACTGAAGCTATGCATGCAGGCAACACAGGGTCTTGAATATTAATGTAGCGGCAGCGTTTTCACACTGGGCAGGGGGACAGGGCCTGGACCTCCGAAGTGTGAGAAATGAATCCCCGGTAAGCGATGGACTGGACTGACACAAGATGTTACACACACTGTGCATTTCTCCACAGCTTTATTACTCCACAATCAAAGACGTTCGTTCGTCGTTGAATAAACACCCTATAAATCAATACAAAACCAAAGTCTTAATTAATTAACAATTATACAATCAGAACCTTATGAGGTACCCGCGTGCATTTAGCAAGCGCGCGATTATCGAGCACGCGTGAGATTGTTTGGCGACCACCCTCGCGATCACACGCGAAGCTTGTTTACTTCAAGCAGCACTTTACCATGTGCACAGAGCCACAAACAGACAGCACGTACGTACACAACACGTTACATGCAATCACTGCATGCCAAAAAAGTCACACACAATAGTGTAAAAAAAAACGCAAAATACTGTCGCAAAGACATTTAAATACACTGAAGTCCTACTCACCTGGACGCCAAGGGGTGGGCAGGAGTTCCTTCTGGTCACCAAGACCAGGCTGGAGTCTCCAGACTCGGGCTTTTGTGTGTCATTTGCTGCCAGAAAAAGTACTCTGTTCATACAGCTTCATCCATCATGTAAAAAGAGGAAGCTGCTGCGAAACCAAATAACACGGTAGGCTAGTTATGCGCGGTAAAATGTACAGATAATCATTACTTAACTAAATTCATCGAATTTATAAAACAATACTGGATAGTTATCCCTACCCAAATGTGTGTAACCTATTATTATTGGAAAAAGTGGTGAAATTACTACTTTCCCTACAGGCGCGGCAATACTATGAATATGCAGCAAACAAACTGCTCGTTGCTATGCTACAAGGCGAAATGAACTGTTGAACGTATTGGCTACAAGATGCAGATCCCCACATTAACATCTTGAATATTAACTGTTGCTGTGGGAGAGATCAGTGTCATCCAATCAGAGGCCTACCGGTATTCAAGCCATCAGCAGATCAGTAATTAAGTTGCCACAATTTATGTGTCATGCATTATCTTGCCAGCAGGGAGCGCCCGGTTTTACAGACCTAAGACCGTCGGATGATGATGACATGTACATGTCGGGTTTTTTCAAGAAGGAATTGAAGTCTTTTCTTCAGTGAGGACATTTTGAGCAGGACTCTGATCAGACCTAAAGTTGCCAAATTTCCAGAGCATAGAATTAGTATCTGTAGTCTTGCCACAATGAATTCAATTCCTAATTTTTCCAGATCTGGGCGACTACAATTTTTCAACAACACCAGTGTCAACAGAGGGTGTAGCAGACAGCCTTTGGATTGTCCAGTGTATTATTCTTGTCGTAACAACGGTTCTACTTTTGACACTGAAGTCACTCTGTCTTCTTGTACTGAGACGTGTGGACAGCATCCAGGACACCACCAAAGTCTTTCTTAGAGCTCTGACAGCTACCGATCTCGGAGTTGGGATTTTTCTTACCCTGCCAATGACATTTGTCGCATTTTATGAGGCCTGGCCTTTTGGCAATGAACTGTGTGGATTACAGGCGTTTCTTGAACCAGCAGTCATGTGCAGCCCACTTATGTCTCTGCTCATGTTGACAGTAGATCGTTACATTTCAGTGGTGCATGCGCTTCGCTATACCCTTCTCTTGTAACTGTGAAATGGGTGCGAATTGCTTTCTGTTTTACTGGCCCTTTTGTTGATATCAATTGGATCCAGCTTTGTGGCAGATTGGGTCTTTAGTTACGGGCCAGAAGTATTTTTCTGTGCTTTTATTCATCCGATCCGAACAAAGAACTTTCGACCTTAAAGTTTATGCAAGTGATATTTTCATGCACAGCAGTATCTGCTCTACTTACAGTGCTGATAACATACATCAGACTCTTTCTGATTTCCCGACATCACCAACGGCGCATCCATGCTGACAATCCAGCTGTCGCTGAAGGTAATCCACCTCCAAGACCCAACAGCAGGATGCCTCACACGTTACTGATCATCTTCTTCTTCTTCTTGCGTGTGAAAACCAAAAACAAAGGGGTAGTTAGATCTCTGGGTGCTTGCTGAGAAGCCACTCTCGGGTTGCTGCATCAACATCAACATCGATCAGGCCTTGGTACTCATTTGGGGGGCGATAGAGGGGGCACTCGGAGATGATGTGGTCAGCAGTCTGCTGTTCCGCTCCACATTCGCAAGCTGCGCTCTGGGATAGGCCCCACCTCCACATGTCAGCATTGAAACGCCCGACTCCGGTGCGGAGCCTGTTTAGTTTAACCCATGCCTGTCGTGGGAGATCAGATTCTGGGCAACTTCTGGATGGACTGACCATCGTACTGAGTGCATTCATCCTCAGCCTCATGCCCCTTTTGTGGATTTTTCTCGATGACATTCTTACGGACCCCTTTGTAACCTTTTTCATGCTTGACCTGCCCATCCTGACCACTAGTTGGTTGAACGTGGTCATCTATTTCTTCAGGAACAAGGACATCCGACAAGCAACCAGAAATCTCCTGCTGACTTACTTGACATTTTTGCAGCAGCGTTTTCCATTTACATGTACTTGCAATAAAAGTTGAACCAACGTATTAAATCTGTAACATTTGAAGTCTAGTTTTACTATTTCTTTCTTTGTTGGAAATTGTCTCTTTTTCTTTTAATCCTTTCAGTCTTCTCAAAGCACATCATCAACTTGACTTCTCGGTGCCTTCTTATAATAACATACCTTTCCAGTAAGGCTGTTTTGAATTGACAAAACACTTGTTCATTACACCTTGTAACACCTTGTTCATTACACATAGTACTTAAAAAGTTACATCATCCCGAGTATTGATATTCTTATTCCCATTCATAAGCACGATTGTAGACCTAATGATATTAGATGGAAGAGAACTTGGATTGATGTGCTGTTAATGCAACGCAAGAGTACACAAACCAATAGCTGTGTCTTTTGTTAAGATGAACAAAACTTATTAATCTCCACGCACGCACTTGTGCGTAATTTGTGGGAAATGTAATAAAATGCTCATTTACTGATTATCCATTCGGGGTTGTAGCGTATCAATTTAATACATTTAGTTTTAAATACAAACACAGACATAACCGTGTAAAAATTTAATCTGTCAAGTGTTCGTAGGTCTGTGTACCAATATTGATGCGCCAAGCAGGCGTCATTGCATTTGGTGGGTAAAGTAATTTCATATAGCCCTATAGTTTATGTGAATTAATCATTTCTAGGTTCCATCATCTGTGTAAAATCACCATTTGGTATACCCATCATGTAGGTATTCATTGTGTGTGTCTGTCAATTGGTCTTCTATCAAGAAGATTGCAGTGTGCTTTGCCTCTTCCTCGGTCTTGTTTTTCTAAGGCCTTTTACTCATAAAGGCAGCGAGTTGGCATGCAACAGTTCATATACCACGACAGTGAAAGAGATTGTTTATGTTCTTCTGGGCCGTTAGGCCGCGTTGGTTAAAATGTAAATACTATATTGCCAAATTGTATGCCAATGAGGTTGGAAACGATTGGCGTCAGGCCGAGTGGTGGTTTACTCAGATCTGATGCAGGTTGCCATGCATGCGCAAGGAAGACCTGTTATTGCGTTTATTGCAAGTATTGAAGGATCTGCGTTAACCAATCATATGCGAACACAAGACATCTGCATGGAAAAATATCAACTGACCATATAAATTTTGGATGACGCATCATCTTGATACCAGGTGACACCCAGTTTACTGTTTTTTAAGCAGCTTAAAAATAACTGGTTTTGTATAAGAGATTAGATACTGGCACAAAACTGATCATTCCCATAACTGATCATTCCCACTTTTGTACCCTTTCCACGATGAATTCTACTGCAAATTTTCTGGATGCTGGAGACTACAATTTTTCAACAGCACAGGCGTCAACAGACAATGTAGCAGACAGCATTAGGATTGTCCAGTGTATCCTTCTTGTCCTGACAACGATTCTCCTTTTGACACTGAACCCACTTTGTCTTCTCGTTCTGAGACATGTGGACAGCATCGAGGACACCACCAAAGTCTTTCTGAGAGCTCTGACAGCTGCTGATCTTGGAGTTGGGATTTTCTTTGCCCTGCCAATGACATTTGCTGCTTTCTACCAGGACTGGCCTTTTGGTAATGCTTTGTGTGGATTGCAGGCCTTTCTCGCACCCACCATCTCCTCTCTCTCTCCTGTATCTCTGCTCATGTTGACAGTAGATCGTTACATTTCAGTGGTTCATGCACTCCGCTATCCTTCACTTGTAACTGTGAAACGGGCACGAATTGCTGTCATGTCTGTTTTTGCAGCTCTTTTGTTGATATCAATTGGATACAACTCCGTGGCAGAATGGCACTTCTATTACATGCCAGGATTTTTTTTTTGTTCTGTTTTTCATCCGAAGCAAGGATACTTAAACCTGGTGTTCTTCCAGGTGATATATTCATGTACAATGCTATCTGCTGTACTCACCATTCTGGTAACTTACATCAGACTTTTTCTGATTTCTCGACATCACCAACGGCGCATCCATGCTGGCAATCCAGCTGCCCTTGAAGGTAATCCACCTCCGAGACCCAACAATAAAATGCTGTACACGTTGCTCATGATTGTACTGAGTGCATTCATCTTCAACCTCTTGCCACTTTTGTACTTTTTTCTTGGTGCATCTTTGTATGCGAATCGCTTGGTAACATTTTTCATGCTCGCACTGCCCTCTTATACAAACAGTTGGTTGAACGTGGTCATCTATTTCTTCAGGAACAAGGACATCCGACAAGCTACCAGAAATCTGCTTAGAACTTACTACACATTTTTGCAGCAGCATTTTCCATGCAACTCAAATTGAAAGAAGAGATCGAATGAGCGCAATTCTAATAGATTTCAATCTCTTCTAACTTTGAGTTCCTATGGTTCACTTGGTAAACCATGCATCCCTCATCTTGCTTTGCATCACCTATGGACTCCACAATTAACATTTCAACTAAGAGAGAGATGATTGCTGCTGCACGTTCAAATATTAAAGGCATTCCTGACACTGGGTTTGTGTACATTCAAATGGAGAAAAAAAACTATGTATACAACCAATGAAAAGCGAAAGCATGCAGTGTGTCCTCAACATTGGAGCTGACATGAGTTGGCTCACAGTGCCATCTGCATACTTGTATATACTGTTGCTAAACAGATCCCATAGTTCACTGATGAAGACTTTGTAATGATTATGCAGAATCTGCTTCTGTACAGTTTACAAGTGTTTCTTGTTTATTCCATGATCTCCCTGTAAAGCAAGGAAGAACAAGATAAGAAAAATCTCTTTTGAAAAGCATGTTCTTTTTAATGTTCCGAAAGATTTATTTTGAAGATATGTAGGACAATGTCAAGTAGGGAATTTCAAACCTGTGAAACTGTTTTAAATTTTTATTACTATTGTAATCATGTCTTTAAATATGATGAGTTGTAAAAAAGCATTTGATTAAAAACAGAAGAGCTTTTAGAGAAACTGTAGCTGATTTTTCTGTGTAAATAGCCCTTGTATTGCAAGCACAATATCAATTGTACCTAAAGAAGGCTATTAATAATGATCAATTTAGATTAATTTGGATTAGTCGTGTTGCTTCTTAGGATTCACTGTGTATATGTATCTTTACAGCATATTGTTCTAGACGTTGATAAAGGAAACAAATTAAAAATGAAATGTAAATGTGCATTGTTTGAAAGGTCTTATGTTTATTTTACACTATACGCTTTCAAAAGAAAACACATTTCAGACCATGTTCAATCACTCCCAATAGTTTTTGGTCGACATCCTAGAGATAGTGGAGTCTTTGGCGGTATCAAATTATGAGGAATAACTTGTAATTGATCCCCTACATTGCAGCAATCTTTGGGTGATGCTTTTGTTGCACAGGATGCACACAAAAGCACCTCCTTTGCATTCGTTGTTTTGATGAATTAAACTAAACACACACTAAGATGGCTGCTGGATCCAAGAACATGCCTTAATTAGTTACTATTGTCTCAAAGACAGTAATACCTCCCACTTTCCCCCAGGCTCTGTCTCTAATAATAATATTATATAGCTCTTATATAGCGCACGTATCTACCAACAATTAGGTACTCAAGGCGCTGGAAATTATGTATATTATTAAAGACAGGTAAATGAAGTTTATGAGAAATATGAGACGGAAACACCGGGGCAAACCCCTTCTCTTAGCGATAAGTGTTACTGGGTTCTTTAAAGTGCATTGCACAACACACAGGACCTAGGGCTTTGCGTCCCATCCGAAGGACAAAGCAATAATGGTAAAGTGCCTTGCTCAAGAGCACAAGCACCATGTTCCCACAGTCAGGATTCGAACCCATGTACATGTACCACAGCACACAAGTCGAAAAACAGTTACCATTGGACCACAGCACCATCTACCACCCCTCTCCCCAACTCTCACACTATCCAAAGCCCAACTCCTGGCTCCTCCCAAATGTGCCTTCCCCTTCTCTCTACCCATGCTGTACTTGCCCCTGCTTGGCCCCTGACCTGCCCCTGCCTGGCCACCATCCACACCCCTGCCTGGCCACCATCTACACCCCTTCCCCACCCCTGCTCAAACCTTCCCTCGCCTGCTCCACCACTGCTTCACCCTGATTACTCCTACCCCACCTCTGTCCAAGGATAAACAACTTCCCCAAATTTCTGGTAACATGCATGATACGGCCCGTGCGTGCGCGTGCGCTAGACTCCGTGTGCAACTGCAGTCTTTCAGTGGTCAAATTTCTGTTGGGTGCCAACTGTCGGCGATCATGGTGCGCGGGTATTGTTCTACATGTTCTATGTTTTGTTCAACGCACGAACGCGGCATATCACGCATGCAGACAACCGTTCCGTACATTTTGCACACAAGCTCAGTTGAGTCATTTATCCTTGTGTACATAGAGGATCCATGGTCGAACCCCTGCCCTACCCTTCCTCACTCCCACTCAACCCTTGCCCCGCCCCTGCCAACCATGTCCCACCCCTGCCCACACTTGCCCAACCCCTGCCACCCTTCTCCACCCCTGCCACACCTTCCAAACCATGCTCTGCCTGCAAAATCCTGCTAAAGCTCTTCCCCCAATACTGCCCTATCCTTGTCCAATCCCTACCCAATCCCTACTCAAACCACCATGCCTCACAATGTCCTACCTCTACCGTACCCCTGACCCAACCCTTACCTTCTCCTGACCCACTTCCCCGGCCCATTCCTGTTAAACCTCTGCCCCACTCCTTGCACCACCCCTGCGTCCCCTTCCCACCCCTGCCTCCCCTTCCCACCCCTGTCCCAATCAAGCCCCACCCCTGCCCCACCCATACTACTCCCCTGCCTTACCCCTGCCACACCCCTGCCTTACCCATGCCCCACCACAGCCACCCCAGCCCAATCCCCAGCCATGCCATTCTACCCCTGCGTCCCCTTCCCACCCCTGCCTCCCCTTCCCACCCCTGTCCCAATCAAGCCCCACCCTGCCCCACCCATACCACACCCTTGCCACACTCCTGCCTCCTTACTCATCCCTGCCCTACCTCTTCCCCACCCTTGTCACACCACTGCCCCACCTCTGCCCCACCTCTACCCCATCCCTGTTCAACCCCTGTTTAACCCCTGTCAGCCCTACCACCCCTTTCCTGCCCTAACCTGCCCCACTCCTGCCCTACCCCTGCTTCACCCATGTCCCACTCCTGCCTCACCCTGGGCCCTTCCCTCTCCCACCCCTGCCACACACACATTGCGAAAAAAAAAGGAACAAGAGATTTCAAACAATATTGTTACTGTTTGTTTGTATGCAATAGGAGCCTGCGACCCAGTATGATGCAGCGCCTACTGCGGAAGTTGATCATTGATGTGCCTGCTCTTGTTGAACACACCTACGTTGCCCTTAAGGTAGGAAGAAACAAAGACAGCTATAGAAGTGTTAGAAGAACTACAGGTATATGGTTT
Source organism: Patiria miniata (assembly GCF_015706575.1). NCBI lineage: Eukaryota > Metazoa > Echinodermata > Asteroidea > Valvatida > Asterinidae > Patiria > Patiria miniata. The sequence continues at coordinate 38,631,738 of NW_024037072.1, forward strand.
AGGCCAAAAAAAAAAGTCTCCGGTTTCTGGTATGCGCGCGCGTCGCCGTAGCCATGCGTGTCGGCAAAATGAAAACGTTTTTTTTTTCAATGAAAGATGATGTCTCAAAAGCACCAAACTCGCTGGTTTGACTGGAATCCTGCTGCTGCACAATTTTAACGTGTTTTTAGATTGGGTTATGGTCGAGTATAAGCTCTGTGTGACCTCTCTGGACTCCCATATATTTGCACTAAGTTTAGTCGGGCACCATTTGCAGTCATCAGCCGACCGTTTGAAGCAAAAAAATCAGGTAAAAAAAAAAAAAGCCGCGTCGCCGCACCACTTTTTGGGCAAGCTCCATACCAGAAACCGGAGACTTTTTTTTGTTGGCCTTAATAGTGCTTTTCTAAAGTTTGAAAAAACTTCAGTAGCTGATAGGACACTAACCAGACAACCTCTGAACTTGCCTGGGTTGTCTGGTTAGTTGAAACAGATTTTTTTTAGCACTACAAAATATTAAAAGGTACATTACCTTCATGAAAAAAAAAAAAAATCACTGCTTAATTTCAATGTTTGGTTTTGCCTTTCGCCCAATGTAATTTTATAGTCTCTCAATACGATGTGTTGTACAAGAGCTTTTGAGAAATCACTAGCCTGCAAGGTCAAATCTCAACTGTACATAAATTTCTCCTTGTTTTGACAGTTCCATCAAAGGATACGTCTACAAAAGTTACATTTTGATCAGCCCTTTTGCACCATTGAGCAAACAATTTGCAGCTTACAATTGGATCTTGTTACACTAAAAAAAACCCAAATTTCTTGGTATTCTCAAAGCACTGTTTTCTGCAAAATTATACTTCTTTTTTTCCTTGTGTATCTGTAGCTGTTGCAGCTGCACTATGAGCGTTGCATCAACTACTACGGTAGCATCGGTGGCTGGGGCAGCCATGGCATGGCTAACGATGAAGAGAAGAGACTGACCATGATGTTGTTTACTGGACTCTTTGATGCACTGGCTGACAGGGTAAGCCACCGTCTATTTACCCTTTAGTCCCTGTACTGCCCCAGGGTGCCCTGCCTGTTGCTCCTTATACCACGCCAGACAGCCCCTGCACTCTATGGTTTTAGGGATTCATTGAGGACTAAATACAGCGTTGTACACTGTGATACAATGGAGAATGGGTTAAAGGCATAGAGGATCATTTGCTTTTCATGCATGTTCATTTCTAATAAAAACACCACTCAAAATTGTAAGATGAATGTTCAAAACCTAAACTGTTGAAGTTTCAGCTCATTGGGTTTTACGCTTTTCGAGGAAACAGTGAAAAATCATGGACAACTTTTTTTATCACAAAACATAATTTTGTCAGCATTCAGCATCACTCTATTTAAAAAGAAAACCAGTCAATTTGACTGATCGTTGGAAAATAACCCAGACAGAATAATGTCATGGGGTGTTGTGCCAGTCCAAGTAACCTTTTTAATAACAATTTGGTACCGGTAGTTTACTATTGGGATAAATGCAAATGCTCATATATACCTTTAAACAATTGATAGCATGAGTTTTGAAGCAGCACGTACTGTCCCTGATGGAGAATATTCCCAATGAGTTCATTGTGCAACAGTTATTAAAAGGCCCATCACTCACAAGTAGTTCTGGTGACTTGTGACTCAATTTGTTGGTTTGTTTTCACTCATTACAGGAGTATGACTCAGAGATGTTTGACAAGGCCTTACCCTGCCTGACAGCCATCGGTAGCGCCTTACCCCCAGACTACTCCATGGCCTACAATGATGCTAGCTACATCCGAGAGTCAAGCTTTGATGCAGACGGGCTGTACCAACCAAAACCCGTGGAGACATCAAGGTACAAAAACTGCGTGATTCCCCGAAAACAGAATTCTAATCAATATAAAGCCATCTTTTCTTGAACGTGTTTTTGAGTTTTTTGTTTGTCCTCTTGAGCATGTTTTTGAGTTTCTTTTGTGTCCTAGGACTCAATATGCAGACTTGAAATTTACTTACAGAAAGGCAGCTTAAAAAAAGTAGTTTACTGTCACTGTGGAAAGCACTCCTTGAAGTTTGGCTGAATGTAACTCCCCCCCCCAAAAAAAAAAGACTTGATGTCTTCCCCACTTGCCAAGAGATATCCATGCAAGAATCTTAATCTAAGGCAAAGTGCCATGGAATGGTGCTCTCTCTTTTTTTTATAGGTTTTCTGGTTATGAATTCAAGGATTTGTATTTCAGAAGCCCTAAAAACTTAAAAAGAAAAGATGATGTAGAAATGTAAACCCTACACAGTATTCCAAAGAAACCTATAGAACCAGGTAGGGACCGAATACACAAATTCACATTTTGAGCTGGATGGAATTCCAACTTGGGTCATGGAGGTGGGAGAAACACGTTGCCAACCTGACTTGCCAAAGATATGAGAAATCCTAAGCAAAACTGCTCATAGAGTTGATCTAAGTTATTTAAAATTTGTATCCAGATTGAATAATTTGTCAATGATTTTTTCCCTTGACAGAGTTTTGCTGAACGAGAACCTCCTGTCTTTCAGTGATCGCTTCGCTGAGCATCTTCACGATGCCTGGGCACTCAGTATGGTGAGTCACACACTTGTACCCGACACTCAGACTCGGTGTATACGACTATGCCAGGGTTGTGATCGAGTCATTCAGGAGTCAACTTTTTTCCCGCTAAGACAAGTAGCTCAAATATCTCAATACTGTGAAATAAAAAGTTGGGGTCTTTTTTGGTGACACTCCTTATGAGTGTGGGTGGGCTACTTTTAATAAATATTTTGATTAAAAATAAACAAATCATTGAACCATGATTGAAGGCACTCAGATAAGTACATCATTTTTGTTTTCATCATTAAAGATTATTCATACCCATACGTAGAGCGTACTGAATCTTTGAACAAAAGTAGATTGTGCTTTGTCTTACACATGTTTTAAATGTGACAGAATTTTAATGAAATTAACCAGAGCAATCAGTTATTGAAGCTAAATCAAAGTTGAAAAATAAAGTTGATTAACTTTGTAATTTTTTTAGTTTGAGGCTGGTTGGACCCATGGGGAGATTGAAAATGCTGCCATGAAGGAACACCCGTCATTAAGACCTTACCGCACCCTCCATCCTAAGGTAAAAAAAGAAGATTAATTAACAACCATACCAAGGTAACTTACATGTAGTCTGAAGTACAGGAACCCTTTGACATTTGAAATCGTAAAGAGCCACTGCACTGAAAGATTGACTGTTGCTGTCATTTGTAATGACTCCAGAGTCCAGTCAGTGGAAAATTAGAACATAAAGTTTGCCTGTTCAAAACCAAACTCTTCTTGGTTTGCGTCTCTCCTAATACTATTTGATTTGGGAGCAACTCTGGAACATCAATCTGAAAGTTAGAAAATAATGCAGACCTAATGCGCCAGGTCGGTGTCTTGATGAAGTAGTTCAGGTCAAAGGTCATTCAGAATAAAATCGCTGACGTGATGTTACAGGATGTTACATGAAAGCCCGTTCTGCTCGCAATTAACTCGTGAGCATTGTGCGACTGTCTTCTAGCGGGTTCATGTGCCTTCGATGCGCGTTCGATTATCCTGAATGACCCGTGAACCATTTCATTGTGCACATGCGCAATTGAAAGACCCAACTGGCGTATTCCTCTCATCGAAATACTTCAAATCTTTTGTAAACAAAATTAAGGATGTGACATTTCCACGTTTAAACTTTTCAATGAAAAAGTTCTAAATCCATTTACAAATTTTCCAAAACTTTTGAACAAAATCCGAATTATAAAAAAGGGACCCACGTTCACCCGATCTTCCTTTTAGTTAAACAAATAATTGACCATGCTTTCAAACCTATTTTATTTACAAAACTTTAGAAGCATTACAGAGATAACATTGATAACATTTGGGGTACATGCACTTAACTTTTTACTTTTTCAATGACTGCCCGTTGTAGAATGCCATGGTCCAGTGGTTACGGGCTTTTGACTCATGTACGAAGGTGGGTGGGTTCGAACCCTGCCAGGAACATGGTGTTTGTGCCCTTGGGCAAGACACTTAACTACAATTGCCTCTCTCCACCCAGGAGTATAAATGGGTACCTGTGTGGGTCGAGGACCGATTGAGCGTGGTCCCATGGCCTGATGAATGGGGGAATAATTGTAAAGCGCTTTGAGATTGTTGGTACAATGGAAAGCGCTATATAAGCATAATTATTTTAATTATTATGTCAATCATTGTTGATTGATCATGTCAATCACGCCAGTCTGCAGACATAATAGGCAGGCGTCAGCCTTTGTGAATGGCTTTACACATTTAAACAGTTCTTAAAATATTTGCTAAACATTAACAAAATTAAACGCAAAGTCACATCCTTAAACGTAATTATTCTAGTGCTTCTGTCTGCCATGAGACCATGTCCAAACGTTTTTTTTTTAGGGAGGGGGCTACGACTGCGACGTGTCCTCCGACTCACAAGTAAGCCACACAATGTGTTCAACGGTTCCTGTACAACTAGTGTGCATTATACCGACGATTTCAGCACTCCTGTAACAAAATGCACAACTGTAAAATATTGTTATCATTTTTGCCCCTCAGGAGAAGGACAGTTATCGAGACGTGATCAGAGAGAGCCTGAAGGCCATCCTAGCCTGGGGCTGGGCTGTTGAGAAGAGTAAAGTCCCTGAACAACACGCCCACGCACACAGACCCAGACGCCTCTCCAAAACCAGCCTGGTAGGTCCAGAAGAGCCATCATTTCAAAAGTAGTCAGAGATGTGTTGTTGGAATATACATGAGGCTTCTTAGATCCATATTGCCATTATTTTCATGTATCTGTCAATCAGATTCCATGCCCTGGCCTACACCGCGTTATGGGGAAGTTTTTGTTGTTAGGCAAATTAGGACCAAGTTATGGGGACTTTCTCTGATGTCCTCACAGCGTTTTCGGTCCCCACAAATACCTCATACAGACGAGTGTTATGTCCCCACAACTACAGAACAAGACTGTCTGGTCCTGCCTAGTACACTGCCAATAATGGTTTCCTAAATTTACAAGTTTAAAAGTTTCTAGTGTGAAAACATTTTCTTGTTTCTCTGTGATTGATATGAGAATGTTTACGTTAAAAGTTGTTGAAGCTTGGTGAGCGGATAATTGCCAACGTCAAGTGTGTATTTCAGTGCCTCAAGGAGCAAGCAGTTTGAAGTGGATACAGAGTGTCTTCTTAAGCATTTTATTTAATTCATCAATTATCAATTTTATGTTTTCAATGAGAATGTGGGCAAGCCATTTAAATTCTGTGCCATTCTTTCAGCAAAGTAAAACAAAATTATGTTCATGGAAAGAATATACCGGTGAACTTGTCTCTCAGCAGAATTTTTTTCTGCACAGGAAAGGGTCATACTCCTGCCCAAATCAAACCTACGTGTAAGGATTTAATTAAAGAGCACTGCAGGACAAGTGGTTAACCACTTTGGAAAGAATATTGCAACCTGATGCTGCTTTTTTCTTCATATATCATCTTAATGAAGGTCAGTCATTGCAAAAATGTTGAAAAGACAGAATCTGGGACTGAGAAACATTTCCAATTTTTGTTAGAAAATACTTAGACAATTTTCTTGACTCTCCATAGACTTTGTACACAACCGCTGAAGTAGCATCAGGTTGTCTTTCCACCATTTTTGGCTTGGATGTCGCTTTTGAGTTTTGACAGTTCATTGACCTTTTCAATGACCTTTCACCTTTAACCCCCACAGGGTGCCATGGAATCCCCTCATGGTTACAATCCACGACCCATTGACATGAGCAACATCACCCTGACAAGAGAAATGCAGGTAAGTTGTTCTGCTGTTCAAAAAAATAACATTCAAAACGTAACTCATGTTATCTATTTGATTTGTAACGCAAACTACCTATGGGAGATATTGTACTCTTGGTGTCCAGTGGTTCAATTTTTTGGAAGTGCAGACTTGGTATTTGTGGCCGCTATGGGCATTTCAGTTCAAACTGTTGTGGTTGACAATGGGTTAAGAAATTAGAACTTTAATTTTGGTGATGTTATCTCTACTGCAGCATGCTTATTAACAATTGATGAGGTTTTTGCATTTAAGTCCTAAAAATGCAACTGTGAAGAAATAAAAATGGTGTCATTTAAAGGGCAAATGCTTGCTCAGAAACAATTTGTTCAACCGAACTGGATTTTTGTGACCCATGTCATATAGCGTGCTTTAGAGAGAGATGAACTTCATAACCTAACCTTACTTACATACTATAGCAGGCACCCAGAAATTCCAATACCCTTCTGTAATTAAATGGGAGGGGGAGGGAGTGGGGTTACCCGGTTCCATTTTAAATGCAATTTGAAGCTTTTCAAAGTAGAATTGTGCAATAAAGTGGTAAGTCTGTGGGTACACCATGGAATTAATATCTTCTGAGAAGGAGTTTGGTTCTTGTAAAAAAAAATGGTGGAGAGAAGTGTGCTACATGATTTTGATGGTACACTGTCCAACGCTGGTTTTCTCGCCATCCTACAGTATTCTCTCTGAAACATTGAGAGCGTCTCTTACCACTGGTTCTGATCAGATCCACAAAAGAGATCAATTTTGTGGTGTACCTACAAACGTAGCACTTTATCGGTTCCATCTTGTTTTGTTTTATCACCTGTATTACACGAACCATATATTTGGATTTCAGACCATGGCCGAGCGTCTTGCTGAGAATGCACATGACGTCTGGGCCAGGAAGACCAAGGTGGAAATGGATACAACAGGTCAGTTGTCTCTGACTACCTTTGGTCAGTGTTAAGACTTCTGTCGTAAATGGACTGATCTATTATTTGTTGACAGGCTTGTTGCTCCAGAGTAGGTCTGGTAACTTACTAATTTTGTTGGGTTGGGTCAAAAAAAATTTGGTTAAATATATTTTTGTTAAGGCTACTTTTAACTTTGGTACTTGAAAAGAGTCAGAACTGTCTGTATCAACAGCATTTATTTGAGCACAAATTTTACCAGAAATGAGGTTCAAATGCAAACATCAATTTGAGCTCAATTTCAGTTGAGACATTCAGTTCAGATGTTCAATTCAAATATTTAGTTCAAACGTGAAATTTAGTACGTTTGCAAATCTGCATTTTCCAAGCATGACGAAATTTGCTGCAAATGTCGTGACAAGTCAACTTCAAGTAAAGTATTTTTCGGCCTTTAGACTTACTTTGTGTATTTTTTCTTTGGGTAACTCCGACAGGGGGAGGTTGCCACGCCCAGCTGGTGCCCTTTGACATCTTGACTGACCAGGAGAAGAAGAAAGATCGTGAGATGGCTCAGGTCTTGCTCAAATTCCTGCAGGTTAATGGATACCGCTTGCACAGGTAATCACTAACTACCAAGTTTACCACTGCTGTAATTAGCTCTGCTTTAACAGATATGTGGCTTTGTGCATTTCATGCCTCGTATTTCTACTCTATCAAATTTTCACTACGTCATCAATTTTTTTTTTTTTTTGTGGGTCCCAAAATATGTTCAGTATTGGCTTTTGCCCTTAATTGACAGCATTTCATAAGCACTATAAACATAGTTGTCTCCACCAGCTTTTGAGAAAACAAATCACAAAATTGTAATTGGATGGGACTTAGACCCTCATGCATCCTTCTTCTTTCTAGTGCACCAGCATAAAGTCAAATAAGATTTTTTTTGCTAAAATGGAATTCTTCTGTAATTTCTGATCTAAGAATTCCAGTATGCCATTGAAAAACGTTGGTCTTAATTTTATCAAGCTCGGTCCTGTACATAAACCCTAACACTCCCAAATCCATCAGATTTTACTGTTGGTTTGAAGGATTAAAGGTATATAGGATCAATTGCATTAATCCCAAAAGTAACCTACCTAATTATAATCAAAAAGCCTACTTGGATTAAAGGTCGTACTGGTGCTAAACACCACCTGAATTTATTACGTCTGGCTTGCTGTCATTAAGAAGAAATCAAGAAATGTAGGTGACTTCCAACGACCAGTCAATAGATCATTGGAAATACAGAGTGTTGTGGACGCAATCATGTTTTGTGATCAAAAGGTTGTGCACTGTTTTCTTGAAAAGTGTAATATGAAAAGCAAATGATCCTATATGCCTTGAAGGGAGGCACTGCTCAGCCACTGTTATTTCACATGGGCGTAATGCCCCTTGATTGTTCAAATATTGAGAATTGATTCCCATCAAAGTGAAGGATTTGGAGTAATATTGAAAGTTCCTGATAAGAAAAATAGTTGGTATGAACCAATTTAAATCTAATTTGATGTGTTATTAAAGTTTGTGTATTAAAAATAATACTAACTTTTATACGTATACAGTTTCTGTATACTGGTCCTCACAAGAAAAAGAGTCTCCTATATATTTTTTTCACCATCGATTTGTCTAACTTTTGTGTTGATCCAGTGAAGAGGAAGAAGAAAAGAGGTAACCATTAACAACAATTTATTTGTATGTGTTCTTTTTTAAATGTTCTTTGTTGCTATTTCTCTACTCTAATTTCCTTTCCAGATTCCCTTGTTCCCATCTAATGAAATTGCATGAACCCCACATAATTGACATGTTTACACTTGTGATAGAACAGTTTAACCATTCTGTTTATCTTGTTATTGTAGAAGTATTTTGTAGAAACCCTCTACCGGCCAAAACCAAAGTACAAAGCATGTACCAAGAAAGCTTGGGCTGTTATGGACGAGTTAAAATTAGACGCTTGCATTGCAAGTAATAGTTTCTCGATGTACAGAAGATAGAGGGGGGTCATAGAATGAAACATTGCTTTGCCCATACCCACAGGCCCCACACTGTTTCAAACGTTATAAGTGGCCCATACCCACAGGCCCCACACTGTTTCAAATGTTATAAGTGGCCCATACCCACAGGCCCCACACTGTTTCAAACGTTATAAGTGGCCCATACCCACAGGCCCCACACTGTTTCAAACGTTATAAGTGGCCCATACCCACAGGCCCCACACTGTTTCAAACGTTATAAGTGGCCCATACGCACAGGCCCCACACTGTTTCAAACGTTATAAGTGGCCCATACCCACAGGCCCCACACTGTTTCAAACGTTATAAGTGGCCCATACCCACAGGCCCCACACTGTTTCAAACGTTATAAGTGGCCCATACCCACAGGCCCCACACTGTTTCAAACGTTATAAGTGGCCCATACCCACAGGCCCCACACTGTTTCAAACGTTATAAGTGGCCCATACGCACAGGCCCCACACTGTTTCAAACGTTATAAGTGGCCCATACGCACAGGCCCCACACTGTTTCAAACGTTATAAGTGGCCCATACGCACAGGCCCCACACTGTTTCAAACGTTATAAGTGGCCCATACCCACAGGCCCCACACTGTTTCAAACGTTATAAGTGGCCCATACCCACAGGCCTACACTGATTCAAATGTTATAAGTGGCCCAAACCCACAGGCACCACACCGTTTCAAACGTTATAAGTGGCAGGGAGAATTTTCAGTCAATTTCCAACCGTGATGCACTCAAGTACCCTTCAGTATGGATGTGTTTTTGATATGTGCAGAGAACATATAGGTTTATCACTGTTTTTTTTTTCTGGTGACCTCAGCCTCGGTTTTGGTATGGTGGATTATATGTGTTTCTTTCTTGCATTTACATGTACTTGTTGTAATTGTGTTTGATGTTTTTGTACTTGTGAAGCCCTTGTGCACTTTTATTATGAGACAGCCCCACCCGGTACCCGTCAGTCTCCCTTGATAGGTTTGCAGATGACTGGCAGACGTCTGCCAACTTGGAGCAAGGTTCTTTTGCCAAGTTCTTTGAATGGCTACTTCACACAGAAAGTATTGGCCGGGCATATTCAAGCTGATGACGCGCTAAATTGTCATGAATTGTAAATTGCTTGTGATTGATTCTTAGGTAATTTTTTTCTCGACCCTTATATTTTAACAGACATACAGGGTGATTAAAAAAACCCAAACCCAAATGTCTGGACTATTGTTTTAGTGGAGTGTTGAGTTATTGTTTAGTTGTGTGTTCTTTCAGCAAAATGAAAACAATTGACACACATCCCTATGTGATTTGTTTTCGTTTTGCTGAAAGAACACTTACTTTTTTGGTGATCCGTGACAGAACTTTAAAACGGTGGTTGCGTTTACAATTCCGTAACTTGAAAAGTAAATTAGCGATTTGAATGATTCTTGTACTAAAAGAAAGCTTTTGAATTGGGCTTTTATTTCCTAGATTTTGAAGGTGCTACATGCAGAACTTCACTAAAACAATAGTCCTGACATTTGGGTTTCGGTTTTTTTTACTCACCCTGTATACTTTCTGCTGAACAGCTCCAAGAAGTTGGCCTCTGGTCATGTATCTGCAGATCCATCCATGCAAGAGTTTTTGCACCAATTTTTTTTTTTGTTCTGAATGGTGGTGGAAATAACAACCTATACTATTCTTAACCTATGTTTATGTGTGAGATCCATTCACAGTGTGACTCTGCATGCCAAACGCCTCCCATTTTGTCATATGTTTTTGTATGTTGTGAAGAGTGCTCTGATATAATTTGTTCAACTGTGTGAGTTTGGTGAATCAATGGAATGCCCATTGTTCTGAATCTGTATGACATGTATGCAATGGCGAACATCGCCAGACCAAGAAGTTGGGGGGGGGGGCTGACAATAACTTTGCTAACAGATTACTCCGTGCTGGAGGGTAGGGGGGTGTGGGAGGTGCTGGACATCATGTGGCTTGTGGAGGTGCTGTTTAAAGATGTCGATCTTGGACACTATCAAACAATGGGTGGCGCTAATCATTTTTAGAATGGCGACTTGGGGGACTGGGGGACACCCTAACCCTCCATTCTCCAACCCTCTATCTGCACCCTTGTTTGAAATGAACTAAATATCTATAGGAGTATCATTTGACAATTATTTTGAGTTTACACAAATGATTTGTAAAGCATGCCTTTGTATCACACTGTGGGGGCTCAAAATGCACTCATAATGAACTACCTATGCGAAAGTTTGCATCGCGAAAACTATACAATAACATGAAAGTCTCATGTTTGAAAACTTACATTCACCATCAGTTCTCCGTTCCATGTCCCTGTTCTCTGTTTGCCTATTTGGGTCCTTCCAAGCTAATGGGGTATGTCAGTGTAACACAGACGTTGGGTTGAAGCCGACAAAACTGAAATCTTAGCCGACCATTCTAATTCACTCCAGCATTGCACTTGGCCTGTTAATCTCTGTATATGTCATCGATAACTGACAAGTAGTTTTAATGTTTGAGTAATAGATGACTTCTTCCACACTTCGCAACTTCTTACTACCAGGATAGAATTGATAGCATGTCGGGATTGGTCTGTAGTAGAATAAGGTTGCACAGTTACATTGGTATTCAAGTTTCTTTGAATGATAATCACTTTTTTATATTTTGTTTTATTGCTGAGAGCATAGTTGCACGTGGAATATAAAAGATATGAGATTGTGCTTATTTTTTTCTTCCAAATTGTGAGTTCTTTCCACTTACAATCGTGGAACAATAGTCCAAGTTTCTGTTAATATGACTTTCCATTTTTTTGTCTTCCCAGGACAAGCAGACAATACGATGCAGATGGTCTGGTGAGAGGGGCCAGTACGATTGAGAAGCGCTTTGCATACAACCTGCTGGAGAAGCTACTCCACTACGTGGACAAGGCGCACTCAAACCTCAAACCAATGTGGAGGGATGGTAGGTTGAAACTTCAGAACTTGAGATTGATTATTGCATGACAGATGAAGGAATGTTGTCATATGCTGCAATGTATTTAAGGGTGCAATCTAGTAGATCACTCAGATAAAGGCAGACGGGTTAGCCACGAGAGCTGGGCTAATCGAAAGCTCAAACGTCGGCCATCACAATCCTCCTGGACGTCTGTACCCGTGGCTGTAGCCATTGACAAAACGCCCTTTTCAGACTGAGTCTTACCATTCCTTCCTACATGGCCTTACTGTGAGATTTACTATTTTTCCGTCAATCGCCAAAAGTAACCAAGTCTGGCTGGAATTAGCGGCCTCTAAGGTCGCAATGAACTCAATTAAATTATAATGTTTAGACTTTAAATAAAGTTGATTTTGGGGTCCACTTGATCTTCTCCGCTGTCCGGCCGCCATTCTTGTCCATTTCTTAGAATGAACAACGCATGCATATGACGTACTTCCACCACTGACTCGGCCCGGATGTGCTAATCGAACGCACCCTAATTTAGCCAGCTAACTTTAGTAATCTCAGTGGTGGAGTGGCCTTAGAAATGTTGGCCAAATCTCATGGGGCTGCATACATTAAGCAACCATAATCAAAGAAACTTCACAAACGTGATCATTTTTTTTCCCCATTTCCAGCACCGCACAAGAGGAAAGAAGAAGAGAAGAGCTACAAATTCTTCACCAAGGTGAGATTGAAAGTGATCACTTCATGTCTTGCAACATCTATGTTAATTCAGTTGTCATTTTTCAGAGACACTTATCTGCAATTCACAATTTAAGAATTCAAAGAAAATACCCTTGTTACATAATTGAGTATCACTGCCAATGAATAGTAGGCTTGCGTATTTGAGCTGGGGCAGTTCTGCAGTGTCGTTACATACATTTTGGACAATTCAACAGTGTAAATAAAGTAATAATCATAAAGTGGTTTTAATTCTGATAAAACGTATCAATAAGTTACTACAGTGATAAAAAAAAAAAAAAAAATTATTCATCCAACATTTTTGCTCTTGCAGAAATCGGCTTGAAAACACCATGGTTTTGGACGTACTCAGACAAATTAAATTTGTTTGTGTACTTATTAAATAATTTTTCAGTGAAAAGCAACTGTTGAACATTGTTAGAAATAAACAATGTTTCAATACAATACAGATGATAAGCTTCAAAATGATACACATGTTTCAAAAGTGGAATTTTGGTTTTTAGAAGGTTTAGCTTTAGGGAATCTGTGGAATTGCCCCGGACGTTTAGGACGTTCAGGACGTTTGTTATACTTGGTTACTCCGTCAGTCAGAAGACAGTAGGCTGGCCCAAAGTTAAATAGTGAACGGGATGCATAACTTATAGTGTGTGCAGCTTGAGCAGGGTATGCCATAACTAAAATCACAAACAAACGAGACAAACGAGTGAACAAATTATAAAGGGACTGACAAACAGACATGCATACTAAAAAATATTGTTATTACTTACACTTCCAATAAATGAGGCAGAATGTGTGATATGAGCTAATGTGTTCCAATTAACCGTATAATTGTTAACATTGACCTGCATTTTTCTAGGTGGTGCTGCCCTTGATTGAGAAGTATTTCCTGGCTCACTCGACATACTTTGTGTCTGCACCTAACTCTCCTCAAAGCGGACGGTATGGCTCAGCATCTTACAGGGAGAAAGAAATGGTCACTAGGTATGTTGTAATCTTTCTATTATTTCTGAAGGTGCTGTATTGGAGAAATTTGGAACAGAAGTGAAGTTGTACTTACAGTTCCATACTTGGCCTTTAAAATGCTCCAGCAGCTGCCAATGTGATTGGTTTGCCAAAATATTTCTGGCAATTGTGTAGTTTTTATAGAAATACTGAGAGTGAACACGTTCTTACTGGATTGACACAGTTCGATGATGGCCTGCGAACCCACCTAGAAGTGGATTTATGACGTATTTTTGATGTTCAGGTTTATTCAAAAGTCCTTAAACTTTGCCATCTGTGGATGCTGCATTAAGATTAAGCTTGCAGTAAAGGAATGTAGTATTGGCTTTTGCCCTCCATCAACATAATTTCATCAGCACTGCATAAACAGTGCTGTCATAGAGCTTACAAGAAATTTACAAGAAATTCACAAGCTTACTCGAGTGGGAACCAAACCCATGGCCTCCTGCTTACTAGCACAGATGTCTTAACCACTCGACCACCAAGCTTCCTAGGAGTTGCTGTATCTTTGTTCCATCAACTTGGCAGCAGGCGATAAAGAGTCTTAATCGGTGCACGTTATGGTGATTTCATTTCCCTTTGCCTGTTCCCCTCAGCTACATGCATTTTCAGCATCCCGGTGTAATTCATGCATGCGTTGGCAGCAGAAATACATGGAGAATATTGCCTGCAATATGAAGAAACCACATACAAGATGCATGATTTTAACCAGACATAAGATCAACCTTAAGAGTGACAACAAATATCGTCTTAAAGCCCAGTGTGTATTTTCCTTAATTTCTGAGCACAGCAAATTTGTGAGGATCACATGCAAATACATCCACAATGAAATAATAAATGGTAATGCTTATATAGCGCTTTCCATCGTATCAACAATCTCAAAGCGCTGTACAATTATTCCCCCGTTCATCAGGCCATGAGACCACGCGGCGGCCGATATCAGCGCACATTTGGTCCTCTACCCTCACAGGTACCCATATCTTTGTAAACACCGGCAATCCTAGACCCTCTAATGTCCGTAATCCTCATTCCTTTGTTTGTACTCTAACTTTTTAGCGACAGCTCTCATTGGTTTTGTACACGAATTTCAATCGTGGACTTTCGGTCAATCGTGGACGTATTGTTTGTGCCCTAACCCTTTTGTCCTAGGACCATGATTGCCGGTGTTTACACATGCCCATTTACACTCCTGGGTGGAGAGAGGCAATTGTAGTGAAGTGTCGTGGCCAAGGAAAAAAAATACCATGTTCCTGGCAGGGTTTGAACCCACGCACCATCGTACATGAGTCAAACACCGTAACCACTGGACCATGGCTACAGTTGTTGAAGTCATGAAGTTTACTTGGCTTTCAGTTTTGCTTTTTCAGTATACATCCACCTTTAGTCCAAGAAACACAGTCTAGAGATGGAACCAAAACGATGACAGGAAAAATACTCATGCATAAAAAAATAAACGACTCAGTACAGTTTATGGTGCGAGAAATTGGTCACTATATTATACAGATAATGAATGTTTATGAGTGCAATGGTAAGAATAGTTCATGAGATGACAAATGGAATGTTCCATTCCAGGAGTGGAATGGAACATTCCATCTGTCACCGAAAGAAATTATTCTTTCCATTGCACAATTGTGAAACATTCATTATTTGTTTTATACAACTCCTGAATAAATCCTCGTAATTAACTGGTATTATTGAAGTACAGCATCGGAGCTACCGGTACCTGAAGGCACAACCAATGTGTAACGTGCAGTGGAAGTTCTATTTACCGTGGGATGGAACTTCCATTTTTGCTGTGCAAACCATTTAAAAAAAATATGCCTGTATCGACATTTGTATGCCAAATAAAAACACAGTTTGAACTGTCATGTTACATTTATGAATGGCGCTACAGTTAGTCCATGAAAAAGAATAGACAGATATGTAGTTCAAATGATACACATGTACATGATGTATGAAGGTATCATCTTTCAAAGTTTTTATGATTCCCTATAATTATATTTTCTAGTTTCCACTCCATACAAAGAATAATTACTAATCACGAGAGGCAGACACAACTAGAAAGCAGTGCATGCTGGTACATGTTTTTTTGCTTGTGATTGCAAGCTCACATGAGAGTTCCCTGTGTCAAGTCAAATGTGCATTTAACGCATTTACACCACAGAAGCATGCTTGATATAGTCTATGTAATAGACCACGGCGAATGCCGTGGTCTATTATGCGCGAACAGATTTGCTGATTAATTAGGCAAGACCCCGCCTCTTGACTTCCTAGATTTTGACCAATCAGCAGGCACTTAGGTCTATCGGGTCTTCGGTCATTCACCCGTTGCGCGTCATAGACATGGATTTTAAAAAAAAATGTCACCGCGCGGCGCTCGGTATCATGTTACGCGAATGCGCTCCCAGCTGTTGTTGTATTACAAAACGCTGCATTCGAATTGACCAATCACAGCGTTAGTCCTGATTTTGAAATGAAATGACGTCAAGATTTATTAAAGTCGACTCCGATTGGCTGGCGCGCGGCTTGCATAAATCTGCATGCTTTGACATATCAGACGTTAGACAGGAGATGGCTCCGTGGATAACGGGTGATGCTCAGACTATGCTTGATAATGTATGCCAGATAATATTGCACAAGCTTTTTTTCAGGGGACAATAATCTGTACGCTTGATCATGCTTATGGAATCTTTGGAAATGCAGGCTGTGTTGATTAATGTATCCCACAGAGTTGTAATCACAAGACATCACAAGTCAGTCACAAGTCAATCTTAAGTCATTAACAAAGTCAATCATAAGTCAATCACGTATTGATCACAAGTCATCACAAGGCATCGCAAGACATCACAGACCATCACAAGTCATTACAAGTCGATCCCAAATCACTCATGCACAACTCAATCATAAGTCATCACAAGGCATCGCAAGTCAATCATAAGTCAATCACAAGTCATCTCATGTCAAGTGATGGGCTCTTGAAATGAATTATAACAAAAGGCATTCTTTTTTCTTGTTTCATCCACTGTTTAATTGGTACGGGACTTGTTCTTAGACTTTTTGACTGTCTTGTGATGGACTGCTTATAACTTGCAAGCTTGTACATGTATGGTCATCAGACAGCAGAGAAGCCTAACCCCAAGCAGTATTGTGCATGCACATGATGTGTGCTTGCTACACTGTGGACACATGTCTTGCATATTTCCAGAAATGTGATACAATTCCGGTTAATGTGTAATGTTCCTTACAATACCTCCAAACTGACCTTTCAACCCCCCTGCTACTCACCCCTCCAACTCCCCCCCCCCCTCCCCACCATCACAACCCCGTCCACTCCTTAAAAAGTGGGCAACCTGCCAAGACTGGTGCTTCCCCAGTGGAAACGATCATGGTGGCAAGGTGAGAGGCTGAAAAACTCTGCATGAAAAGAAAAATCCAAATCCTGTTTCCGTTTTGAAAGTGCATCTCCCCTGGCTGCATGAAAAACCTCGTAACAATTCTTCTTCTTTTTTTAAGATATAAGCATTTTATTTTATGACCCCTCAGCTCATTGGAGAAAAGTGTGACACCTTAGTTGTGTGGAAAAAATCCCTGATTACTTATTTGATTTGGACAACATCTCCATCTTGTTTTTCTGTGTGATTTTTATTGTTTATTGTTTCATGATGTTATAGCACCATTCCTGACTTAGTACAAAAATATAAGAAGTTATTTTGTTTAACTTTTCAACCGTGATATGTGATTTATTTGTAGAGTCGTTGTAGTGTTTTTTTTTGTAATTGTAGACAGAAGGACCCAAAGATTTGAAGGCTTTATTATAATGAAAATAAACGTTTAAAAAAGCCAAAAATGAGACCCGTTCCCCAAGATCAAGGCAACCTTTTGAGCCGTTGTTTTCATGAAAGCAAAAGCTAGAAATTTGTTATTGTTATTAATAAGTAGCCATAAGTACAACAATTTTCTTCGCTGTTTCTATCAGCTGTAACTTTGTCAATGACTTGGACTGGCCATTTCTTGTGCTTATGTGAACTTTTCCCAAAGTTGCACCATTTGCAAAATAAATTTCTGTCGTTTCCTTTCTCTTTTATTGGGGCTTTCCTTGCTGATGTGTTTTACTTTACGTTTCATTATGTATAGCCCTAACAGTCCTCAATCCTAAGGATTAATGTTTGACAGATACTGTACTCTTTTTATCTCGAAGAAGCAAGCGCTGTCCGTTGTTCATTGTATCAAGTAAATTGTCATATAATCAGCGTTGAACAGTCTTCTCATTGTAACACGTGTTGCAGTTGGTCATTACAATTTGTGACGTGGGTTTTCATTTCAGTGATTAACTTTACTCAAATGAAATAACTATGAGAAGTGCCATTGCAGTCTTAGAAACAATGACTAGAAGTTTCCCGCAAGTAAGAGATATCCTGTGACCAATTGTATTAACATATTTATGGATGCGGGTATTTAAAATTAAGATTACTGTACTTTCAACATACCAATAGAATCACGATAATTACTGGTACAGTGGGTTCCCAAAAAAAACATCCATAGTGGAATGCCAAGGATTTGTCTCTGAAAGTTTGTTTTAAACACCTAGTTTTTGTCCATTTTTTTTATTATTCAATCATTATTATGAGATGACATGAATTCCCTCATATTAATGAACAATTGCAGTATAACTGAATGTTTTTCTTTGAACTTTCTTTCAGATTTAGGTTTCAAAGTACATTTAAATGAAGTAGCAATAATGCATGAAGTGCATTGGCCAAACTTTTTGTAGGAACTTTTCCGTTTCATTTATCTATGTCACATTTGGCCTGTTCAATTTTTTTTATAATTTCTATTTATTTTCTTTATTTAGTGATCCTGTAAACTCTGTGCCATTTGCCATGGTTATTGCAAGTTATAATTTCCCCGCCATGGTTATTGTGATGAGCAGTCATCAAGCTATAATCCCCCCCCCCCAAGTGAATTATTTTGTTAATTTTTTCTTCCACTGCTGAGATACAATATCTTGTCTGACTAATTTTCAAGGTAATATCTGACTGGCTTCATTGTATCTGAAAAGTTTGAATCACAACTTGTGAACAGGTATAATGTATATTTGAAAGTTTCATGTTGAGAAGATATAGACGAATATAAATTAGAAAAATGTTAGTGCTCAGTTTAAACAAACGTTTCATCACTTACGATATTTTTTTTTCTCTGTGCAGTTTGTTCTGCAAGTTGTCACATTTAGTCAGACAGAAGATCAACCTGTTCGGTGAGTTTTAAGAAAATCCACCCCTTATTAGTTAAAAATGGCTTGCGCCACATTGCGATAGGGAAAAGAAAGTTAATTTGTGGAACAGTTTGAAGGAAATTTAAAGGAAGTTTGTGCAGAGGCAGATGTTAGAAAGGAAAGAAAGTGGAAGTAAGTTTTTGGTGTGGTTGCTAAAAGCCCATTTAGGACCAATTGTTTTGTATGCGCCACAAGTTTCTATTGCTTTAAGATGAAAACAAATATTGATAAGTCTCAGACATATGGGCTACGTCGCACTTGTTTATGAAGTTGGATGTAGTGGTCACGTAACGCTGATTTTCATCGAACTGTTTAATTTGGGGGGAAATACTTCAGAGAGATGTTTCGAAAATTTGTTTTGCCTGTCAGTAACCAACAGAAACGATTTCAAGATTAAATAACGAACAGTCTGAGACTCATCAAGGATTAAAGGTCTATGAGAGCAGTGGAGGAATAACGATGGCATTTTATTTCCTTCCCAGGCCGGGATCTACAGTGCATCATCAGATGTCTGAGGGTCGTTGCCCAGTCTATGGATGCAAGGTATATCTAATCAACTTGTTACCAATTGCAGACTTCTGAAGCCTTTTGGAGTTCTGATTTCCCTCATAAAATGATCATCCTTTCGATAAATTCCTAAGTGGAGTATTACTACAGGATGCATGTCAAAAGTCATGCCTCTGTCCATTTTTCATGCTCACTTATACTTTTTATATTTGTCCCGCCTCTGCAAAAAAAAATCCTCAAACACATCAGCTCCGTGATGAAGCACAGCTCTGACGTGGTCAAGAAAGGTCTTGTCAGCTTCTTCCAGCATGCAGCCGACGACTTCACCGCCACCGTCCAGAACGTGAAGAACGGCCGCTTCACTCACATCAAGACCACACAGGTGGTCAAGGGTAGCATGGTGGTCAACTACGTACCTGGGGTCCTCATCCCTGTACTGACCAGCCTCTTCAGCCACCTGGGGAGGTACCATTTTGGACAGGATATACTCTGTGAGTACCAGTTCACAGGGCACCGGTTTTTTTTGCCGAATTGCTATCTAGTAGACTCAAGCCTGGTTCATGTACTTCATGTTAATTGGTTTTAATTACGGCGGCTGAATTTGCTGGAGTCGATATGTGTTAAACTTTTGGGAGTTTGTTGCATGTGTGCTCAGAGCTGATTTGCACTTCATGTGAATGGGATTTCATTTGTGGCTTAAATGCCAGATTTAAAGTGCGTCATTGTTTTGCAAATTTAAAGCCTATATTTGCGACCTCACAAATATACATTTGCATTTTCACCACGTATAAAGTTGCCTTAATTTGTTGACCACAATTATTTGAGTGATTGAAGACACGTAAAAGCAAATGCTGCTTTTGGTAAAAAAAATTTGCATCTGTATGGCAACAATTTTGTATGGTATTTCGTTTACCAAAGGCAACAAATACTCGGCAACAAACCACACTTTTAGTCAACGTTATTTTCACAGAGGCTTTCTCTGATTGACTCCTGTATAATTACATCATATTGGTTATGCTAACTTTCTATTTAGTAAACATTAGTTTGCCGGCAGTCGTCTTTCATTCCTCCGGCAAACTAGTGTTTACTCAAAGAAAGCCAACGCAGCCAATGTGACGTTATAAGAGCCAATCAGAGAAATCCTCTGTGAAAATGAAGTTAACTATTCGGAAACTGGCACGGCCACATATCCATCACTGCCTTTTGTACGATTTTTAAGTTTGATTTCTTTTTGTGAGCAACGATGTGCAATGTTAGGTAATCTCAGTGGCCCACTGTATACATGTCAGGAATGTGGCCTCTGTTCCAGCAGCTCTTCTGTTGCAATGTCATATTCCAAACTTACCATCACAATTCAACCTTACTCCTGAAATTAAAAGTAACATTGTACATAAAAAAGTTTTCTTCATTTTTATGATCAAATACACAAGTTGCGTTACTTTTGCTCCATGTATTATTGTTGTTGTTTTTTTTGGTTTTTTTTCCACAGTGGACCAGGTGCAGGTAGCCTGTTACAAACTCCTCAGCAGTCTCTACTCACTGGGTGCTGATAAATCCCTCTATGTCAACAGGTGAGTCAATAGAGGGCGCTATTGCATAGCAACCAAGATGGAGTAGGGCAAGGCCTAATCGCAAAAACTTCCCTCAATATCTTACGAGTTCACTGAGTCAGAGAACGGATAGGGCACTCTTGTCCTTTTGACCTCAAATGTGGAGTCAACTACTTGAGTCAGTGTGAAGGGGAAAAAAGTGTTTCCAAGCCTAAACATTGTTGTTAAAATTGATTGATTAATGTAATAGCATATAATTACATGGTAGCTGCAATTAACATGAAAAGTAAAAAGTAAAGATCAAATTAAAAGTAAGTACAGAAGTAGGAGACACATTAGTAAATCCCAGCTGGATTATGGTGTAATAACAGTGATAAATTGGGAATTGAAGTGTTTTGTACGGTATCTGTCAATCTGAATTTTATATTATTGTCTTTGCATCCATTTTGCTTTTAAATTGAACGTAAAGGTAATTTTCAATTAATCTTGGACATTGATTCTCAAAATTGGTTACAAAATATTTGCATTTTAATATTTCAAATTATTTCTTGGGAAATGTCCTTGGTTAAGTTCTTTTTAAAAATTCTCTTTTGGTAAAGGGTAATACAATCTGAGATTTCAGATTTTTTTGAATTTTTATAAACATCATTTTTGCTCTTAAAACACATTTCAGAAGACCTCATTTACTAATGTGGATGGAATATTACGTTGTACTTCAATCGTTCATAATGTTTTATACCCTCTTGCACTTGATATGGAACATGGCATGACACGACTATCTTTCTTGGTTTTTCATTCCGTGGTAACTATGGTAACCACATCTCTGTGCCTTACAGCATGCAAGTGAAAGAGGACATCGACAGGTAATTGGAGGAGAGACATCTCAAACAAACACACCATGAACGTTCACATTGCATGCATGCTTGCTTTTAACAGCACATTGCCTGCCATCACTGACACTATCTAAACACTATCATTTCCTCAATAAATCACAATTGGAAGCAGGTTAATCGGTTAAAGGTTAGGAGATTTCAACTGGGCTCTTTGGCATTCCCAGGGCTGGATTTTGGGTCCTTTCTGTCTTCTTTTGCACTACTCTTATTCCACAGTTGCACATCATAAACTGATATGGTTGGCTTAACTCACTGGGAGCCAAAATCCTTGAAATTGACCTCTTTTCTTTGATGCTTTGCCCATGATTACACCCACACTCTAAAACACAAAACCCAAGCTAATATTGGAGTGATTTCTAACTCAATTTCTTGGCCTTTTCACACCATTGTGCATTGCTCACACTCTAATTTATAGCACCCTAAACTCATCTTTTGGCTCTGACAAACAAATTTTCTAATTTAATTCAAACTGCAGTGTTTGGGTAAAGGCAGACTTTGGAATTAGTTGTTCCTTTGTGTGTTATGGACTCTGTGCATGACCACTTACGAGAGCTCCTTGGAAGGAACACTGCATGCATGCACACAAGACCATTAGTTCATGCCCTTAGGGCGTGAGGTATGCACAAATGCACTTAATGTGCGCGGACCAGTAACGTCTTTGGGCGAGCGGTAGGCATATGGCACCTATGCGTACAAGTGCCACACATGAAGCAATTGGTCCCTCTGAAATCTCTCTTTGTCACCGTTGAGGGGTACATGTGGGAGTCCATAACATAATTCATTGCTACAATTACAGCTCTACATGTAACCACGAATTCTGTTGAAGTCTCTGTTTCAAAGGTCTCTCATTGTACATTCTTTCTACCCCAAAATTTTACGGATGGGTCTGCCCGTTTTTCTTTTGACCTTTGACCCTGTGGTGAATGGGACATATATATATTTGTTATATCATGTGCTTGGATACTGTAATTTCATTGGTCGAGAACGGCCTCGTGTCTGGTCTATAAAAACGCATGTCACACACATTTATCCACTTTTACTTGGAGATCCGTGATATCGCACTGCGTTCATTGCGCGTGTTGCGCAAGCATATGGAACCTGCCGGCGCACTAGCTTCACGCAATGAGAACTGCAACGTCGACTGCTCAGTCTCATGGATGTCTGGCAGGACATCAAAACTTTCAGTTATCAAAGTTTTCATCGCAGTGGTTTAATTTATTTTTCACACAGGAAGTTACAACCATTTATCTTTTGGAGTTATTGGCACGATATAACAATTTTTTTTTACCCCCCCCCCTCAGTTTTTAACCCCCTTAGGGCGCAAAGCACCCTCGGCTTCACCTCTGGTGCTACGCGCCCCTCTGGTGTTAAGTCATATTCCAAATCACAGCAGTCAACAATTGTTAAATATACATGAACCATAACCCTGTGAACTACAAAATCAGATCTTTTTATGGGACGTATCTTTTCTGTGGGGCTGCCCTACTATGCCACTTCATGGTGCAGGTGTATATGCATTGATTATCTAAGTTCAATTTATATTTTATAGATTGTTGAAATGTGTAATGGGCTAATAATAATTTAACATATGTCAACACCATTAATTTTTCCAGAATGTTTTCATTGCAGACGTATAGACCTTATGCGTTGGAGGTGTCTCAGAGGGCGCTCTGTGTTAGTTTAATTTAGTAACAATGAATACAAAAAAAGGTTTACTCATGCCTATCTGAGCGATACAAAACCATTGCCCTTCAACTCCACCTTAACGCATAAGGTCTATCAAGTGCTTATATTTTATTCACAGCTTTGGGTGGTAAATAAAATGCACATGAAATGCTAACCGTGCACAAAAAAATGCCGGCTTTAAAGGGCACTCTGGTTTGTTAAATGATTTGTGGACTGTTATAATTGCCAATGCAAAATGTGGAGATAGATGAAATATCGTACATATTTGTTTCATCACTTTTAAACCCCCCCCCCCCAAAAAAAGGGGGATGGAAAAAGAAAGAAAACAGACACATTTTAAGCAACTGTACTGATGATGGCAAGCATAACTCATCAACCCTCCAATAATTTCATTGAACACACACAGTTGTTTCTGCTTTAATGCTTCCTTGATCAGACCAGAGTGCTCCTTTAAAGTTCCACATAATGCTTTCTTTCCACAGAATAGCTGCAACACAGAATGGCTGCAGTGTCTTGTATATAGACCAATCAGGGCACGCTATCACTTCTATCATAGGGGCCCCCTTCAATGGCGAAAGCATTGTGCTAGCTATTGTTCAGATAATTCATCACAGAACAGTTGCTTTGTACATATAGTGCACAATGGTTTTTCCATTGAAGGGGGCCTTGTGATGAGTGTGCGGTGATCAGGTGCCCAGATTTGTCTATATGTGTGAGTGTGCATGTTTATGGTGTAAATCAAGGACACACACGTGCAACATCATCAATGAATTGAGGATAGGAACCAAATCGAGGACGACCTCGATTAG
Organism: Patiria miniata; assembly: GCF_015706575.1. Taxonomy (NCBI): domain Eukaryota; kingdom Metazoa; phylum Echinodermata; class Asteroidea; order Valvatida; family Asterinidae; genus Patiria; species Patiria miniata. Next base: position 38,655,906 of record NW_024037072.1, read on the forward strand.
AAAACGTGTACAAAACCAATGAGAGCTGTTGCAAAATAGTTATATAAACAAAGGAAAAGGGAAGAGTAATAATAGAAAATCCTTGATTTACACCATAAACAAACCTGTGTGAATGTGAGTGTGTATAAAGAATGATCGTTGAAATTCAGCCTCTGCTGTGTTGTACATTTTGCAGTGAGTACTAGCAGACTTACCATTTGATGAGGAGTTATTGGCAGTTCAAAACCACATGCTGTTACAGCTCTGAAAACCTGCGTGTTTAAGCAGGGAGCTTTTTTGAGTGTGATGCACTGCTTACCATCACTGTAACATAACTGCTGCATGAGAGATATCAGCTTTTGAAATGATGCTACGGTAAAAGAGTTGAAAAGAAAGAAGCATGCACAAAGCAGCAAATTGTCACTGGCTTATAGATATGAACAGCAAGCTTGCAGTGTGTTCCACCTTATGTAATGAAACAGAAGAAGAACAATTCACAAGCCAGTGAGCCACAACGCAGTAACGAAGGAGAGGCCAACCTCAAGCATTGCATCTTGGGAAAAAAAAAGAATGAGTGGATTTTTTTCTTTCTGCAAATGGTAACTTTTTAAGAGGGCTACAAATGCATGGTACGGCATTTCACAATGAAGGACAGACGATTATCTGCAGGACAGTTATGTGCAGGAATTCAATCCTGAAGTTGAAAAATGGCCTCTGCAAAGCGTACATTGTTGGTGGTGCACTCTTGTGAATTCTTTGCCTTCTTTTTTTTAATCAAAATGGTGTTTTTATTGATCCGCTGTTGACATCGGAATCTTTCTTGTCTCTCTAGGCATAGGCCAGCCATCGGGGAGTTACTGGCAGCTTTTGCCGGTGCTTTCCCTGTTGCCTTCCTGGAGCCTCACCTCAACAAGCACAACGGCAGCTCACTGCTGGGTCAGCTAGAGCTGAAAGGGGCAAATTATGAAGGAGCAGGTGCATTATCACGTTTAGATGCCTATGAATTCCCCCCCCCCCCCCAAAAAAAATGATACTCTTGATGAAGGTCACATCTCAAAATCTGAAAAAGGCATATTTTCAAGCAAATGAGGGGGCTGAAATTAATGACGTGATTTTGGGGTACAAACCGTAATTCAGTTATTTTTCTGAAACTCAGGGTGCTTTCAAAAGACCCTTTTCCTTTCAAAAGGTTTGCCCCTCACCCCCTCCCTCCCAAAAAAGAATAGAAGTCTGACGTGTTCAACCTTTGTCAAAATGCTTGCTTTTAAGAAATCTAGAGGTTCACTATCCAGAGTTGTAATTGAGTCAGTCACATGTCACTACAAGTCATCACAAGGCTTCACAAGTGATCGCAAGGCATCACAAGTGATCACAAGTCATGCTCACAAATGAGGTGTGACAAAGACATTCATTTGTCACAGTTCATTCCTTCCTAATTGTGATCTGACATGTGAATTGACTTGACTTGATTGGTTTGTGATTGACTTGATTATAAATCTGTTATTTCAAAATAAAAATGTGCATTTTTTTTTACCCCGAATTGTTGCAGAAGAACTGTTGCGACTGACATCAGGAATTCCCACCTTGGAGGCCGTCATGAAGGAGCTGGACCAGATGGCCACAACGGGTGCCACGTACAATGACGCACCCCACGTCATTGAAGTCATTCTGCCCATGCTATGCAGGTAGGAAATATACTCCACCAATTTTGGTTGGAGACGTCTTGCTATTCCCCTGCAAAGTAAAATTTGCCGGAATAAAAAAAAAAAATTTGCTGGTAATAAGTTTGTTTTTATGGATTGGATACTGAAACGTTCATTTTCATTGTGGGTTTAATTGTTTTAATAAACCCAAATTTCAAATTTCTTTAGTGTTTAAGATTAAGATTTTTTTGTGAAGGACTTTCTTGTACATTAGGACCCTTTCGTTGTGGAATTACAACTGCTGGTTTCCTCAGGATATTCTAACATTTTGCGATATATGGTTCTACCTCATGACTGAAACATCCAGTCAGAACCTCCTGTTCTTTATCAGTACTACACTTTTCTTTTTTATAATTAGCCTCTCCAAATTGTGGATCTGTAATTTTCTCCTAAAGCTTATTATTAACTATGAAACCACTATAAATTAATGTGTTAAAAAACCTGAGAAAAACTGCCAATGGCATCTTGACTTTCCAATGACATTTGTTGTTATTCATTACTGTACACTGCCAAAAATATTTTCTTACTTAAGAAAACTTTTCTTGAAATTAGAAAAATATTCTAGCTTTAAGATAATTTGTAAGAAAAAAGAAAATGGGCAAGAAAATACTTCTTAAAATATTTAATAAAATATACTTTAAGAAATTATATCTTCTTTTAAGATTTTTTTTCTCAAAACTATTCTCATTACAAGAAAATTTTCTAATTTTAAGAAAATTTCTTACATAAGAAATTTGTTTAAGAACTACGAACTGTGTTTTTCTCATATTTGCCATCTATTTTCTTATTTTAAGAAAATATTTCCTATGTTAATAAAAACAATTCTTGTCTTCCAAAAATGCTACACTTCAAGAAAATTATTCTTGCCAAGTGTTCTTTGTTGATGCATTGTACAAAAAAATACTTTCTCATTTTAAGAAAACTTTTCTTGAATGAAATTAAAATTGTATGACTTTGGCTCTGACAACAGAGGGCGCTGTTGGGGGAGTGGCCAACTGAAATTTAAAAGTGTATTGTTTCAGCTGTCAGGCCTGAACATTCACTTATCATTTCCATCATTTTTATTCTGCCAAAGGTATGTACAAATGTTAGTTTTATTGTCATGTTTTAACTTAATTATCATAGATTAAGGATGGCTATTTGTATGAACTTTATTGTTGAAGATGTTTAAGGATTGAAAAGATTGAAAGTTGTGTAAGTTTCGGATCGGTAGTTGCAAAGTTATGTGTATGTACATGCATAGTGTAATACATGTTGAACATTGCACACATAACCCACTAAGCATGAGTGAGATAGCAATTCCTTTTCTTTTATAGAATGTAACATGTAAAGTGGAAGTCACTGATATGAAAATGGATTTTTAGAATTGTTAGAAGTTAATCTGATTTTGGCGATTAGGCTCTGCCCGAGAAGCAAATCTAAGTTTGGAGAATAATGCTCAAAACTAGGTTTGAAGTTCACCAATAAAAATGTATATTGGCCTAGTTATGACAGTGATAAAATTTTTAAATAAAATTGTAATGTAAGGTGAAAATACTATTATTGAAATGAGCAAACTATACAGGGTGATTAAAAAAGGTAAGCCTGAAACAAAGGACTTTTATTTGTTAAATATTAACACAATGTCTTCATGGCATCCATTGCTGCTATGATGAATGCATACCTTTGCCTTGAAGTTGTTTTCTTGTAGTAGGAAAACAATTCTCATTAATTTGTACTAAGATTTATGATGTCTTTTCTTTTGGAATCCAAGAAAACCTCAGCAGAAACAAGAAAAACAACCAAGATTACAATTCCAGCTAGGAGTTAATTGTCTTGATTCAAGAAAAGGAAAAAGGTTTTCTTGTGTCATTCCTAATCCTAGAAAATGGTAACAAGAAAATTGTCCTTGCAGTTTTTCTTAAAATAAGAAACATAACTGAGAAAAGTTGATTTCAGGTGGATTGAGCAATATAAATTTTCTTGCAGATTTTCTTAAAATAAGAAACATACTGAGAAAATACTTTAGAAAAAAATATTCTTAATTTGACAAAAGTTGAGAAAGAAACAAGAAAAAAAACTAGAATTTTTTTTGCAATATGAAGGGGTTATATTCTTGATTCAAGAAAAGGAAAGAGGTTTTCTTGTGTCACTCCCTAGAAAATTGTAACAAGAAAAATTTTCTTGCAGTTTTTCTTAAAATAAGAAACAAACTGAGAAAAGTTTAGAAAAAAATATTCTTAATTTGACAAAAGTTGAGTAAGAAACAAGAAAAAAAACTAGATTTTTTTGCAATATGAAGGGGTTATATTCTTGATTCAAGAAAAGGAAAAAGGTTTTCTTGTGTCACTCCCTAGAAAATTGTAACAAGAAAAATTTTCTTGCAGTTTTTCTTTAAATAAGAAACATAACTGAGAAAAGTTTAGAATTTTTTTTCTTATTTTGACAAAAGTTAAGAAAATTATTTATCCTAAATCAAGAACACTAGAAAAAAATCTAATAACAAGTTTCTTAAAACAAGAATTGGCCTTTTAGAAATATTTTCTTGTGTCACTCCCTAGAAAAAATAACTTGTTTTAAGTTTTTTTTTCTCAAAATAAGAAATATATTTTTGGCAGTGTATGGTACTCATTGTCATTATTGCATTCATTCATCAGACTGTATTTTCACATTCTTCGTTTATGTATCCAAAAGCTACCTTCATTTCTGGTGGATGGAAGGTCCCGATAACATCTCCAGGAGGCAAGGGTGAATATGTGTTTCCTCTCCCTCTGTAGTCCACTCCTTGAAATATTACCTTGAGCTGGTACCAATTTCTTTACAAGATGGTAAAACCCCTTGAAAATAAATGATGTTTTTCATAGGAAGATTTGCAGAACATGTCTTTTTACTGTTCAATTATCTTTCTCTCATTCGCATGACACTTAACCTGATTCAAATGTTTAACTTTACTTTGTAAATGAATTTTCTATGAACACAGCCAATTACTTACGTAGTTTCGTTTACGTTTCGACTAGTTTCACTAGTCATCCTCAGAACGAAGCACCACCAGTCAGTTTGTGGCGCTGTTTCTTGTTGCGGCCACTAGATGGTGGTCTTTACGTTAGATGTTTTTTAATGAGCAGTGACCGAAGTGAACCTCTGAAAATTTAATTAAATGGATTCAATTTGTTCTTGTATTGTGTGCATGACATCACATAAATTTTTTAGAACTTTTAGAACTTGTGTTAACAGAAAATCTTAAACTGTTTTTGATTTGTGGGTTCTTTTTCTTCATACAATCTGGGTGATTTTCAGTGACTCGGACTTATTCCTGGGAGTAATTTCTACTACCCTTATTTTTTTCTTACTGACAGAAATTACTGGACGATGGTGAATTCCAACCATCTAAACACCACCTTGGGGAACGTCTTGACTCTGATCAGATTCAACTTGGGTTCGGGAGATGCCCCCTGGATGACACGCATTGCTGGTGAGTTACTTTCATGGTCATGTTCTGTCTGTCTAATAGACCAATCTATTCAGCCCCAACTATAATGTTTTGACCAGCCGTGATTAATGCCTGACATGCATGTATTCATGTGCAGTAATTGCTTTTGAGGATTCATGAAGCTTCTAAGAAAACATAGTTCAGGGATGAAGTAGAAAGATTGCAGGTAACACCATTTGGAAAGTAATCCCTTCTTGGAAGAAGTGTGGTTCGGAAAAGAACCGGTCGGTTGAGTGTAGAACTCGACGTTTCGGACAGTGTGCTCTGTCCGTCCTTAGGAGGGTGAGTGACGGGCTGTGGATGATGCTGGAGGCTTTATGGCTGTGCGTGTTCAGCAAAGCAAAGCTTCAAGTCATATATAGTTCAGGAGTTAAAGTTAATATTTTTTTCATTGTTTTTTGCTTTGCCAGCCAATGCCCAGCCCATCCTGAATGACGTCAAGGAGGAGTTACTCAAGACCCACTTCCTGCCAGTCATTGTCAAGCTCCGAGGCAAGATGGAGACGGTCTTTGCAGCAGAGGAGGTCCTCAAGAAGGAATATCCCATGGGAGGCAACGAGATGGAGGAGGCAGAGTTTGCCATTCTAGAGGTCAGAGGTCACTATATTCTTTTAGCAGCGACAATGAATTTGAAAGACGTTACATCTTCAAATGCACTTTCATCCAGATTACCAAATAATTTATACCCCTCAGTAGCAGATACAACATCTAACCAACAGCAGGAGTTGAACCCCTGTCCCTCACATCACTTGCCAGTATTTCGCCACTGTTATAATTAATTTTCTCTATTTTTCTGTTTTCTTGTACAGGACTACCACCTTATAGTGAGGGACATCTATGCTCTCTACCCACTTCTCATCAAATTTGTCGACTCACAGAGGTACGTGATTTATTTTGTTTCTGTTGACCAAAGTTTAAAACAAAATTAAGGCCTGCTTTGGATGAGATTTGTATGTCATGACAGAGCGTATTTGAAAATTCCATTTTCAAGTTTTGCAGTTTGATGATTATATTTCTATATTGCAACATCATTTGGTTGTTCATACGCTTTCATTTTTAATCTATAAGTTAGTTTTAGAGGTAAAATCTTGAACATTTTACAGAAAGAATTTTTACAAGTAACATTTGAATATGGTTAGAGGCATATAAGTCAAACAGTATCTTCAAAAATAATCAATAAAATCAACTTCTGAATCCTTTGAAATTCAACAATTAAAGCAACAAGTTCTTTTCATCAAATCCCTTCCATTCACATTTGTGGATTATACTTTGAACTTCCAAAACTAACTTAAACAAATTGTGTATTATAAAAATCCACATGTTTAAAACATAATATACTGAATCCTCAACGTCTCTCCGATTGAGTGATTAATTTTACAGCATTTTAGGATGGTGTGTGTGAAAAATGAGAAGTTGGGAGTACATATGTGAATCTAGAAAACTGTATTGTTATTCTTTGTGTTTGATTTGATAGGGCCAAGTGGTTAAAGACACCATCTTTGGAAGCAGAGAGCCTCTTCAGTGAGGTGTCCAGTATCTTCAACTGCTGGGCCCGATCTGCAGTAAGTCTCACTTTTATTGGATGGTTGACTGCATGGCTTGTTTGTAGTGGCCTAAACCAAAAGGTGCTGGTACTGGGCCTCATTTCACTGCTCTGGTCACCATAAATGAGGAATGTTCGCTAACTGAAGTGTACGCTTAGTATCTGTACTATCTTTGCTTGCACTGTAAGCACAGAATGGTGGTCAAGTCAGTATTATGTGGTGAGCAGATCCTTACTCTACAGAAATTAAAAGAGACGGATGTAAATTGTGCTTACAATCACATGCGTATGTAATACCTGCAAGTAACAGCACTAATTGTTTATATTATTGTCCAGAAGAATTTTCTTGTGTTTAGCTTGTTACACAGCCTTTTGTCTACTCTGAAAAAGCCAGTACTTTTGAGAATATATAGTTAGACATAGTGACACCTCAATTAGTGCAATGTTCGTGATGCTGGCTTTGTTATACATGTATCTTGTCTTCAAATACGAACCAAATAGTGAGGAATATGATTCAGTTACTAAAACATATTCCAACAATTCAGTTTTCTATCTAGACAAACTGTAATATAAAAGAAAATTTATCAGAAACAAGGACGGCCTTAATATATAGATTCCTTGAATATCGCTTTGTAGAACTGTCGTCGTGAAGAGCAGAACTTCGTCGCCCAGATGGAGGCCGAAAACGCTGCCCTCTTGGCTTCAGCAACATCCAACCGACGCATGGGTCTGACCCCACCAGACGACCCTGGCGCCGGCCTGAAGGCGGCCAGGGACCGTCGGGTGGAAGGTCAAGGGTCACCGACTGGCCTGGTGGTGGTCTGTCTGAAGCGCATGCTGCCTATTGGGATGAACCTGTACGGAGCGAGGGAACAGGAACTAGTGCAGCAGGCGAAGATTAAATTCCAGGAGGTTAGTGTGTGGGCGGGGCTTCTATGTGGGAGGCACGTTTATTTTGCAATCTTAGATACGCAGAAGTACAGTAGAACATGTTGCTAAAAACAAACACTGCTTTACAAAACATTTGGCCAAAAAAGGTTCATCTATCAAAATTCAATCTGTTGCAGAGCAAAAATTATTGTCGATTTCATGAGTATAAGATTAAAAACCTTGTCTGTAGTGTACATAAGTGTTTTGTAATACTCGGTTAGATTTCAATTTAAAAGAAATTTTTTTTTGTAAAATAAAAAAAAATTGGATTCATGAAATTGGTCCTCGATATGATATCGTAACATAATTTTATTGGAGGCGTTATTTGTAAATCATTGTTTTAATTGTTTGTTGTTAATCAATGTTAAGCAGACTTCTGTACATCTAGAAACTGAAATATTTATAATAAAGTTATAGACAAGTAGGATGGAAAGAAAACCCATGTGATACAAGGTAAAAAAAGTAAACCTTGGGGAGGATTTGGACCTGCAATATTTTATCAGATTGGAATAAAATCAAAATGAGTGTTTTGACACAAGTAGATTTGAAATTTAATTTAAGAAATAGTGCTTGCCTGTTGAAGGAAGCTCGCCAAGCAAACTCAACTTGTAATCATTTGACACTTAATCTCAGCTACACAATTCAACAAAAAGTCTCCTTTCTTGTTTCCTTGGCCTACAGAAAGAGACAGAGAAAGACGTGCGAGAATTCCTGGTCCAGTCGCTCCACGTCCAGGACAAAGAGGTTGACCCTAAATCCAAAGATGACCCCTCCTCCCAAAAGACCTCTGCATCATCTTCCTCTTGCACTACTGCCTCGTCTAGAAGCCGACCCTCTAACATGTCCGCGTCTTCCAAGTCCTCGTCTGCGTCTTACCGTCCGTCTAAAAATAGATCCTCCCCCGCTTCCTCTTCGGCACCGCCCCCTCCTAGTGCATGCCCGAGGCGGTCGTCTCTTGCTGCTAGTGTTCGTATTTTTTCTGTGTTGGTTGGGATCACTCTTGTGTTTTTTTGTAGAAAGTTTTTTTTCCCCCTGAGAGGCCTCGGCCCAATTTCACGGCGATGCTAAGCACGTGATTTAATGCTAACAGAGCCTCTGTCTATTTCATGGAGACTGTAAGCATAAGCACAGCAAAAGGCACGCTTACCGCAGAGGAAAAATTTGCTTAACTTAGTGACGTTACCTTAGAAATCTCCATGCACATCCATGTTAGCACATCCATGCCATGAAATAGTGCTTAAGGTTAGCAAATTTTTCTGCTATGCTAAGCACAACTTTTCTGCTAACTGTTAAGCAGCGCCGTGAAATTGGGCCCTGATTGATTCCCAAAATAAGCACTTGATCTAAGTGGGAATCTTTCTTGGAAGAGTGGGTTCCAGGGGTTCAAACCAACTGGGTCCCTCCCCTTAAAGAAAAACATGAAAGATAAAACGAAGGAAAAAGAAACAAGAAATCCAAATTATAATTAACAAATAGAAAATACCAAAAAAGTGACAAATCTGTAGTTATGCATATGATATGCATTGCCCTGAAATTATCTTGGAAATCTTAAAAGCGCAAAGAGTGTACTGAATTTACAACTCTTTTTTAGCATGGTCATACTCCCAACCAAATTATCTAAATTTAATAATTGTTGAAACTGGTAGAAAAGATGAATGTACAAGTAATCTGTTGGAATCTCTTTCTGTCTTGAAGTTGTTGGAAGGCAAGTGTACAGATGCGTGTATGTATGCTGGTTAGTTGTCCATGCCTTACGCAACTAATTGAAATGCAAATTGCTAGCTAGTTGGCATTACTTACATGTAGATGCGCACAATTTTGGGCTGTATACTAATATCCACTCCTTTTTTCCCTGTGTGTATTATCCGCATGGTTTCTTGCTCCCTCTTTTGGTAATGAAGTTCAAAACCTGGGGAAGTACTTTACACTGAGACCAGTGTTGTAGTCGAGTACATTTCCACGAGTATGAGTATTTTGTCATGAGTATACAACTACCAGACATTTTTTTCCCATGAGTATGAGTACGGGTACCAAGAAATGTACTCGAGAGGTGCGCGTGTTGGTTGGCCACATGCCCAGTGGGCGGAACTTAATGGATTGGCATGGGCGTCGCCAGGATTTTTTCTAGAGGGGGGCAAAAAAAAATTTTGCCAAAAAATGCTTGTATTTCTCAACACATTCTCGATTTATCAGTTTTAAAGGGGGGCAGGGACATTTTGCCCCCCCCCCCCAACTCATTAAATTTACACCACTTTGTCTTCGCGCCTCTTTTTCTTTTCTTTTCTTTTCTTTTTCTTCTTTTTTTTTTTTTTTTTTTTTTGCTTTTCCAGGGGGGGGCAAGTGCCCCCCCTTGCCCCCCCCTCGTGACGCCCATGTGGATTGGTGTATTGAAGTGTCATTGTGACGCATCGTACTGAAAGTTGCGTGAAGTTTAAACAGTGTTATATATCCTGCAACCATTTTGTGGTCTTTTTACCGAGCAGCAAGCGGCCAAGAACTGGCAGAGGCATCTGTACAACAAGGCAGCGTCCAATCGCATGATTCATGCCGTGGAGATGACGCAGGAGAAGATCGTGGATAGGATCATGAACATGGCGCTGGTGCTGCATAGACTACATATGGTGAGAACTGTGACCAGTTTGACTTTGATTGTTGACAGTCGTGTCAGACTTACATTTCAGAGCCACGCCGAACCAAAGAGCATCAGGAGTGACTTGAGCCAATCCAAAAAAATATTTAGTTTTAGAAAGGAAACGTTAGTGCATTAATTTTCTATCTCGACTGGCCTCTATTTTGACTAGACTCTGAGAAGCAAGTAAACAGAACGACTGTGACAGTCAATCTTTCGACGTAGTCACTCCTGAATGGTTTAGCTTTTCATATACTGAATTCAAATCTTTGGAGTGATGTGGTTCAGTGCGATTCCTGAATGGAAGTACTTAACGGGTGTGACTGACCTCCATTTATGCTTACTGTGTTCATGAATTGGATGAAGGTTTCTATTTACAGAAGAATCATGTTCATGAACACATTAGGAATGAACATATTAGGAATGTCCGTGTTTGAACTGAGGCATTTTTAAATGTTAATACATCTATTATTACAGGACCATGTACACATACATGTACCTCCTCCGTATTGTTTCTACCTTCATATTGAGCCCATTTTTCATTCTATCTTCTGACATTTTATACTAATATGGTAATATAAATTTCGTTTTGGTTGTGTCTTTGTTTAAACATCCTCAGATGAGTAAAATGAGCCATATTGTATTAGAATTAAGTACTTTCTGAACTGATCGCACTGTATCAGTGCTGATGAGTGGGGCATTTCATAGTGAGCACCATGAGCGCCTAGCAATGGCGAACACCAGCATTACATACCTTCCTCATCCTTTTCACTATGAATTATTTTTGTCTTGGGTTTTAGATGGAGCATCCTCCGTTGTCCAAGAAGAGCGCTTGGAGGCGGCTCATGTCAGCTCAGAGAAGACGAACCATCATGGCTTGCTTCAGGATGATACCACTTCACCATCTGCCCAAGTAAGTCAGGGGAAGGGGTCCATTGATGCAATCAATTTTAACATTTGCAAGCGCTGGCAACACTTCTTTCGGAAATAAATGTAAATTATAATTTTGGAGTTTAACAAACAAATTGCCCGGAGCAGGGTTTGAATGCTGTGACCCCATTCCGGTGCTCTACCAACTGAGCTATCTAGCCGTATGTTGGCAGTTTTCCATTTTGTCAATGTCTTTGTTCTAGAGGCTCTAGTCAGAAGCCAACCATGTAAACCATTATACATTTATATGCCATAATGGCCAGGGATCACACCCAAAGTCACGATGCCAGCAACATCAACAATGTTGCAGTCCTGGGAAATAGCAAACGGGATCACTCGGAGAGATCATACGACTATTTAATTCCAAATTTAACAATAGCCCTAACAGTCCTGAATCCTCCAATTTCAATATAATTTTGCACAGCCCCTAGGGAGTTAGGGTTAATGTCACTTGTTCTTTGTAATACTAATGTTTTGTTTATGTCACTCTTTCTCTTTGCCTGCAGGCATCGTGCCATCAACTACTTCCTTAGAGCATACAAAGAGAAGTGGCTCAGTGTGGAAGACTCAGCTCAGCATCTGCTGATTGAAGATCTCACGGTAAGCCTTATTCAAGCCTTTTTACATCAACTCCCTTGGATATCTTTATGAGAAACCGTTATGAATCCAACAATTTATGTGAAATCAACAAGCTCTGAGACTTTTCATTTGCATTTGGTCGTCATTCCAGAAATCCAGTGGTGAGGAGTTGGCAGCAGTTTCTGAGGAGAGTAGCAGAGATCCCTTGCATCAACTCATCCTGACGTTCAGCCGGTCGTTTGGACTCCAACACAAGTAGGCATTTAAAAAAAAATTCTTTCTGTTAATAAAAACCCAGGATTCTTCGAAAGTGCACGGATGCCGTAGGTCGAATCCTGAAGAGGTAAAAGATGATGAGGAAGTGTTTAGTTTCGAAGGTGGCAAAAAAAGATGGGAGGATATTCCAGAAAAAAATTACAAATCAGTCCGGGACTAAAAACCCAATCCACACGATGGTGTAGATGGGAATCGAACCCAGGTCACAGAGGTGGAAAGCAAGGAAAGTTACTACTACGGCAACCTCTCTCCCTGTTAGGTTCATTCTTCAACTGTATTCTGCTTGTGACTACCGTGTACATTCTGTTTAATAGTATTCACCACCCTATCTTATGGTACTGGTGATGGTTAATGTTATAAAGCAAACAAAGCATTGTGTTTAGCTTCCCCCGTTCCGTGATCTACAAACCTATCTAAGGCTACCGGTGATGACTGATCCCTCTCACAATATTTTAAAAAGAAAACACAAAACATTGTTAACTTGTAATACCCCTGCTCCATCCGATGGTACTGGTAATGAATATATATTCGTTCACAAACTTTTGTAAAGGAAAAGCAAAGCAATAATTTTTGTTTTTGCTGAGAAAGAAATTTGCTTCTTAGAAGGAGCTCTGTGATATGTTCAGGAAAGTGGTTCTGACATTTTTTTTAACTGGTTCTCCTTTGCAATGAGGTGTTTCGCTGTGCTCTTATAAAAGTAAAACAGTGAGTGCCATTAACAGTATTTGAATGGATGGAACCTGTGGTGTATCAGAGGGTTTCTTTTCTCATAGTTTCAAGTTCTGTATTGATTTTCAAGTTTCAAGTTGAAATTCAAGTTTCAAGTTGAAAAATCATTCATTATGTTGGCCTCTCCACATTCATGAAAATGCAAAACAGCTGGCTGGTTATGGTTTTGGCACTTCTTGTTTTGGCACAAATTAAAACTTAATTGAAATTCCAACTTGAAACTTGAAAAGTCAACTGGAACTGAAAATATAAGTAACACTAGAAGAATTAATCAGTCCGTTTTCTTCTCTCATTTCTAGTGGTGTACAGCAAGACTTCCTGTACGCTTCATATGCAGACATCATGAGCAGGGTAAATTGGTTGAAATAATTGTTTTCATTTAGTTATATTTTGTTTTGGAAATGGACTACCTGACTGCATGGTCTCTAGTTAAAAACTGACAAATGTTGATACATTTCATCACATCTGATTTCAGTCTGAAACGAGTTCTGTACATTCTTATTTTGGAATTTTAAGGCAAAATTAACATTGTGAAAAAAATAAATGAAGAACCAGATGGAAAGTTTAGCAAGTTGACTTTTGATTAAATTTTGTCAAAATAAGAATATGTACTGGAAATTTCAAGCATTTCCTGAAAAATGTTCCAGCACTCGACCACAGCTTTTCTAAACTATCCTCAACGCCTGAGCTATCCTACTGCAAGTTGGTTGTCTCCCAACTTCTTTGTGTTGTGCCCTGTGAGAACAAGTTAAACAGTGAACCGTTCAGGATTATGCCATACGCCCTGTATGTGCAACAACATGTGGGTCAACATGTGCGTCCTCCATGAGCAATAACATGTGTGTCCTCCCAATGACAGACTGCGTATTCCAGCTACAAGGCTCATTGCTGTGATTGGTCAAGACATCATGGAGTGTAGTTTAATTGATCGGTCCATTTTTACACAAGCCACTCTCAATTGCCTTTTACCAAATTTACCCAAACCAAATAGTGCCCCTATACTGTGTCCACCATATCTCAAAAAGGGTAAATGGGTATGGTTCTATCTTTTTGTGTTCTTTATCAAGCATATAGTAAGTTTTCCTTCTCTGCTGCAGTGGAATGTAACAATCTGTGGTTTTCCATTTGAAATATTTCAGAGTTGCAGCGGGGATGATGATGAAGATGATGAAGAGACAGAGGACAGCATCTCATTCCAGGTACAACAAAGTCATGTCTTGATCAGATTGCTTATCTGCAATTCATTTCCTGCCTGACTTTATCTTTGCTTTTCTCTTTTTCATTGTTGAACCGTGTGAAACTTTTCTGTTGACAGTAGAGCAGGAGCAATCTGGCCACCACAACTTGGAGGCTTTATTAGTACAGAAAAAGCCTCATTTGAATGTGGAAGCATTGTCTGTGGTCACAAGTATTGTTGTCACCTTTTAATTATCATATCTATCATGTCCATCATATCTGTCCCTTACGAGAAAAGAGTGATCCAAGAATCGTGACTTGGGCTAGATTTTTTAGTTTGCTTGGTTTTATGGAGTAGAGAAGAGGCTTTTCAAATGGACTGTGACAAACTCCTTTGCCATTGTTCATCCATATTACTTGCAATCATGTGATTAGACTTGTGATTTGTGATCGACTTCTGATTTGATTTGTGATTTACATGTGATTGAGTTGAGATTGACTGGTGATTTACCTGTGAATGACTCGTGATTTTACTTGTAAACATGGTATGTGAATTGTGATTTGACATGTGAGATTGACTGGTGGTTTACTTGTGAATAACTTGTAAATGAATTGTGATTTGACTTGTGATTGACTTGTGACCTGACTCGATTTTTCTTGTGATTGACTTGATTTTAATTATGGATACTAGGACTAAACATGTGTATCAGTCCATTAAAGTTAGCCGACTGTCAAGATCTGTTTGCCAATCTGCCTGCACTATGTCTTGTAATCAGGTCTCTTAAGTTGGGTTCTACTTACGTTGGTTATTTTTCTTTGTTGTATTTGACAGGAGCAAGAGCTAGCCAAGCAGCGCCTGTTGTCAGAGCAAGGGAGGCTTGCAGACAGAGGGGCTGCTGAGATGGTCCTGTTGCTTCTCAGCGCTAGCGATGGTCAGATTCTCATCATTTCTCAGAGAAATATTTTTGAAACCTAAGCATTGTATTTTTCCTTGGCTTGGAACATCAGCCTTGTGATTTTAGGCGCCTGAGATGAAACTTTCCTGTTCAACGTACATGTAGCTCCTTTTTTCTGCTACAGAAACATCAACTCATCTAATGCAAGTCCGAAGCTAGGGTTATATTTCTTTGGTTCTTACAGAATTAAGATTTCAAAATGTTTCCAGAGATATACATGTAAATGAGGACCAAAGCTGAAGATGATGCAGAGATTTGAAAAGTGGCCACAGAGTTGTCATGTTAGATGTGTAAATGAAAACACATTTTGCACTTCCTCTTAAACAAATTTGTTCTAGTTGTAGCCACCACCTCAAGTGGCCCTTGGTCTTAGTTTATTCATTTATTCATTTATTTATTTTGTATTATTTTACCAGGGTAGTCCCATCACTTGTCAATGAATTGTTCTCCCTGCATGCCCTGGGGGACCTAGAGCACAAAAAAAATTAATGCTAAAACCCCACTTAAGCTCAAAAAAATATTGAATATTAAAACACATCATAATATTGTAATAATTTTAATACAATTAACCTTGTGGTTGGCATTCCCATTAAAAGGTAGCAAATTATATATATAAAGGCTTACCTGCTTTTTTGACATTGGTTTTACCCATTTGTGTTTAATAGGTGAGCCCGGCCCCATGGTCATGTGCACCCTACAACTTGGTATCTCCCTGCTTAGGGGTGGCAACGTAGCTGTACAAGAGGTGAGGGGAAGTATTGCATTAATTACCAATGATTACATATTTACCCAAAGTTCAATATACAGAAGTACATATCTTCCGGGCTTGGAAACTTTTCTTGATGTATCTTCTAAATGAAGACCATTTACTATTTCCTTTCCTTTTTGAGCATTTTAATTTCTTCAGTTGTCCCCCAGCACTATGTGAATTTCATTTTCATTTCCTTGAGTTAAGACACGTTGAAGAAAGGTGTCGGTCGGAACTGATGAAGGTGACGTTGGGAATTGTTAATTTGTTTTTGGAATCCACATTTGTGAGTGGGTCAGTCTACAAATTTTGGTTCCACTTTTGTTCCTGTCGCTGTTGCATCTGACATCTATGATTTTATAATTCTGGATGCACTACTTGATGCAGTCTTCCTCCAAAAGTGACTATGAACAGCAGATAAAAAAATGTTGAATATGAAAAGCACAAAATTGTCATTCTTAATGGTACTTGAATGGCATATAACAAAGTACAAAGGTAACAGGGGCTGGTAAAAATGTCACAATTTGGGCCCTCAATTGATAGAATTACCCATGTGAATTGAATACATGTTGTGAGTTGAATTGTAGATAATTTGAAAATGGAATTCCTTGAGTTTGAATTTTATTCAGTAATTTGAAGGTAAGCATCTCATCTTACCTTGATTTACAGTCTCAGGCTTAAATTCTATTAAGCTATTTTTAACTTTTTCATTTGGCAAATGACTCAATATAAACTGACTTTTATTTCTTTCAGAGAATGCTTTCGCATCTTCAAGATAAGATGGATGTGGGGTTCTTCACGAGTGTCGCTGAACTGATGGAATCCTGCAGGTCAGATAATGATTTTGTTTTTATGTTGTGTTTAGTCCTTTATTGACGTAAAACCATACGTGACCTATCATCACAAAATGAGCATAAAGTTGAAGATTGCCATTTTTCATTACAGTGGTGCTAAGCCAAAATTTGAAGGGGTGGTCGATGTTTTTGTTTTCAGGTGAACCTCAATCTGTAAGTTATGAAGCCCGGGAAGGGACTGGGTGGATTTTTTTTTGTAAATTGCTAATTCGTTCGCACGAATTACTAACTCGTTCGTACGAATTGCTATTTCGTTCGCACGAATTGCTATTTCGTTCGCAAAATTGCTAATTCGTTCCCACGAATTGCTATGTCGTTAGCACGATTTCCTAATTCGTGGGAACGAATTGCTAACTCGTGCATCCGGGAACGCGTTAGTAATTTGTGGGAACGAGTTGGTAATTCGTGGGAACGCATTAGCAAATTACAAAAAAAAATTCCACCCTGTCCCTTCCCGGGCTTCATAGTAAGTCCTGTTCAACTTCTCCAAGTTATTTTTATCCTGTTTTATAAGTTGACTATTCATTCCCTGTAATACAACAGGGTTCAGTTGTGAAAAAAAATTCAAAAACTATTCGGGTGGGACTCGAACCCACAACTTCCTGCTTACTAGCGCAGACGTCTTTCCACTCGACCATCGAGCTTGCTGGGGTCGACTGACTGGTTCGAATCAGATAAAGCAGTGTGTACCGCAACCAAACTATTTGAACTGGACTCGAACCCATGACTTCCTGCTTACTAGCGCAGACGTCTTACCACTCAACCACCGAGCTTGCTGGGGTCGACTGACTGGTTCGAATCACATAAAGCAGTGTGTACCGCAACCAAACTATTTGAAATTCGCCAGAGTTGAAATGTATTTCTCTGTTTGTTTCGTTATTTGTTATTCTTCTGAACAGTGTGTTGGATCTGGAGGCATACGAGAGGTACAACAAGGCTGAGGGACTCGGCGTTAGCTCAGGGGAAAATGCCGGTAAGAAATCAGTTTCCTGGAGATTTCTATGAAAGGAAAATACAACTTCTAATCTCTTTTCTTTAAACAAGTTAGGACACCCTCCAATGATTGTTTACATTGACGCATGTTTGTCAGTGATTTTAGTACATGTATATTGTGTTTCTAAGAATCAAGTGAAAGCCATACCTTTGAAATGATTACATTTACAAATAGATTGAATTGTTTATTTAGAGCCATTGTTCAGTCCAAAGAATAATCTTAGCACATTGTATTAACATCACATTTATTATGATAAGCAAGTAGAAAAAGTTTTACCATTTAACTGACGTGCAATTGAATGAAGCATCTGCTAGTTACTTTTAACTCCTTTATTTGGGGGAGGTGTTTTTTATGAAAAAGCTTTCACAAAATACAGAGATAATGCAAAAATATCCGAAGTCAAAAGTCAGGGTACCATAGTATTTTCAATTGAAATTTGAAATATGATATATATTGGTCACTTTTACATAGATTGTAAGTCCCTGGTATAATTGTTCTGTATTACCAGTACTGGAAAGGTTTGTAAACTTTTTTCAGTTAAATTATGCTTGTTGAAGCCTTTTATTTTGAAAAAAAATCCAAAGATTTTCTTTGCTATAATTGTTCTGTCTTTTCAGTACTGGAAAGTTTTTTAATTTTTTCAGTTAAACAATGCTTTTTGTGTTAAGTTGAAGCCTCTTTATTTTGAGAAAAAAAAAATCCCAAGATTTTCTTTGATATCACTGCATGATTTGATGTTTGTTGAGAGGATGTTTGGCCGAGTTTTATTCCTCAAAAATTGATGCTTTTGAGGGATTTGTTTTGACCCTTGCCATTGAAAACATTGTTTTCTCAAGCCCCATCATTTCACATTAACTCCACTGTTGTTTGATTCACAGTGCTGTGATTTAAAATCAAATCCATTCTTTCAATGATAAATGTGTGGTTATAATTATAGATTTTTGTTCAATGAACTTGAAAAGTTGAATGGAGATATCCACTTTCTATCCAGTTCTGGTTTCTTCAAACTCCCAAAAATTGGGATCCTTGTGAATTGAAATCAAAAGATAAGGCTGTCGAATGAGATTCCTACCGAGTTTTTTTTTTTTTACCAAATAACCATCATCACGTTCTTATCCCATTGTTTTCTCTGCACTTTGGTTGCTTAGCAACTGCATGTCAAGTTTGTTTGTTTGCTTTTTCTCCCCTCCCGTACAGTCACTGGTGAGTCGGCTGCAGGTAATGACACAAACACAAAAAAAATCATCCATTTTTTCTATTCTTGCTGCTAGCTAATAAAAACAAATTAAAAAGGGGGCTGCTTTCTTCACTAATATTCTTCTGACAGAACGTGTGTCTGACATTTTATGGCATAACAAAATAAAAGCGCTGCATAACTTAACAACTGCAGTTTAATTTTCTGCTGAAAGTATTATAACATAATGTTGCACACTGGAACCTCAGAATTACTCTCTTTTTTTCTCTCCTCTGATCTGTTACCATAGAAACTGTTTATCTAGAGTTAGCATGATTAGTGATTGACTATTAACTATCGGCATGAAATGAAACAAATCATGATATCTCACATGACAGACGTTTCCAATTTAGTCTCATTATATAGTTTAAATTGATGTAGTCTTTCGTAGTAACATCCAACTTCACTTCATCTCTCTTTGCTACCATGCTATTGTATTCATTCTTATGTGTAAATGCTACCAGACTTTTGATCTGTTGGTGCTCTGATGTTCATTTCCATTAAAAAAACAGGGTTTTTCTTGTTACCAGTGAAGATACTGGTTCCCTGAATAATCGGTTGCATGTATGTGAGCTGTCACTACGAAATGAGCATAAAGTCCGAAATTGTCATTTTCAGTACAGTGGGGCAAAGCCAAACATTTTAAAGGATGGTCAATTTTGAGA
Organism: Patiria miniata; assembly: GCF_015706575.1. Lineage (NCBI taxonomy): Eukaryota > Metazoa > Echinodermata > Asteroidea > Valvatida > Asterinidae > Patiria > Patiria miniata. Next base: position 38,675,299 of record NW_024037072.1, read on the forward strand.
TTTAAGGTGAATTTTAATTTGTAAGTCCTGTTCTATCTTTTCCATTTTTATTTTGGTTCTATCAAACATCTTTAAAACCTACTTTCATCCTGTTTAATTAGTTCACTGTTCATTTATTGAACAAAGATGTATACAGCTGTGGTAGTCTGCTACGATACAGTGATATAGAGAATATAGCACTTTAAAGACTTAACTTAAAATTATGGCATAAGCTTTCTTAGCTACAGCTACTTAGTCAGATGCAATGAAGAGAGACAACATACTTATTACAGTCGACTCCCCTTTAATACCAGCTTAAGATTTTTAAACGCCATTTTTAAAAACATGTTTTACAATTTCAATTGAGTTGTCGGTCTATATTTCCGAAATTGAACTCATGATCCAATGTTATGTACCATAAGAGAGCTCCTGTTCTGCAGAATCAAGAAATAAAAACCTCTATTTTCTTCAAAAGTCTGGCTTCATGCTCATTTTTGTGGTGACTGATCACAAATGATTGTACATGTACACATGGTACAAATACTTGAACCATTGACAAAATTTTTCAGTGGCACAGCATCATATCCTTTACGTTGTTTGAGAAATATACTTATTGATTACCAAAAGCAACTCCAAAGTTCTCAATTTGGCAGCAGCGTCCCCTCAAACAGGCCAGTGGATTTGGGAATCACCTCACTGGTTGAAATTCTTAGAACCTTTTCAGAAAAAACAGGAACTGAAGTTCTTACCATTTCACAATTCCAGCATGGTAGCATTGCTCGAAGTCATTCATGAGAACACTCATTAGATATCCTTGTAGCCTACTTGTATTAGTTTCAGAAGTTCAAACATGTTCTCAAACTCTTTTCTTTCTTTGGTCACATCACATGTTTTTTCCACCATTAGACTCACATAAACCATCAGCACATTTTGAATTTACAGTTGCTGTGAGTATAACTAATTGTGCTCGTGCCTGTGTCTGAAACTAACACAGCATCTTGGTTTTGATACTTAAACACTTTTATTGGCTCCTGAAATTCCTCCAGCCTGATTCATTGTAGAAAACCTCGGATCTTATAAAAAAATAAATATCTGTTTTGCTTAAGGAAATGTTAACATTCAGAGTTGAAGTTGCATAAATCTGTATTGAAAGTCCATTCCCATTTATATTTGCTGAATGATGAGATTTACATTCACAGGGAATTCCCAAGATGAAGATTAAAAAAAAAAAAAAAAAATTATAATATTAATAAATTTCCAATCTCATGAGAATGAGTGAGAATTCATTTTTAAAGTTAATTTCGTGCTGTTTTGTGTGAAACACTGATGGAATTTATGGGGGAAAAACTGTACTTCAGTAAATGGGAGAGATACCTCATCTACATGTTATTAGACTCTACAGGCAAAGCTAGTGGACTGTTCACACTAATAAACGTCTCTTTAACTCTATATAAAAAATTGGTTTTTTCCTCATGACTCCAGTGATGCCGTTGTTCTTTTGTCGTTACGAGCTTTCATAAGTATTTTTCTCGACTCACCAAAACATCAAAATTCCATTTTAACTTTGACCCTTTACCCCCTCCCCTATTCCACACCATCCCTTAACTTACCCTTTTTTTCATTTCATCCATTCATAACATGGTTTCCTTTTTTTGTTTTCATTCTTTGTTTGATTTTGGGATGACATTTCTTTCTTCTTTTTTTTTGGTGTCTTGCATGGCATGTCCTTCCCACTTCTCATCCCCAGATGTTTGTTTCCTGACCGAGTTCAGTAAGTTGTGCCCAATACGTTTTTTGCTTTATTTGCGGCACGCACGTCTGTGTTTAAGTAATCCAGTAGTAGACTAACTGCACATGTAGCGCAGGCCAGTAGTGCATTTTGTGTTGATAGATGTGCATTAGTTTAAATTGACCCTAATGCTCTAAGATCCCTCAACATCCCACAGGAGGATTTGTAGGGTATTTAAGGATTTTGTGGGATTGAGGTACGGTAGGTAGAGCCAAGCAACAGTTAACTATATGGGGCACATTCCCCATGGGTGTTGAATGTACAAAGCATGTCTGGTGTGGTCCTGTATACACACTGCTTTGATTTTTTAAATTTTGATAAGATTCTATGTAAACACTGCCAATAGAGATACGTCAACACATACTGTACAATTGATCAGGGCCCAATTTCATAGCGCTGCTTAACAGCGGACTTTGTGCTTACCGAGCCTCCATCTACATGTATTTCATAGGGACCGTTAAGCAGTAAGCGCAGCAAAAGCATGCTTAACCCCTGAAGAAAACTTTGCTTAAATCAGTGACGTAACAATAGAAATCTCCATGCGCGCGCAACCGTTACCATGAAATAGTGCTTAAGCAACAGCATGATTTTCTGCTATAGTAAGCACAACTTTTCTGCTTACTGTTAAGCAGTGCTATGAAATTGGGACACAGACTCACTACATTTTCTGTGTTTCACGAGCGCGATAACAAATTTTGTTCAAGCAAATTTGACGCACAGTAAAGATGGAATATGCATTCAGTACACAAACTTTTCATCTTTAAAATCTGTCAAATGTCAGCTACACCAAATAAATATACTGATACATACATGATATTCCAAAAAGATTTTTACCTCAGTGTCAATGTTTGAAAATTCAATTATGCGGTCAAATCCAAGTTTCAATAATCGTATACTAAATTATTCAAAAATGCACAGCACTACTCAGTTTTGGGACCTAAGAAATAGCAGACACTCACTTTTTTGCCTCTGTTTAAATGGCAAAATGCAAATGTACTGATCGAGGTAAGTTAAGATATTGATAACAAATTCTCTGTAAAATTTGTCAAATAAGAACACAATCAGGGAATGTTAATTATCACATAGTGTTTGCATGAAGTATTTATAAACAGAAGTTTATGTTTTTTTTATTGCATCGTGGAACGTTTGAAAATATTTGGCAGTGTTGTGTGTGCATGCCTTTATGCCAGGTATGACTGTATATCCAAGAATTGTGACTCGAAAGTTACATTGTTTGTCATCATCCATCTTCAAGGCAGTTCTCCTCATTAATTTGGTTTGAACAAAACCTGGTTTAATAAATGACATTGATGGTTCCAACTAAAGGAAGGTTTCCTTTCATGGTCAATTGGCAGAGCAACATGCAGTCTAGTAAAAACCATTGGAGCAAGTAAAAAGTAGTTTGCATAAAATCAAACGGGATAGCAATTTAGCATGACACTGTAGTAGTTGATCTCATCCACATACGTGTAGGTTAGAATCACCATTAGTCTGGGCATCCAACAATCTGTATGTACATAGATCATCAGCATTATTTCCAGTGCATAAACTGGCATAAAATGTCTACAAATGTATTCTTTCAGGCTGTATTCTAAGAGGTTGCTCTTCTATAAGAGCTTTCAAATGTATTCTAAGAGGTTGTGCACAGTCAAGGCCCTTCTCTGAGCCTGAGAAATAAACTGAAATATGATTTGGTACTTGAGGAATTACACCTTAAAGAAACAAGGCAGTTTGGTCTGTGATGTACTTTGATTTGTTTATTCCCCCTAAACAGCTGGTCAAGCTTGAGAGTGCTATCAACCAAATGAATTAAATCTACTCTTAGCATGGAGCTTGTAGCACCATGGTCTTGGAAACTCTGGCAGCCTTATCCAGAAAACCCCCACATACCTCACATGTGCTGTATTTAATAAGCTTAATGCACATGCATGGGATATGCTCAGAATTTTCTGGTTAGTGTTGCCAAAGTTCCTAAGGACTCGATTTAATAACTTTTGTTCTTAGTGACCTCTACCACTGCAGCAGTACTGAGCTTGTCAGGGACTGGTTGTTTATGGGGAATAAAATCCGAATCCAATTTTCATGGTCTTTGACCAGGATTTTTATACAAGTTATGCTGAAAATGTCTAAAAACTCAGACTCTGACTCACGCCATTCCGTTTAAATACTTGGACAATTCTTGCATACATGTCTAAAGCTGTCTGGCAAAACACCCAGAACTCATATGAAGTACTCAGAAGTAACCTTGGAGCTTAGACTTCATCCCTTAGACTCGTGCCATCTCATATTTCATTTACTTGGCAGTTCCGAAAAGGACTACAAACCGGCACTTGTCTGGATACTCTGGAAAGTGCAAAGCTTAGTTTAATTGCCAAATCAGTGATTTGTTTTTGTCGTTGTCACTCATTAACTGCCAAAATCACCTTCTGCAACTACAAACAGATTTCATTAACAATCCAAGCACAATTAAAAATGCTTTGAGCACCAAACCCTTTTTGCCGTAGTCATCTGCAATACTTTAGAAATTTGAAATAAACATGCTGTGTTATTATGAGAAGAAAGTTATCGTGGTCTTGACATCCTGATGCTCAATTTTGGGATCAAACCTTCTATTCTAGTTTCCATTTTTGGAGGACATTTTTGACACACATAAAGCTATCGAAATTTCAATCAAACCTTCTATTCTAGTCTCCATTTTTGGAGGACATATTTTGACACACATAAAGCTATCAAAATTTCTATCCAAATTGTGAAAATTGTCTCCAACAAATTGTCTCGAAATATATACTCTCCTTAGAAAATGCTTCTTGGACACGGGACAACAGATTAATGAAAGTAACGCTTTTCTCTGTTTTGTAAAATGAAACAATTTTTCTTAAAGGCCCTCAGAAAACACTGATCATACAGTGCTTAGAACTGTCTGTGCTTTGTTGACAGTGCACTGGTGTTGTCATTTTAGCTGAAGCATTTTTGAACAAGTACAATGTATGTCACCATGTTTGTGTTTTCATTTGTGATTGCTTCTACCAGGCGAGAAGGCGCTCCACGATGCTCCGTTTACATGTGCTCTGTTCCGGTTCCTTCAGTTGCTCTGTGAGGGACACAATCTGGGTGAGTAACAAGAACCTGAAAATGTTAAACTTGATTTCCTCCCTAGTAGTCAGGGTTAGAATGGACGTCTCAACCAGTAAACCGGTTTGCCAATCTTGCAGGTATAACAATATCTCTAATCATTCGACTTGCCCACAGAATTCCAGAATTACCTGAGGACACAGACTGGCAACCATACCACCGTGAACATAATCATCTGCACTGTGGATTACCTCCTTCGACTGCAGGTTAGTTGGAATGTCTCTAAACTATAAACCCATCAACCCCAGTTTCCGGAAGCTGGTAAGAGCAAGTTTCGGTGAGGCCTAAGGTTATTAGCATGACTAACTTCACTGGAACACAGGATGGTTGGACTGTACTTTAGTCGCGGTTGCATTGCTTGTTTTGTGTTGGCATTTTCACCAGCGTTTGACTAGAGACGTTCGCACGTTTCTAGTAGTGTGCAGGCGGAAGTTACGTCACAAATCAACCACTGATCGACTAATGGTCCTCGCCCGAACTTACTATAAGCTTATATACTGGCTTAACAACATGGGGCCGCTTATAGATGAATCCAGGCATGTGATCACCGAACACCCAAAAGGCCCCCTTCAATGGAGAAACCATTGTGCATGCTACTGTACAAAGCAACTGCCCTATGCGGGAGTATCTGAACATTAGCTAGCACAATGCTTTTGCCATTGAAGGGGCCTTCGTGATAGAATTGAGTGGCTCAGCAGATATTGTTAGGCAAATTTTCTTGCATGGCAAGTGTCTGTTGACAACAAGTGACACAAAATAGACTTAACTTTTTTTCAGCTTTTCTGTATTTGCTCAGCAAAACTGAACCAGTAGACAACAAATTCTCCTTGTTTGCGTTTCCTTGGTAGTTGGAATCAGGACTTCCTGTCAAAATTACTCAAATCCTCTAAAAATCATGGTTTTACCCCTGAAATGTTTAACATGGGTGCTTAAAAGTTGGAACCGTTTCATAAAAATATTTGTGGCCAGCCCCCAGAACTAGTGTCTCATCTGATTTGCTGACTTAAAGATGTTGTGCCTTTTCTTTTCCCAGGAATCAATCAGTGACTTCTACTGGCATTACTCGGGCAAGGATGTCGTAGATTCACAGGTAATATACCGGTGTAGCATGAATTTAGGTTTTAAGAAATACGGACTCATTGGTGGTATTGCGCATGTTCATGCATAGATAATTAGGAGAGGGACCGGTCACGTGAGAGGGTTTAACCAATAAAAGGGAAACAGCGTCCGATTTTCATATGACACCGGCACCACAACGCAACTCACCAGGCAGCGTTACAACATCTGTTGTCTGTGATGAACATCTTATTGCAAAAAGCCTGTCTTTTTTCGGAGACTGTAACGATGCAATTTTCTGTGTACAAAACAGAAGAAAATTTCACGTTTCTTGAAGCCATTTAGCAAAGTAACTCTAAAATGAAATATTGTATTTTTTTTATCGTAGCAACATGCAAACCTACATCAATAACCAGTACTAAAAAATAATGTCAGTACAGCACCCTCATTCTCTCAAAAGCATAGCCTTATGATTCCATTTTGAACAGGGGGCTAAAAGAATCTGTGTTGCTGTGAACTTGCAATCATTGAAACACTCTCTCACTTTCACTCTGGCATGCATTCATTCCATACTGTGCTCACGATTAGCAATGCATGTTTGGTTTTTTTTCTGCTGGGTAAGAAGGAGTCGAAAAGAGCATGTGTGTTTCATACCACCTTAACAAAGGCCAGCAAATCAATTGTACAGAGTGTACCTAATGCACAATCATGGGTCATTGAAGATGCTTCAAGCCTTAACATGACTCACTCTGTATGTACAGTATTTGACTGTCATGGATCAAGAAACATACTTTCATTGAAAATTGAAACAAGGAGTTATTTATTCTTTTGCTTTTTGTTTCAGGGTCGTGAGAACTTCTCCCGTGCCTTCAAGGTAGCCAAGCAGATATTCCGAACTCTGACGGAATATATACAGGTAGAGTCAAGTAACATTGTTTTACTGATCTTTGTTTTAAATTCAATGCAGTTTTATTGAGGTTTCAATGACTATTTTTCAAAGGAATATTTACAAAGTAATAAATTCAGTCACTGTGGTGACGCAAAGAGAATCCGACTGACTAAACCGACTGACTGAATTACCGTAGCTTTTGTTGGCAATCTTCCCGTTCATCAGTTTCTGTAGTCAGAAAGCACAAGTCCAAAAGCTTGAAATCCACACATGCCACGTTGCCATTTATTATATTTAAAAGTCTCGATTCCGGTCAAATTAACAAGGTGTTACAAACCTAGGAAACGGCAGAGAAGTTCTGCATTTATGATCATGATTCTGTGCATACAGTGCTAATGCAGAGACATTTTGTGTTAACCCTGTAACCATGTAGTCCCTAGTAACAGGAAGAACATATCCACACAAATCAAAATTCTTTGCTGAAGAGTGAAACATGCTGTTTGAAATTCTGCTAACTAAAGTTGAAAAGATTTTAACCAAATACAGTATGTTGAAGCTCTTTTTGACCTAAGACTTGAGTTTCCTTACGCCAAAATTCACCCGAATTTAAGAAAATAGACTTACCATGTGAATCTGTTTCAACCATTAGGGTCCATGTTCAGGGAACCAGTTAGCCCTGGCACACAGCAGGCTATGGGACGCAGTGGGCGGTTTCTTACACGTCTTTGCCAACCTGCAGAAGAAGCTATCCCAGGATCCCGGCCAACTAGAGCTGCTACGAGAACTACTCAACCTACAGAAGGAGATGGTGGTGCTACTACTCAGCATGCTGGAAGGTAGGTGTAAGATACAACTAGAACACCTCTACTGCCCCCTCCCACCTGCTCCCCCCCCCCCTCCCGCCTCCCCCCCCCCCCCCCTCATTGCCAGACCAATTTACGTGGCATGTGTGGCCACAAAAGGGAAAATATTTTAGAAAGTGGGTCATTAGTTACGTAGCCAAAAAATTTTGTTTGAATGTTTGACTGCCACAGATGAAAAGTCGAGGAGGAATAAAAGAGTTTTTTACATCTTCTGGCACCACTGATAATTAAAGGCTTGATGACCTTTGAATGCTTGAAACATAACAAATGCACAATGATTTTTCAGGAAAACAATTGCAGAAAGTTAACTGTGTTTCAAATGCACTTTGGATGCATTTCAAGTACTAAAACAATATTTTGGGGAATGTGCCTCAATTAATCTAGTTGGATAACAAATAACGTATGGAATTATTGGTGTCTTGTAGGTAACGTGATGCATGGGACGATTGGCAAACAGATGGTGGACACACTGGTGGAGTCATCGCTCAATATGGAGGTAGGACCAACTCTCCTATTTTACTAATGATAAAATACTCATATAGTGCTACATTTTGTCAAAAAAGATGCTCAAGGCACTTTACAGTGAATAAAAATAATGAGAAATTTGAACCTGAAACCTTAAAACAACTTGTTACAAAAACATATAACACTATGAGGCTAGTACGAAATTAAGAAAATTAACAGTTAAGCCCAAGCTAATTCATAAAATAAACATAGTTTTAAGAACACAAGGCCTAAAAATAAAAGAGTGAAATGACTAACACTCTAATAACAAGATTTTTTTTTTTTAATTAAAAATAAATTAAGAGTTTTGTTTTTTTTCTTAAGATTTATAAGATGTCAAATGTTTAGAGAAACTTACTTTATTATGGGGCCTATTAGTATCATTATAAATGGATGATTTGCAGTTTAGATATTGCTTTCTATTCCGTTTCAGAAATTAAAATACATGTATGCATTTGGTTACATTTAATTCAATTGCACCATTTTACATTGTATTTTAATTGTTCATTTGTTTCAGATTATCCTGAAGTTCTTTGACATGTTCCTGAAGCTGAAGGATATGGCCTCATGCGAGGCTTTCAGGGTATGATTAGCCTGTCCTTATAGACTCTTTGCACAAGCACCCCCTTGAGTTGGGGAGACCACTGGGAGGGACATTCAAACGCATTGCTGGCAATGCCTGACGCTCACGCGAAGACGCTACCGGGTTGTGCACATTCAGAATAAGATTAGTTGTGCGTACTTTGTGCCATCTGCGTACGAACCTGTAAGGTCACGTAGTGTTTCCCTCCTACCTTAACTTTTGAAAGTGGTCGCAAACACCGCGTTTACACTAGATCCCGCAAGGGGGATCGAAGGGGGATCCGATCCGGCAAGGAGGATCGAAGTCTGCTTAACCGCAAGTGTAAATGCGAGGTGGATCGAGCCTTTACCCAGATCAGATATCTCTTTCTCGATACCCTTTTCGGGAAGGATTGAACCTCGCAATTGCGGGATCCGATCCCCCAATTGTTGAGTGTAAACACAATTGGTGGATCGAGTGTAAACACGGCACAGTTTACTTGCGGTTAGCTTCCCTGTGGTTTTATTGCGACCACAGTGTGCGATCCCCCTTTGCCGGATCCAGTGTAAACCCGGTGGAAGACCCATCTATTGCTTTTGCACGGAGTCCATTTTTGTCATATTTTGCAGACTTTAATATTGCCATGAAGTCCAGTGAGTGCCGGGTTGAATTTTGCATCCATTTTTCTTTCAGGAGTATGACACCAACAACGATGGTTGGATCTCGCATAAGGAGTTCAGGGTAGCCATGGAAGCACAGAAGATATACACAAGGTGAGTTGCTTCATTTAAGACAGTGAAAGTAGATATCTTTTCCTGTTTTCAAGGGGGTGTGGTTGGAGAGGAAGTTGAATTGGCCGACAAAATGGATCATGCTGCATTGTCTATGTCTAAGGATTTTTTAGTGTGATGAGTACCTTGATATACAGGATGGCACTGTAGGAATTAAGCCATCTTATTAGGCATACACGTTCCTGCGAACTTGTAGCTGAAATTCTGTATTACTTACTTGATGTAGTGGGCTGAGTCAGATTTATTTTGCCTCTTTTTAGTGAGGAGATTGACTATCTGCTCAAGTGTGCTGATAGGAACAATGATGGCCGCATTGACTTGAATGAGTTCACTGACCGCTTCCATGGCCCAGCACAGGACATCGGTAAGCTGATAAAGAATGATACTCAAGAATAATATCCAGATTTAGATAAATTAAAAAAAAAAAAAAAAAAAAAACCTCCTCCATCTATGAACACAAAACATGTTTATAATCCTCCAAATTTAATAAGGGGATAAAAGTGTGATTGAGCAGTTGGTTTGGTTAGTGTGGTTTACAACCGGTCGCTGATAATGGCCCAAGCCAAAGGCGGGTCTCGCCACCGCTTTTTAAACACTTATCAGCGGTATTTAGAATGTGCTTTAAAACCATACACATAATTGGCTCTTGACCAATAGTAAATTGCCCTTGTATTTATGAAGTTGCTTTATGATAATGGTCGGTGAAAAATACAGCCCTATTCCATGAAAAAAGTCATGCAAAATTCTTGGAATTTTGTGAGGACCAATTTATTTTAAATTATTAGCTTTGTTTATTCATAAGTTAGCAGCAGCAATTTTGATTTTTAAACCTGACAAATTTCGCTGAGACAAGCATTTTGATTACAAATGACATTATTGCTTTGTTTTGTTGTTTTTCTGTTTCTGTTCAGCACTTTTCACAGAACAAGTTTTACTGGTGGGCATTTCCTTAAATTCAGACGTACATGTCACACACTTTAATGAGCTGTTGTTGTAAACGTTAATGTTGTACATCACTAATAATGTAACATCAAGTGAGTAGAAAGCAATTACAGACCAAACTAAGGTACGGACGACCTTGTACATCATGTGGTTGGATGTACGCAGAGAATTAGATTTTACGGATTGCCCGGTTTTGATCTGCATTTTGATGAACTAGGTCGTTAATTTTGGTCATGGAAAAGTCATGGAATTGTATTGTCTTAGAGATGTAGGAACCCTGAAAGATACTGGGAATTTGGTAGGTCAGAGTAGGATCCAAACCCTGGGTCACACAGATGGAGGACGAGGTAACACTGCTCCAATCTTTGGCAGTTTGCCAATTGATATTTTAAGCAAAAAAAAAAACAACTCTGCATTGGAAATTGTGATTTCATTCAAAGATAACTTTGTCTGTTTACAGGTTTCAACTTGACAGTCCTGTTGACCAATCTGGCGGACCACATGCCAAATGATGTCAGGTAAGATATATACCGACAGTCTTAATGTCGTTCCAAACAAGTAGAGAATGTTTACCTATTTGAGTAATGCTTTGTGATTGAGCAGTGTGGCCTAGTGGTTAGGGCAAGTGACTCATCCATGGTCAGAGGGTCAAGGGTTCGTGTCTTTGGGCAAGCCACTTCACCCCCGCTTGCCTTTCTCTACCCAGGAGTGTAAATGGGTACTGGCATTAGCTGGGGAGTAACCTGCGATGGACAAGCATCCCATCCAGGGAAAATAGAAATATTCTCAGTCATTTCATGGCACTGAAACTGGAGATAAACGCCGGCCTGATGGGCCATATTGGCTCATGACAGACTTTTTCATTTGTAATTAAAACCATCAAATAGTTGAGATTGCATTTGTTTTTTGCCGTGCATTTCCAATGTTTCCCGATATCTCGTTGAATCTACCCTTGAGCCTAAATAACCCTATGGTTGTCAGTGCAAAAAATGTGATGTATCATCTTTGAGTGCCGTTTTCCATCATTAACATTTGTTAATTTTTCCCCACAACTTTAGGCTGGAAAGATTCAAGCAGCTTGCAGAGAGCTTACTGAATAACTTTGAACCGTACCTAGGAAGGATTGAGATCATGGGTAAGGAAATCTGTCAAAATTCATGCCACTCATATGTGTGCCTGATGGAACATATCCCTTTATTGCTTCCATATTTAGCTTGTCTCTAGTTTACACCTGTATCTGTCCATCAATTGCTTTGGTTATCTGTTTGTTTAGTTGGATCCGTATTATTTCTTGGTTCCTCTTGAAGCTGTCTTGCTTGTCTGTCAGTTGGAGTTAATTGGTGGTCTGGGCAGGGATGTAGTCAGGTCCGTCACAAGTCCAGTCACAAGTAAATCACAAGTCCAGTCACATTTCAAGTCACAAGCAACAGTGGATGAACAATAACAAAGGAATGCCATTGTTTAAGCTCATGTGAATAAATAGCTTGTGAGTTGAATAGGGACTGGCTGACTTGTGATGGACTTGCAGGAACTTGTGATGGACTTGACTTTATCCCTGGGTGTGATTGTCATGATAGAACTGTATCATACACTGGTTCTATTTGAAGTTGTCCTGATGTTTCAGATATGTTTTTGTCAGCTGGCTGGTATGTCTGTCTGTCTGTCGTGGTATCAAGATGGATTGGTGAATAGTTCTGTCTATTGGGATTACACTGTTTCGGCTGTTTGTCCGTCATTCGGTCGGGCTGTCTGTCTTGCTAGATCTTAAATTAGCTGTTCTATTTTACTTTTTTAATTTTGTTCAATAAAGATTCTTTTTGCCATTGCAGGCAGCAGCAAGCGCATAGAGCGTGTGTACTTTGAGATCAAGGAGACCCACAAGGCTCAATGGGAGAAACCACAGATCAAGGTATGTAGTCATGGCAGGAAGTTTGTAAAAAACAAAATCAGAGGGAACTACGTGATGAAAGAAAGGCTTAAACAATGCCTTGTAGAATTTCCAAATTTCTGAGACTTCCACTTATACATGTATGTTGAGGGTTTTGGATTTGACAACATACCACAAATTTATTATGATGTAATTTTTAAATTATTTATTACACCTTAATTGATGAAACAATTGACAAGTACCATCTCATTGAAAACTTGCCGTATAAAGTGAAAGTGTTTTCCATAAAATGATAATGGATGCTAACAGACTATAGGACCACAAGGAGAGGTGCTTTAACTCTTAGACCGGCTTCCACTGCTCCTTTTAAAGTATACAATGTAATGGAGAATCTGGGAGCCAAGTGGGACAGTGTTCTAGATGTGGCAGGTTTAAATTCTTGTGTCATTCAATATATATTGGCTTTGTTTATTTTTTGTAATGAACCATTCCTCAAAAGTACCCTAGGCACTGTAGCTCGCAAGCCTGAAGAAACCTGTAGAGAGTAGACAATGAGAAGAAATTACAGATTTAGATGTGGGAGGAAAAGCCCAGAGGAATATTCTGAGGAAAACCCATGGAATCAGGTAGGGACTGAAAACCCAATCCACATGTGGACCAGGGCAGGAATTGAACCCGGGCCACAGCGGTGGAAGGCGAGGACAGTAACCACTGCGCCAACCTTTCTTTGCTTAACCTCATATAAATTGAATGATCATCTGATTTCAGGAATCCAAGCACGCCTTCCTCCATGAACTCGTCAACGAAGGAGGCGAGAAGGAGAAACTGCAAGACTTTGTCAACTTCTGTGAAGACACCATCTTTGAGGTGAGGGCTGAACTTTGACCTTAGAAATTGTTTCGTCGATTCTTTTCTGGGTAAATTAAAAGACAAGTCTTGGCATGTCACAGTTAACATTCGATGGATACCTTTGGCACTCCAGACGATAGTAACAAAAATTAATGCAGGGCTTTTGTACCGCTCAAAATTGGTGTTTTTGGTTTTTTTGCATTTTTTTTTTTTTTTCCAAAACTACTTTTTGGCTGGTCTTTTTAATTATTTAATCCTAGCTCATTGAGATACTCTGAAATCCACCGGGAGGTTTGGAAGATTTTGCAGGATTTGTTTCAGTAAAGTGTAGCCAAACGCTATTACTTTATGAAGGATTATGAAGGATAAGTACATTGTCAAATTTAGAGACCACTGGAAGATTCCTTGCAAAATGCTTGAGGATTTAATCTTTAACCCATTAGTCCTTGTATCGCCCAAAAGTGCCCTGGCTATCACTCCTTATATCACCCCAGACCGGCTGAGCACTTTGTGGTCTTATGGAGACATCAGGGAATAAATACAGTGTAATATGAAAGTCATTATATAGTCACAGCAGCAAATTATGTCTGATGAACTGACACTTGTTTGGTTATTATTTTCCTTAACTAGATGCAGCATGCAGCCAGTATGAGTGACACAACAGAAGGCATGCTGGAGAGCATAGTCAGTCTCATTGCCTTCGGGGGAAGAGACTCACAGTACGTATTTTGTGTTCTTTGTCATTGAATCCATGTCTGTGTGTCTGTCTGTCTGTCCATTTCCTAGAAGCATTTTTATTGTACATGTAAGTCTGTATCTTAAGCTTTACCACATTCAGTTCATTAGAGAGGTTTTGCGTGCAGATACTTGTACGTATGCTTGTCTGGAGTCTTTACCAACAGCAGTCATCCAAAATGGCAGCCTCTCATGAAAGTCTAATATGTGAAACTAACATTGCTTTGAAGCAGATAAATGGCACATACATGTACACGGCGAGCAATTCAGTCTCTTTCACTGAAATCATACATATACAGGGTGAGTCCAAAAGAGGGTGACCGGGATTTATAATTTTTTCCCTGAAAAGCAATTAAATTTGATACACCAATGATAAGGACGCAGTAAACGTACATTCTTCCAATCATCTGAAATAAAGAATTATTGAGGTTGATCCTTGCTTTTAAAAGTTGTGCATGTTTTACTAAAAGAACCCACTTTTAAGCTGTCCGTGGAATGCTAAATGCTTTGAAGCTATCAGCGGAGTAGGAACCAGAGATTACACACAGGCATTCAAATTCAAATGAGATTTAATTAGAGTCAAGACTGAAACATTATTTTTACAGTCAGAATTTGCGTTTTGTATATGAGGAATAAAGCAAGAGTTTGTCTACATGAGAATGGTGATTTTTGTCTGTTTTCCTTTTGCAACTTTTCGTTCATTGTATTTAAAGGGTGTTCATCAGTGTGTATCGGTAACTGATCAGTGGTGGACAGCTAAATGTTATGGTATTTCTATTAAAATAGAAATAACTTGTGAATAGGATATGCAAATTATGTGAAATTTTCACAATTTCTAGTCAATAACGTACTTTACTTCTATAATATTTTTATTAAATGGACAAAACCAAATTGATTGAAAAAAATGTTTAGGTTGAAAATTGACGATTAACTACACATTTCACTCTGACGCATACCAAAGTACATGTAGATTTCCAGTGAACCAGCCATAACGATTTTTGTCCAAAATCTCTCTATATCCTTGCCTTTATTTCTTTACCTTCCATGTTAAAAAGGAGGCCAACAAAATTGTGAGATCGCCCTTCTTTTTCCAATCATTGTTAGAGTTGCTCTTGTAACACCTCAATTTTGAACATGTCATCTTCTCACCAGGGCGTGGTTGATGTGGTTCTTCCGTTCTCTACGTCCGTCCAGCATCCGCAAGTCGATGGGTGACTTCCTTGAGGAGTACAGCCTGAAGAAGCTGCGGAACATCTCCATCTTCTCCATCTTCTGGGCAATCTTCAAGATTTTCTTCTTCTTATCCAAGAAGACGTTTGCTCTTGTATTCTTCTTCATCAGGTAGGTCCACAATGATGTTCTTTTCATTTTGCTCTTTTAGATGAGAAGAAGATTAAAAAACACAGAGTAAACTAGACTAGGCTGGCTAGGTTTAATTTGTCCTGTTATTTTGTCTTTCTCGTATTATATGTCCTTCCAATCTTTTTTTTTTTTTGGTACTGTAATTTTTACTGTAGTTTTATATTTTGTATTGTTTTTATTGGCAAAATAGAAATGAATGAATAAAAAAAATGACATCTGGACTGCTTCGGTTGGCCGGCATTTTGCAAATTCTGTTAGTTGTTGGAGAATTGAGTGAAAGTGTACATTAATGTTCGCGCGACCGCAGTAACATTTCAATAACGTAGTCCCAAGAATGGCCTGTATGTTCCTGAGTAAAATCATCATGCATTTTGCAATTTGCACGCATGTAGGCTATGAAATTGTTATTCTTCAAACTGACAATAACACGATTCAGTCTTATTTTTGAACCACTAACTGTGCCTGGAGGACCATCCATAATTCCCTGCAACAGGATCAATGCTGTAGAGCTAATCCCAAATTCATCATGCTGACTAGCTATAGTGGTGATGCTTGATATAGGTAGATTCATGTTCATGCAATATACAGTACAGGGGTGTTCATTAGATAGTGTGGGTACTCCCTTTGGAATTGGTACATTTTTTGGCTGCAAAATAAAGAAAACTTAGAAGAAAATTAGAGATTAGTAAGTAATTAGAGATAGATGAGAGAATTTTCCAAGCAATACCAACTGTACAACACATCACTGCATGTGTTTGTGTGTTTGTTTGTTTTTGTGTTGAAGTTTTCATATGGTTCATTCATACCATGTTCGTTTACTTAATGAATACATTTGCATTAATCGACCTTGTTCATTTCAGCCATAACATTACTAATCTCAAACATCATTTTTGCAGAATCAAGCCCGGTTCATACTTCACGCAAAAGCGAAAGCGAAGCGAAATTCGTGACGTCAACAATACATTCGAAGTGCGTCCACCATTGTTGAGGACATGAATTTCGCTTCGCACATGCTTTTGCGTGAAGTATGAACCGGGCTTCAGCAGGTGCTTAAAGAAAAAATCTTCGAGCATTTTGCAAAGCTGTCAAGATCCCATGAAATGAGTCTTATAAGGACATTTTTCACTGCTTCATTTTCCATATGCATTAGAAACACAATACTCTGCTCTTCATTTTAAAATATCATGCAATCTGGCATTCTGATGACTATAGATGGTATGTTGGTCAAACAGTTGACAATAAGCCAGTTCGGTATTTCAACTGCGCATGCGCACAGTGATATGGATCAAGGGTCATTCGGGATAATCAAAGGCACCTGAACGCACGGGGAGACGGGTGCACAACGTTCATGTGTTACTTGCAAGCAGAATGGGCGTTCGCGTAACATCGCGTCAGCGATTTTATCCCGAATGACCTTTGACCTTGACTACTTCATCGAGATATCGAAATGGCTTATTCCGATTGATTTCCAGTGTGCAAGATTTGTTTGACTCACTAGTCCGTGTACTGCCCCAAACTGCCCTCCCTGCTTCTCCCTGTAGTGCCCAAAACTGCGCTCTATGGTCTCATAGATACTTCAGTGAATAAACACAATGTAATACAATGTAGTACAGGAGCTGATGGGTGAGGAACTACGGTCTCGTTTCTTAAAGTTCGGATCACAAATTTGGTTTTTGTTGAGTCATCCAATGTCTGTCCTTCATTTCATCATATCCCACCCCACAGCAAACTCATTGGTATCCTGCTCGGTAACCGCATACTGGAGGATGCACGCGAGATCACCGGTACCCTCAAGGAAACGCTCAAGGTACCCAACATAGCCCGGCAGCAGGCCTCAGGATTGCATACCATGCAGAACTACGGGTTACCGACTGCCAAGAGGTGATTTATGTCGTGTCACTCTTTGGTTGCTAGCATACAACCCAAAGCATGCTGGGTATTATTAATTGGATACTTCGCCATTAGTTAGTCTACGAGAAAAGTGTATAACAAGTTAGAAACGAAATACATACACTCTTCATTACAGAGACCAAAACTTGATTTTTCCTTAAAGTTTCTGTTGTATTTGTTCATGAATATAGAAACCTCAAAATCACTGTTGCCCTGGTCAATTTGCATTTTATTTAAAACTGGTTTTAATCATCAATTATGAGTTGTTAATATTATTTTTCAGGCATTCAGAGGTCTTGATACAATTTATACAATTCATACATTTTATTCATGAAGCAGCTTTTCTAAACAATCCACAAAAATCATGATATATTCATGCTGTCATTAATATAACCAAAGACACCTTTGTCAACCAAGTAAACCATTTCAAAGTATTCATAAATACTAAGTCACGTCATTTGAAATATTTGCCTAGTCATCATTCTCCACATATCCAAAATTCATTTTAGCAATAATCGTGTTGGTCCAGTTACTTGTATACACATTCTACATGTTTTGATCCATCCCAACCACGTGGGTTTTTTTTCAGCAAAGGAACTGTTCAGTTTATGGAACATATCTTACCTGGAATTTATTGTTAATTCCTGAGATATAAATTCCTTTATCATCAAGCATAGTACCAGTTGGCGCTGAAATTAATTACAGTTTCAATAATTTGAATGTGCCTCCAAAAACGCACTGTTTGAGAACATTGAAGAAACTGGAGGGAAAAAAAGGATACGTTATTACCATTACCCTGCTAAATGCAACAGAAAGCAACAGTGGTATAAAAGTTGGTTGCATACTGTTGCATTTAGCATGCAACTCAAGTCCCATGCTGCAGTTGCATCTTGTTGCATTTAGCAGGGTATACTCATATGTGTAGTTCAAAGGTGATAGAACAGAATCAACTGTTGCATTTGGTCCATTTAGCAGGGTAACTGCATAGTGACAAAGGTGTATAGTCCACTGCACAATAAAGTAGAATCCAGTGTTGCATTTTTGTTTCATTCAGCAGGGTGCTCATTTGAGTCATTTCAGCTGTGTTTGACTTTGTTGCTTTTAGCAGGGTACCCAAAAGAAAACCTAAGGCTGACAGGGATTAGGATTTCTTTGACTACAGAATCCGTTTTCCTATTTCATGATATATTAGCTTGTCCTCTCAAGTAGACACTGTTTTGAGCTGAACAATTGACTAGCCATATTGAAAGAGTTAGTAGTCATTTTAGTTGTTACCCGTCCCGCTGTCTGAACAGTCACAGACCGTAAACAAATCAATCCTCTTCCCCTGCTATGCCTTTAACACTGGCTAGTCACCAACAGTCAGATCATATTTCAAGCAAGCACTGTGACTAGTCAAACTCAGTCAACAGACAAAAACAGACAAGTGGTAGGCACAGCTGGCTTATCAATTACCATTGTCAAAGCATAGCTGTATCAAGTTACATAAACAGTCACAGCAGGTCGATCCTGCTTTATGTACATGTAGGCTGGGAGCTCTTAACTGTTAAAAACAGTCACTTGACTGAGTTGACTGAAAGGATAACTTTGCACAAAATGTATGTTTGCATAGGAGGATTAAAGATTGCTTTCCCTTGTCAATCGTAATCAGTAGCGGGCCCACAGTCTCAGCGTTCGGCATTGACTTCTTCAAGGATCGCAAGTCATCAGACGCCAGCGATCAGAGCGAGAGTGCTGGACAGATGAGAATGAGGCGCAAACGCCGGCAGCTGACTCCGTCTCCAAGCTTTGACTTCGACCGCGATGGGAAGGAGGGCCCGCTGGTACCGCCCTCTACTCCAGGGGCTGACACACCTGAGGCTACAATCGCGGCCATGATCGTAAGATTGACGTTCCTGTTGCTGTGCTTTCCGCATTCAAATCTGTATTGAAATATGCCCTATGTTGCTTCAACGATAGACAACATGCCTGCCTCTCCAATGCAGCCACAAGCATCATTTATGCAAGGGCACAGATCATGTTAGACTTTTTTTCAGAACATTAATCACAGCTGTGTTTGGTCAAATCGCCTAGGAGTGGGGCATCAAACGCAGTTATGTTTGGTATTTTTTTTTATCCTGAGGGCATTGTTATGCAACGTGTCCATAACAAGACACTGTTCAAGAAAAAGTTTTTGTTCTTATTTTTCAGAATGGTTCGGCCAACCAGCCCCGTAACATAATGGATAGAAGAGAAAGCACTGTCTTCCCAAGGTAAAACAAAAAGATCTTTCGGATATTTCATGAGATGGAGTTATACGAAAACTCTGAATGGTTAAGAGGTAGTCCATCTGTCATATCCGAAATGTTTTCATTTAATGAGTCTGGGCATTTCCACAGTAGACAGTTCAACAGTGTGCATAATAAAAGTTATAATCATGAAGTGGATTTTAATTCTGATGAAACGTATCAGTTAGTTACTACAGTGAATTAAAAAAGAAATTATTCATCCAATTTTTTTGCTGTACTAGAAAACAGCTCGAAACACCATGGACAAACTCAATTGATTTTGTGTGTACTAGTTAATTAATTTTTCAAGTAAAAGTAATGGGTGAACTGTTTAAACTACATTTACAATAAAATACAGATAATAAGCTTCAAAATGATATACATGTTTCATTGGTAGCATTTGGATTTTTTTAAGTTTTAGCATTGAGGTTTATCATTCTGGGGAGTTGCCCAAGTTATAACAAGTATCTACACGAAGAGGCGATTTATGACAATTTCTCTAGCTTTTCAAAGTTGTTTTATGTGATTAAGTCTTGAAACGGTTTTCCTGTGTTTTTCTTTTCCAGTTTGTTTTTGGCTCAGGAGCTTGGCCTGCAGAACAAGGATGAGCAAGAAGAAGAGGAATTCTGTGAGCCCAACATGGACAGGGTCAAGCAGACCTTCCTGGTAGGTCAAAGGTCAAATCAGGTCATAGGTCAAAAAGTTAATTTTTGAAAAAAATGAATTTTGTCATTATGTTGTTTAAATAAAGATGGAATATCAGAAACTTCAAAACGGTGATCAACATGGTCAAAAAAATAAGACATTGTCAGAAGTGATTGTACCTTTTGCAATTCTTGCTTCAGTCAATTTTGTTCCCCAAAATACCAGAGCAGAAGTCAAACATGTTAAATGTACACATATCTCTGATTTGTTTCAGTCAACTCTGAATTATGTTGCAATGTTGCTTTAACTTGCATACCTTAATGTTGTAAATTAACTCAAATTCTTCGATTCTTCAAAGCACACTGAGAGGTTTTTGGAGATTGTGCAGGAGTGAGGGAGATATAACCAAGCCTTTGTTACTCAATAGTTTTAAGTATAAAGAATCTATAATTGAGTTCATGGTAATTCCTACACACACACAAAATGGGATTTTGGAGGATTTGCATGATTTGCCCATGACTTGCAGTTATCAACGGTAACCTGTTATCAAAATGCTAAGGTTTTGTTTAATTTATATATTTTTTTTCAGAGTTTCTTTGCCCGAAATTTCTACAACATCAAGTACCTTGCTCTTATCTTGGCCTTCATCATCAATTTGTGTCTACTGTTCTTCCGGGTAAGAAAAACATTTTGTTGTTATGATGAATTTATGTATGGACTGATAGTTTATGCATTTTATATGGAGTATAGACTTCAGACCGAGGTATAAGTTGAGTCAATCACTAGTTGCATCTGGAGTCCGATCACTTGCAACAGGGGATGAACAATGACAAAGGAAAACCCTTTTCACATATTATTGGAATAGCTTGTCATGTGACATGAGAATGGAGGACTTGTGATTGACTTTTGATTGACTTGTGATGACTTGTGATTGACTTGTGATTGACTTGTGATGACTTGTGATGACTTGTGATTGACTTGTGATTGACTTGTGTTGGCTTGTGATTGACTTGTGATGGCTTATGATGACTTGTGATGGCTTGTGTTGACTTGCAATGACTTGGGATGACTTGTGATTGACTTGTGATTGACTTGTGATTGACTTGTGATTGACTTGTGATGACTTGTGATGACTTGTGATTGACTTGTGAGCTCCTGACTGAGATACGGAGTGCTGTGGCCTAATGGTCCGGTGCATTGAACTCAAGATCTTGCGGGTAATTCTGCAAATTGTGAGTCAGCCTGGGGTTATGGTGCGTGTGTCCTTGGGCAAGGCACTCACTCACTCACCCAGGAGTTACTTTGAGGGCAGAGATGGTTGTGTGTTTGATTCTAGTCAATTGCATGTATCCGGCAGCATTGAGCTTTATACTCCCAAGGGAGCTGAGATAGTCTTTTGAATGTTTTCATTGGTTCAATGAGCAAGGATAATAATAATGATAATAATAATGTACTGTGTACTGAGCATCTGTCTGTTGGATATATACACTAAATAAATCCCATATTATTATTATTGTAGCTACCTAATTTTTTTGTCACCTTAACAAAAAAATCATTTCAATATGGATATCATTTGCTTTTTCAGGTGTCTGTATTGCTGGCCGACGCCTCTCCTCTTCCCGAGGCCAACCCTTTCGACGAGATCAACTCCACCATCACCGGCAATGGGGAGACTCCTCCCCCTACCCCAGACGAGGAAACCGAATCCGAGGCAGAGGAGATTATCATCTTACAAGAGGGTGTCATGCATCTTGAACCCCTCCTACAGTTGCTGTGCATCATTCACACTCTGGTCTCCGTCTCCATGCTGATTGCTTACTGCGCTCTCAAGGTGAGTCTGGGGCCCAATGTCATGGCTCTGCTAACCACAGCAATTCCGCGCTTACGGTCACCATTCTGTGCTAACAGCGCTGGCAGAAAATTCCATGCTAACCCTATGAGCGCAGAGTTTGCATTGTTACGGGATGTACGCATAAAGTCAAAAGCCCTCGCTGACCAGGGCCCAATTTCATAGCACTGCTTAATGGTAAGCAGAAAAGTTGTGCTTACTAAAGCAGAAAATCATGCTGCTGCTTAAGCACTATTTCATGCCGTGAATGTGCTAATGCTTGTGCATGCATGGAGATTCTATTGTTAATACGTCACTGATTTAAGCAAGTTTTTCTTCTGGGGTTAAGCATGCTTTTGCTGTGCTTACTGCTTAACAGTCCTTATGAAATAGATGGAGGCTTGGTAAGCACAAAGTCGACTGTTAAGCAGCGCTTTGAAATTGGGCCGTGCGAATTGCAAAATGTGCCTACCGTAAGCACAGAATTATCTCCTACAGCCTAAGCATTTCTTTTTTCCCACTAATGGTAAGCACAGCCACAAATTTGGGCCAAGAGCTATTTTAATCAGATAAAGATTTACGGTAGCATCATGTGACAATTTTTTTTTTTTTTTGTGTAGTTTGTGAGGTTCTGAAACACAGACGCACAGAAAAATAGGTTTTTCTCATGGTGCTACCAAATTTTTTTATTTTATTGCTTTTTTCACCATTCGCAAACCTTCAAATCCTGTTTTTCATTTGTTTAATGGAGGTTCCTTCAAAGGAACAAACATTGTTTCTTTTGGGTAATCCTCAGGGCCCAGGCAGGTTTTATTTATCATTTCCTCTTTTTTTTCCTTCATCTGCTTTCTTAATAAAGTTCTTTAGAAAGAAAGTAACATGTACAAATTTTCAATTCAACAATTTGCTAACTTTTCAGGATTAGGCTTACCTAATTATAAATTTGATTAAAGTATTAGTCCCTGTAATGCCAGAAACCCTCTGAACACTCAATGGTGTTATAAATTCATCATGGAATAAATGCAATTTCATCCAGGTTCCTCTTGCCATCTTCAAGAGGGAGAAGGAGATTGCTCGTAAGCTGGAGTTTGAAGGAGCCTGGATTGAGGAGCAGCCGACACGAGATGACATTAAAGGACAATGGGACTCGCTAGCCATCAGCACTAGGTATATAATGATATACTACAATCCAAACTTCAGCTCAAAGCAACCCTATCATCAGTATTGCATTGTTAATTGACTTGGCTCTCCCCAGTACCGCAATGTTTTTTCAATCATCATGGTTGTGTAGAAATCACTAGATCACTAAATGGACCACAATTTGAAAATTCACTTTTTTGAACCTAGGGTTTCACTATCAAGAAATGATTAAAATGAAAAGTGTTGTGTGTAAAGTGTGTTCTTTGAACTTCATCCTTTCATGTGATGTAAAAAAAACCACCAGGCCATATGATTAGTTCAGGTATGTACTTCAGTATATCTGGATTTGGTGCAGTCTTTATAAATGTTGTGATTTGGTGCCTAAATCTCCACTTTATTGCTGCTTCAATACTTTCTGATTTTTTTTTGCCCCACAAGATCATTTCCTGTCAACTACTGGGACAAGTTTGTCAAAAGAAAGGTGAGACCTCCTCTTTTTTACAACAAAATTCTTGACCCCAAAAAAATTCAAAACTTCGCAAAAAAATGTGTCACATTTCCTCTACATCCCCACATATTATGGATGCACCAGTGCCATGTAGACACTACAGTTCATGTACATGTACATTCCAGGTGCATACTTTGCACTTAAACATGCACAAACCACTGTGTGCAAACAGTTTGTCCAACATACATGTACCTAAGCTTCTGTGAGTGGTCACATAGCGTCCATTAGGTTTTCTTGCATGGTCTCCTTATTGTATACGCAAAGTGTTTCAAACGCCATTTTGTCTGCTCCTTTCAAGGTCATGGAGAAATACGGGGAGAGTCTTGGAGAAGAGAAGCTCAGTGAAATCCTGGGATTGGACGGTGAATCTAGCAAGCCACCGCAGGGGATAATAAGTGCACTGTGAGTACAGTCGTTGGTTGTGACATTGCAGTGTTGCTAGGAATGTGTGGCCTAGTGGTTAGGGTTTGTGACCCATCATCAGAGGGTCAGGGGTTTGAATCTTTAACTTGTAGTTGGACTGGCAGGCTTCTGATCCAGGCCAGGGTGACAAGAAATCTTCCCATCAGTTGTTTGGATGCCGTGGAAAGTGCATGGAGATAAATGCTTGCCTAATAAGTCATGAAAGACAGCTTGTGACAGACTTTATTTGTTACTTCACTTTACTTCATTTGCTGAATACTATGGTGTTTAAAAGACATTGACGTAGTCTTTTTCCATTTTCCCAGGTTACATGCCCTTGACTGGAAGTACCAGCTCTGGAAGTGTGGTGTCATCTGCACGGACAGGGTGAGTGTTGCAAGAAATGTGTCCGTATACAGTGGAACGCCGCTATAACGAACATCACAGGATCCACTGAAAACGTTCGTAATAGCGATCTTCGGTATAGCGATTTTAAGCTGCTGGTGCTCACTTTTCAATAAATAAATAACACGCCCTGGTAGTTACCTGGTTACTGAAAGACGACTTTAAACATGTGCCGACTATTGAATTATGTAATTACATGTACACAGTTTTTGAGCTTACTAATACCTACAGCAACGGGTGTATTTCCCCTTCTATTCCTTGGAGAAATAATAGTCACTTGTCGCTCTTCTGTTGACATTTTTCAACAACAGTGTTCGGTACGTTTTGTACAAAAACAATTAATTGGGAGCCAAGGACGATGTTCGGTGTAGTCGAATGTTCAGTATAGTGGTGTTCGGTATAGCGACGTTTCACTGTATCTAGTTTGTCTCTGCTAGATAAATAAGCCAAAATTGTTCTGTATTTTTTTCTTCTCATAAGTTGAACATGCAAACATGGCAAGCATGTCATAACGACCTCTGATTCATGTTGACTTCATTTGAATATTTGCCCCAACACTGATGGGCTCTGTGTGTCTCGTGTGTGTATACTTAACTCTGCCATTCCAGTGAGGTAAAATGGTCACAGTCCATTGCAAAGCAGCTAAAGCTTTGAAGCCTGTCATATACCTTTTTTTTCAGTCTAAAATGCATCAAGTACGTGTTCCTTTCTTTCTTGCAGTCGTTCCTGTACATAGCCTGGTACCTGACCTTCTCACTGCTGGGTCATGTCAACCCTTTCTTCTTTGCGGCTCATCTGCTAGACATGGCCATGGGATTCAAGACACTACGCACAGTACTACAGTCAGTCACACACAACGGCAAACAGGTAAGATAGGTAGTGCTAAATCTTATGTTTCCATGAAAGAAATCGTACAGCGTGTGTCCATAAAAATGTAGCAGTCAATCCATAAATATTAAAAATAGTAGCACTCTCTTTTTGCAAAACCTACCTATAGAGTCTGAAGGTGTAGTAAATACTCTACACAATGGTCTTTATTCCATCTCATTTAGACATCCCAGTCCAGAGATACAGCTCATTCAATGAAAGGACTTGAATTCCAAGTTGGGCCACTTTTCAGATTATCTGGTATCTAATGAAAGGCATCCATGTATCACACACCAAGAAGGTGTGTGAATGCCTGTCATTAGATACAAGATAATCTGAAAAGTTTTTGATAGCCTTCACAAGCTTTGCCGTAACTTTAAAATGAAAGGTCCAACTCGCACAGAACAAATATCATGTCAAGGGTAAAGAAACACTCTATCATCTCAGGGTAAGTTTATAACAAAAAACACAATTTAGTTTCCTCAGAAAAAAAATGTTGTTTGACTACTACATTTGTATTTCAGACACACTGTATAACTCCTCCCATACTGGTTCTGTGCAGGAAAACGCTAAGAACAATGCTTTGCACTACTCTGCTCTTAATGGAAAGCAAACCTCAAAATTCAAATCCCAGGAGTTGCTGTTCAGATTAATCATAACGGTCCACACGATAATACTACCTCATTATAGTGTGTACAAGTGTGTACAGTGCGGGTGAAAGGATTTGCAACTTTAAAATGCACATAAACGTGAAATCTGTTTGATTTTCCATGTAGCCTGGTTGTCATTTCGAAAATTCCCTAAAAATGGCGTACAAAAGCTTTCCTCTTCATTATCTGAGAAGTTACTGAGTAATTTACAAAGTTTTTTACGGGTACCCGAACCGGTAACCAGGAACCCGGTTCTGATGCACAGCACTAGTCGGATATTTATCACTGCTGTGATTGGTCAGATCATCTTGGAGGCGGGGCTTAAGGATCGCTCTATTGAGCACCGTTCCATACCAATGAAAACCTTGTTGTTATCTTGTTTGTTAGCTGATGCTGACTGTTCTGATGACCTGTGTCATCATCTACCTGTACACCGTCCTGGCGTTCAACTTCTTCCGCAAGTTCTACATGAAAGACGAAGACGGACAGTTAGAGTACAAGTGTCACAACATGATGACGGTTAGTAGTTTGTCTTCAAGCCCTTTAGAGGGGAGAGGCCAATTTGACACCAAAAAAATTAACACGGTGGTGTAATTATAATCCATTTATGTCAAATTTGATTTAATATTGTATGAAACTTGGGTCAGCTGCACAACGTTCTCGCATACTTCTGTCACAGGCAAAATGGCATGTGGCTTTCATCAAAAGACAAAGTTTGGCATTTCTCCTGTCTGCATGATAAGTTGGGTACGACAGGTTTAAGGCTGGCCACAATTAATCAATAAAATTGTTCATTTTCAATATGTCGGAAACTGAAATGACTTTGTAAAGTATGCTATAATTTGTTATGGCAATCAAGGTTTTACGCACTCCAACACTTTCTTGGAATGTGTCAAAACTGAATTGTTCAATTTGAAATGTTGTGCAAGTTTTTGCAACATTTAATGTTTGCATATAAGTTTAGTTACACCATTATGTACATTTTTTGTGTGGCTCCTGGTTTTAGACTCTTTTTAAGGAGGACGGAGGTTGTTTTGTGTTAGGGTTTTGGACTGATTCTGATATTGTTGCAGGTTAATCCTTTTGACAAGTCTACTGAAATGTCAGTATAGGACTCAAATATTGGCAAGGCTTTTGATTACCAGTAGGATTCTACTGTATTTTGAGATGCTTTGTTGAAAATCTGTAAACAATTCTGCAGAGTAATTCCTTGATTAACAAGATTCTTGTTTATTTTGTTCCTCAGTGTTTCATCTTCCATCTGCATTCTGGGCTCCGTGCAGGAGGTGGCATTGGTGAGTCATAACTCAAAGCCTATCATTCATTCTATTATATTTGTTTTCTTGGCATGTTTGTTTAGGATTTAACAAATTTAATTGTTTAGTGGTTTTATTTTAGGCTTGTGACAAATCGGCAATAAAGGTCTGGAAAACATTTTGATGGCACTCCATGTACTGCATTCATGTTTTATGTATCATCATTAAAAAAAAAATTTAAAAAAATAAAATAAAATTAGTAAGAAAAGAACATCCTGTTTTTGCATGTATTAATGAGGCCTATTGGGTTAATCCACCTCTTTTGTAAATCAATTCCATATGAATTTCCAGAAGGTGATTTCTAACTGAAATATTAATGTCGTCTTTTTTTCTTCCAGCTGATGAGATTGAGCCTCCAGACGGCGACGACTATGAGTTATACCGCATCATCTTTGACATCACCTTCTTCTTCTTTGTCATCATCATCTTGCTTGCTATCATCCAAGGTACTTTGTCCACTTACAGATCAAGTCACACAAGGCAATTTTTACAGACAACTCAGAGGCAACCAACTTCCATGCAAACTAAAGGAACCCTTGCGAAGAAGCTTATTTTTCCAAACAGTGTTGGATAACTCCTTAAAACATTTAAACACAGAGTTAGAATTTGTCTGGCACTTCCTTGTTGATAGATTGCCTGAAAGTGAAACAAGTTGCCTGAAGGTTGTCTTGTGTGACACCTATCCTATCCAAGGGTGCTGATTACAGGATTACAGGGTAGTACCCCAAATAATATTTTGAAGGAAATGCAAAGTATTGGAGGTACCTTTCACCATGATTGAGGTACCTTCTGTGTGAAAGCATTGGGAGCTTAATGAATGGTTGACCACGGATGACATGTTAAACAAAATCTATCCAATAAGAGATGTAACAAGTTTGCCGTAAGATGCAATGGCCAACTTGCACATTGCTCAACGAAATGCACAAGACACGTGTGTCACATTGTACCAGTGTTGTAGTCCAGTCCATCACAAGTCCCCATAAGTCCACCACGAGTCCCTCACAAATCATCAATTGTAAAATCAAATCACAAGCTAGTTAAACAAACTTTGACAAAGGTATTCCTTTGTTACTGTTAATCTCCTGTTAGTTGTGATCGGCCTTTTGAATTGATTTGTATTTTACTTGTGACTGGACTTTTGAAATGACTTGTGATTTACTTGTGAGTGGACTTTGTGACAGACTGGTGTTGACTCACACTAACAGGGAGGCCACTAGTTGTGAGGACCAGCATAAACCCGTGTAAGGGGATCCTCATGTTTTGTCTTTCTCTTTCTTTGCAGGTCTGATCATTGATGCCTTTGGGGAGTTGAGAGATCAACTGGAGCAAGTCAAGAGTGATATGGAGGTAGGTTGGAGAGACACAGAGAGTACATGCTTTGTTGAGTGGAAGTCTGTCATCCATAATAATTGTAATGCTTATGTAGCACTTTCCATCGTATCAACAATCTCAAAACACTTGACAATTATTACCCCGTTCATCAGGCCACGAGACCACATGGCAGCCGATATCAGCGCAGATTCGGTCTCTACCCTAACAGGTACCCATTTATACTCCTGGGTGGAGAGAGGCAACTGTAGTGAAGTGTCTTGCCCAAGGGCACAAACACTATGTTCCTGGCAGGGTTTGGACCCACACACCACCGTACTTGAGTCAAACACCGTAACCACTGTACCATGGCATTCTACATTATAATGCTGCGTTCTAAATAAATTGGAGATGTTCATATAAGGAGCATTTATGTGACAAATAGAGTTGCAACGTATCTCTGTTTAAGAACGTTACCATCAAAGTAATTAGTCCAGCAGAAATCTCCTTGCTTTTAACAATGAAGTGTCTGAAATTCACATACAGAATGTCGGCACTCAGATTTGTCATACATTTATGACCTGAATTTTAAGAAATGTTAGAAGAATGAGATTTTTTCAGCTTGGAGCAGCACTACTATGTCATAATAGGCGCCTCCTAGAAGAGTGCACAGACATGACAAAACAATTAACGGCTGATCGTAAAATTGCATGGGATGGCCAGGACTTTTCACAATTTAACAGGGAATATTGTTTGATTTTCTTCAGACCAAGTGTTTCATCTGTGGGATCGGCAGTGAGTACTTTGACAAGACCCCCCACGGCTTTGAGCTGCACACATCCAAAGAGCATGACCTCTCCAACTATATGTGAGTATTGATGATTTACATTGCCAACCCCCCCCCCCCCAAAAAAAAACAAAAAAACATATTTTTTTTAAATGTACTTGTCAGTGTGGTATTTTTGCTCGTTGTTTTTTCTTCAATACTTTGGCTTAATGTCCATTAATTTTTAGCTTGATACAAAATAAATTTCAGCCAAAGTTTAATGGAATTACTTATCCGGCCATTGAGCAGTTGAGTTCAACAGTGATTTGCAATCCTCTTCATCCATCAAATATTTCTTTCCAAAGAAATGCAAACATTTTACAAACTCCCAAACAAGCTTCTAACAAATAAAACAAATTTGGAGCACGCCAATTGTCTGTTGATTGATCTTGACTGTATTTTCCGTAGGTTCTTCCTGATGTATCTCATCAATAAGCCAGAAACAGAACACACCGGACAGGTCAGTTATGTTATACAATCATGACACGTTTCATATTTTGATAGGATTTCCATTTTTCCCCCTCCTTTCATACCCATTATTTGCTCCATTTTCAGCATTCTGTACTGTAGACATTACACTTTTTGGGGTCTGCAGGACACATTTTCCTATTTTTTTCTGCTGGTCAAATATCATGTCTGGTTATAAAAAAGGTAATGTCTCAATCTTACCCCTCCCGAATCCTTCAGAATCCACAAAGGAGTTTGGAAAGGTTTGGGCATGATTAGGGAAATTTAAAACCCATTCACTTTTACTTTACAGGGGAATTGTATGATGACCCTTGTACAGAGAATGTACCAACGGTTGGATTTCTGAGGATTCAAGGTTTTTGGGCGAAATGTTTTGGGAGTTAGGGTTAACTGTTTGATAGCAAAACAGTGACTACTTTGATGCAATAGAAATTGTCCTTTTTTTGACTGAAAGTGGAAATAAATGTGAATTCAAAAAAGGAAGCCATCTTAGGTTTTACTCGAGTTACCGTCAGCAGGCTGACTCAGTAGAACAGGTCTGGAGAGGTAACATGAATATTTGTAACAATCAGGGAAACACTGCTATCTTGACGGTAGCTTATTGGAGCACTGTACCATGTTTTGTTTCATATGTTTAATGTTAATATTGATAACATTTCCAGGAGTCGTACGTCTGGCAGCTCTACCAGCGACGGTGTTGGGACTTCTTCCCCGTCGGTGACTGCTTCCGGAAACAGTATGAAGAGGAGTAGAAAGCTTGGACAACTGTGCACGCCCCTGGATCCTTAGGGTTACAGGTTCTGAGTCTTCGGACATGCCTGGTACCTAAGAATTGACGACGCTATCGACAAAAAGTGTCACAAGTCCTGGTCACCCAGAATCCTTTTGTAGTGGAAGATCCAGGATTTGTTTTTACAGAGTGTGGCCGAGGCATTGAAGTCAATTCACATACAGAAACTATAAATACCTGAAGCAATGAAGTGAGATCTGCAATACTATTCAGGAAACAATGTGGCATTTCTTCAAGTAATGTATAACTTTTGTCAAATGGATTGAACTGTTATTACTCAACATACTCCCCTCCCCCCCCCCCCCCCCCCTCCCCAAATAAAAAATTCCCGTTTTCTACATCAGCATTCTTGTGACTGTATTTAGCGCATTTGTTGAGACAGCAGTCAAGGGCAGAAAAAAGGTCAAGGTCAAATCAAGTGACCTCTGACCTCAACGTGAAGAACTCCACAAAGGTCACAATTTGCAGTTCTTTGACATGGGTTTGGTGCAATAGGGTTTTGTGGGAGGTTGCTTTCAGCCGTTGTTTACTTATCAAATTGGACAGGATCATGGAATCAAGGTTAAATAGTGCTGCAGTGAACTTTATGCATTAACCCTTGGTGACCTTTGAATTATCAGAATTGTGACCTTTGACCCCTCAAGTTAAGTTTTGAATACAATTTAATTGTCAAGTTAGGAATCCGTGCACATGTATTCACTCCAATACATTTTTTTTTATGCAATTGTTGAAATCTTGCAATGGAAAATTTTATTGCATCCTTTTGCTGCGAAAATTGATTCCAGAAGCCAAAGTTTTTCTTGATAATTTATCAAGATATATATATTTACGGAGAGTTTATTGATTGATACCTTGGGTTTTTTTTATTAAAAAATATGAAAATTGTGAGTTTTCGCAACCATTTTGCTAAAACTTGAAATTATTGCAGACTCCAGCGTGGAAAGCAATCAAACGGAAGTAGTAATGTTGACTTTTTATGAAAAGAGTTTCGAAGGAATATCTTTATAAGTGACATATCTCAAGTACTTTTTCGAACATTTGAATGGTTATAAATTGTTGAGATTAGCAGTATGGTTTTGAGTGCAAATAAACCAAATGTTATATGAAGAAATTAACACCAATTAAATAACATTATATCGCTAGGATTGATTGACAGTACAATTTTTTGCAATATATTCAAACATTTAGTTCTGAATTTATTTTTGTGTTTGTTTTGGTTTTATGTTCTGATAACTGCCCATATTTTGTTGATGTTTCTATTAAACCGTTAAAAAAGGGAGATTGAAAATTCAAGATTTGATGCTGAATTTAATAATTTGTTGAGCAGAATGTGATTTTTGGATTTTTATCCTGTTTTTGGAACTGAAAATGGAAATTGCATAATTGTCACTAATAATATGAACAAAAAATGGTCCTGGGTCACGGAAAACACTTAGTGACACAAAATGAATGTTGAACTTGAATTACAGAGTGATCAGTAGATCTGCAATTCTCACATCATAATCAGAACACAATTTCATTGAGATTTTTGGCAGAAAATGTTGCTAAGCCAATTTATGTACTCGGTAAACGCTCAACTATGAATCAGTAACATGCAGCATTAATTTTTATATCATGTTTGGATACTTTTATTTCATTGGTCTAGAACGGCCACGCGGCCACTCCATAAAAATGACTGCTCACTTCAAATACACTGCCTTGCATATAAATTACCCTATATGCACTGTGTTGCAAATACATTACCTCATATACACAACGTTGCATACAAATTATCTCCTATACACCGCATAAATAGTTCTGTGCTTATTTAGTGGCTTTATGAAATTATTCAGATTTTTTTTGTTTGGGGGTGTAATAAATTTCCCTCCAATTCGGTCCGAGAGAGTGAATACACTTTGTATATTATTGTGATTTTTAATGGATGAGTGTGGATTATCAAAAAGTATTCTTATTTTCTCTTTGGATTTGAAGGACAACAGTTGAATGTAAATGCGAAACTCTGTAATGATAGGAATTGTTGGGCAACGTTGGAGAAGACAGCCCTGCCAGTTTTGAAAAAAAATATGCCCATTGTTGTTGCATGTCTAACATACTAGACATAATATCACTTGTAATCAATCATGTGCCTTGGAATTTACACCAGAACAACTTTTGTAGAACTATGATTTTTGTTAAAACTAATATCTTCAAAACAGACACCAGACTGTTTGAATTAACCAAAGGATTTTTGAAGTTAAATTAACATTTGTAATAATTCTTGAATAGTAGATGTGATTTAAATGCTTGGGCATAGTAGATTTTTCAGGAAAGTTGAAAGCTTACAGTTAGTCAAGATAAAAAAGCAGTATGTTTTGTTGATTTGTTGAATACAGCCAACAAACAGAGAAATGGTGTCACACAAAAGCAACAACTCGTCTGTTTTTAATTTTTTCTTTGCACAGAATTTAATTTTTGTAACCAACACGTTTTTGTACTTGTTGGAAGTTTCTAAAGAGCTTGATGTGACGTTATCTAAACAGAACAGGCGTCTGTGTTATTCATAAAAGTTGTAACAACTCATAAAAGCAAGGAAGTGAAATGTATTGGTTTGGACACTTTTCTTCATCAGTATTTTTACTTGCATACTTCTTAACTTGGACCCCAAGTATTGGGATAGTTCATGTACCTGCAGACCGCAGATAGAGGGTCATGATGTTAATTTGGCGACAAAAGCAGTCATTTCTGTTTGTCAAGCTGCATGCTGACATACAAGTACAGGGGTAGTGTATCAGTGCTGATTGGTTGGTTACAAGATTTTGTCGGTGTGTGATCAGTTGCTTTTAAAAGGAGAGGACACATGGATGGTTTTGAGCCTCTGTGCACTTCTGTAGACTAAATTACCTCTAGATTAATTCATTTTTGTTTGTTGAGGAGTTGTTTACTTGTCTAATGTCATGTTCTTTAACCACATTATTTTTGACTCTTTATGAGGCTTGTGCTGAAAAGACTGGTTCCTTTGTGTTATGTTGTGCTTCACATTGAACATGAATATGGGTACTATACCAAGATGGCTGCCGCAAGACATGTAAGGTTGTGTATTTAGGGTTTTTAGAACTTGCATAAGGAACAAAATGGTCTGTTACTTCTGACAAAGACTGGTCTTTGGAAAAAGACGATGAAAGTATGTTCGTGGAACATATTTCGTAAAAAAATGGTTTACTTTGGTATATTGTTATTAACTCAGTTGTATTAATGAGGCAATCACATTTTCTTCTCGGCAAAAGTTGTTTATAAATATATTTATATATATAATTTATACACATTGCAAAAAAAAATTGTTTTGTATTCATATAAAAAAAAATCTTTACAAATTAGTGTCTTGTAAGTGTAATAGTTTTGACGATTGATTATTTTGTTTTGTTGAAAATAGTTGTACAACTTGTGTTACCAAATAGAGATTTTATTGTTCATACATAATAAGCTTGGGAAACCTTTGGTTTGGCTAGATATCTACTGAGCTTGATATTTTTTTTCTTTCGTGAATGAAATAGAATCAACGAATGAAATACAGATTGTTACCGTAGTTTATCATTTTTGTGCAATTTTAAGTGTTTTGTGAATGAACTGTAGCGCCAACTTCAGGTATTTTGAAATGTTTAGACAACGCATATTGTAATAAAACACTGAATTGTTAGCTAACACATGGAATCAGAACGATTTCTTTTTTGTGTGTCCTTCCACAATCACATTTTCCTATTGATGAACGGATCACAAATTCTCGCACATTTGCTCAGGAGTTAGGCAAGTTAGCACACAAGAAACTGATTTTATTTGTTTCCACTTTTAATTTTTCACTTGTTCACAGATTCACTCAATTATGAACACCAAAAAAGGTATCAAACGTGTTACACACACACACACAAAAAGACAGCTAATATTTTTTAAAGTCCATTTCGTCAATGGAGTGAAAGCTTCTTAACCCATCAGTCCCTGTGCCACCCTAAACCACCCCAGCACACTATGGTTGTATAAATACAATGTAATACAATGTAACTACAATGTGATACAATGTGATACAATGTAAATGCAATGTAATACAATGTAGTAGTAAAGGTGCTAATGGATTAATAACTGCCCAGACATTGCACACAAAAAGTATAGGTGTCAAACTATGGCGTCTGGCAACTGGTTTTGAACATTACTGACCACAACTATATTACCGACCACAAACTGTCTCGGTTTTTATGAATTATATAACGTCGGTTTCTAAAGCACCTGTGCAAAAACTATAAATCAGTCAAAATCGCAGACCAAGATTTGCAATATTATGACTATGCACAAGCCTTGACATCCCAAGTTCTGTATCATTTCATAAAAATGCCTTGAATTGTCCTGCAAAAACATATTGAAATTCTTTTTTTAAAGCTCAATTTCGTTGTTTTGGTGTGCAGTAACATGGGACAGTTACACAAGCAAGCAGACTTTAGGTAATGTGACATAGTATATGAAATGAAGTTTGTACAAAAGTAAACAAATAGGCCTTAAGGCCTAAATAAAATTAAAAGGCAAAAAACCAAAAAAACATAGAGAACTTCTATACAAATGTTGAAACCACAAAATTATTGTCTAAGGATTCAAGGCAATTCTAGGCTCAGAACGAGCTTAGGCCGTGTCCGAAACGGGCTTCCAGAGCTACAGCTATGTCTATTGTCAGCGTGTCCCCGCGTATTTTCAATGGACGCAGACCAAGACCTAGCTCTAAGACAGCTGATTCGGATGCAGCCTTATTTTGATGAAGCAAGACCAACATTAGAATTCTGTCGACTCCAAAAGACCTTCATGCTTGTTGAACGATACAGCGGCTAAAGGTTCTGTAGAATCAGCACTTTAAAACCCTTGTAAATTTGTCAGGATTTTTTCCTGATGTCAGGATTTTTATAAAATCCCTTTCGACATCCCCAAGGTTTTACCCTAAAGGTCTTTTTACCTTTGAAAGTTTGTATAAAACAAAACGAAAAGGGTATTATAAGGGGTGCCTTTACACAAATACAAACATATCCAATTACCCAAAATTGCTCTGGAATTTTTGGCGACCCTCAGCCGATTATTTCCCCCCAATCTCACCACTGTGTAATATTCACACCGAATGAAACCTCCGGTTGATAATACTGTCAGCAATAAATTGGTGCACGAGGACATTTAGCACGCATGAGAACACTGCCAGCAAAGAAACTGTTTGTCTTGATGGCGAGCACACATGGACCATACAGCTACCAAACATTTAAATACAGGACTGAAGCACTCCATAGGATACACCACTCTACATCGTCATGACCTGGAAATATCACAAGACCCAAATAAAAAGTATAGTTTAGAATTACTCTGATAATGATTTCTATGAAAAGAAAAGCCATTTATATTAATTGAAGTGAATTTTGGTAACACATAAAACATTTTTGGAAGTTAGGTTTGCTTGATCTTTAAAGTTGAACAAAGAAATTGACGGGAGCAGGGTATGAACCTGCGACCTCCGGATTGCCGTTCCAGAGCTCTACCAACTGAACTATGCAGCCCCATGTTGGCGGTTCCCCAATTCGTCAATGTCTTTGTTCAAGGGGCGCTAGTCAGAAGCCATAAACCTATATATGCCATGTAGCCAGTGATAAAACCCAAAGTCACGATGCTAGCAACATTAGCAATGCTTAAAACCTCGGTTGAAAGTTATTATAATGCTCCTTGTCAGTTTCCCTTTGTGGTTGATTACGAAAAATAGATTGAATTTTGTTCAGTGTTTATTTACTAATTTTTTTTTTTATCGTCATTTTACACAAAGAACAAAATTTATGAAATCAGTCAAAAGCACACGCACCCAAGAATCACAAAATTTAAGTAAACTTGGCAAAAATAACTAAACAGAATTTCAAACTGATTTTCAAAATATTGTATAAATGTCGATTTTAAGAAATGTTGATAGGACGTTCACACAATGAATCAAATAACTACTTACGATGTCGTCTATTTTCATGATGCTTGTGACACATTCCGCAGCTAGCCGGATAGCACTGGTTGATACTAGTAACGGTTGGACTACATTCTCCTCCAAGATGTTCGTGATTGCCCCCTTCAAAATAAAAATAATGTGGCAAAAGGCAAGGGGAAAAAATTGTCATTCTCAGATTCTACTGTGTGGCTTCAAAAAAATAGTTAAACATTAAAAAATTAGATTAGTAATAAAGCTGTTTAAGAAAGTTGAAAAACAACTATTACAATGGTGAATACCCTCAAGACATGGCAAGTGTAATGGCTTCATTTTTACAGCAGAAAAAACTCAAAGTAGTTCTCTCTTCTCACAGTAAATATTACAGTCATAAGATAGCGGGGGCAATGCACAAAACATTGCTGAGCAGTGAAGTATTTGCTTAGCAGAATCAGGTTACTGGCCAAAATGTTACACGCCATGTGCACTGCCCTTGAATGGTTCATGGCAGGTTTTGCTTAACTCCTCAGTTTGCCAAGTAATAACATTAGGCCCAGATGCTTGATAGCATACCTTGCGCACGTTAATCCCAGCTGTTTTCTCCCCATGGGCGTGTCTGTTTCTCAACTCCGTCACCACCGAGATAGGATTCAGACCAGCGTTCTCAGCCAGGGTGGAGGGTATAACCTCTAGGGCCTCAGCGAAGGCGCTGAAGCAGTAGCCTTCCATTCCCGTCAGACCCTGGGCGTACTCCGACATGCGTTGGCCGACTTCGATCTCTGGAGCCCCACCCCCGGCGATGAGTGCCTTCTCTTTGACCAGGCAGCGGATGACGCAGAGAGCGTCATGAATGGAGCGGTCTGCTTCCTCAAGGACTAGTTTGTTGGAGCCACGGATCAGGACAGTGACCGTCCTGCCTGGGTTGGCTATGCCTGTGATCTGCGGGGGAAAAATTAACAAACGCGGTTGGTTGTCAACAAGTGAATGACAGATGAAAGGGGCCAAAAGCCACAATAACAAGACCGCAAGCCTGGTTCCTGCTGCACATGACACTATTGCTGCATGTCAATGTTTGTTTCACTGTGACATTTGCCGTTTTGTTAAAACAAATTGGATTTGATCTGGAAATTGCAAGAAATATTGCACTTGACTTTAGACTGTTAAAATGAGCAATGCAGGAGTGTCATTCTTTCTTTCCTGCCACTGTTACATCTGACATTCCAGATTTTATTATTCTGGATTCACTCCTTCGTTCAGTTGCCTCCAAGAGTGATTGCGAATAGCGAACTGTCTATCCAACAAATAAAACATTATTTGAAGTCATTCTTAATGATACTTGAATGGCAAATTACAGACTTACGAGGTGACTGGGACAGAAAAGATGTCACACTTTGGACCGTAAAATTATAGAATGACCCACATCACTTTTCAACATAGCTGGAAGCAAACTGTTAAGACTCGGTTAATAAGGCAGATACTATCTTGCCAACCAACGCAACTGTGGATCAACATGCACTGATCTGAGTTTTTTTTTTTTATATGTTACGGACTGCAAAGCATCGTCAATGTTACCAAAATATCAAGATTTAAGCCCGTTACCTTAACCACTTTACTGGTTCCTGTTGTGACCTCCTCGACCAGTTCAGCATTGGCCAGCATCTCTGGTTGGAAGTGGTCTATACTGGCAATGGGCTTGCAGTTGATGGTCTAGGAAGTCAAAAAGAAACACTCATTATGATGCAAAATAGCTCTAGCTTTGTAGGTCAATGCCTAGCCCAGATCCTTCAGCATACATCAAAGGACTTGATGTACCTTGAAAATTAAGTGCAACAAACTTGAGTTGCTGCACTGTGTTGTATTTTGGGGGCACTGCGGAATGTCCCTCAAAAAATGCCTAGTGAGTTGGATATTATCTTCTTTGATGATCCACCATTTGGTGAACAAAATCAAGAACTTCACTTACATAATATATACTTCTGGGAAATTTTGCTCAAAAAAACCCAACTTCTAACTGAGCCCTGCATATTTTCAGCCCAACTGAGCATTGTGAGAGATATCAATGTGCATCAGAGGTTACTTGGTGCTTTTCTCCACACATTACCACACAGTGGCAGTTAAGTGTTGGATCTTGTTTATACATCATTTGCACAAAGATAATCGCTTCAAATCTACCAGTTCCGAACATGAATTGAAGAAGGCACCCTGTAGTGTAACAATGAGAACAAAGATAGGCCGGTTCTCATGCCAGGCCTACAATTGTATGTAAGCCTACCAGAAAATGGCAGTGGTTAGTTAGGCCAAAAAAAAGAATAGTTCTGCTTCCGGTTACCCGACCGACCCTATTTTTAGGCTGCAACCTAAAAAATTTATCGGCAATTAAAAAAAAAAAAAAAAAAAAAGATTGAATAAATAAAAATAAAATTTTGTTGGCTTTTCTGTCTTCACAAAATACCTCTCAACAACCCTTTTGCATAAAAAAATGCTTGTATTTATTTGTTTTCTTACTTACATTCGCTTTTTTTCAAAAGAAACCTCCGTTATTTTTACAAATTCGCTTCGCGATATAGCTACTTCGCAATGCGATGTCACGGCGACTATAATCACGTGGCGACAACTGGTTCCGCCGCGCCGCGCAGGGGCCAATTTCGAAGACATGATGAAAATGAGGTATCAGTCCATAGCTATGCGACCGATAGCACGCTAGCAGTGCAGGCCACTGTCAACTGGTCGGATTCGACATCGTAAAAATGCCAAGAAAACACCGATGGAGAAAGAACATTTTCGCCACACACGCACGCATCACACACCTCGGAGTTTTGGCCAGCTCCCCGCGTCTTGACTAGCGTTGTGCATATGGTGCGAACGACCTGAATTTTCCATTATTTTCCGAAATTATCGAACGTAAATATATTTACAATAATTAAAGGTAGTTTTTATTCTCTCTTTGTTGCCATTTCGTGTATAGCTTTCGTAGTGCAATGGAAATAGTTCAGGCTAAAAACTTCGCATATAATTGAATACCCCATTAAATCTGCATAAAAAAAAATGGCCAAAAAAAAAAAAACAATTCCGACCGACCGACCCTATTTTTGAAAGGCATGTAATCGGAAGCAGAACTATTTTTTTTGGCCTTATTAGTCTTAGAATGCTAATATTTTTACTACTGTCTTGTCTGTTGTTGTTACTCTTAAAAATTCAAGTGAGACTCTTCTAACAAAATACTCCGATGGAGGTAGTGTAGCAATGCATCAACAACCGAGAGACTGTTGAGGACCTCAGGAGGTAGTACTTCAACTTATCTAGGAAAACACCCCACTGGAGGTAGAAATGCCCCAACAGAGCTAGAGCTAAATTAGTTAATTCCAGAGATAGACCAATTGAGACCTTTTTTAGCATAATACCCAAATGGAGGTAGTAATGCCCAAACTGTTAAAATTGACAGTCTCGCAATGTAATCGTAATCCCTGAGATTAGTTGAATGCCTCACAGCATTATAACAGACGCCACTTACCTTGCAGATGAATTCTATATCGCTTCTCTCAATGTCCTTGACCACCATGATCTTCATCTTAGTCAGGAAATGTAGAGCCAAGTCATTCAAGGCATCCCTACAACACAAACCAGTTAGACTTAAGTTTAACACCTTGCTCTACCACACCTTACAAATCACTTCAATATTTGCCAAAAGTCACTTCTCTCTGTTTTTTGCACTACCCTCCAATATCTCCAACTGTACCTTACTAGTCTTATGTTCAGGACTCGTTGGCAATAATAAAAACAAAATACACAAGTCTGTGCTCCCAAGGCTGTCCTAATCCCTCCCAATTAGAACCATAGTTGACCAGCAGTTAATCCCTGTCATGCACTCCAGAATTCACTTGGCTGATGAGTCAACGCATCCTTCAATACACAGGTTAAATGCACTGGCATGTCAAACTGACATGTGCTAAGTTACATCCAGAGAGCAAGGGTTTAGGACATTTCCTCTCAATTAAATTACAGAAATGGTGAATTTTGACATAAAAACTGCTGAAATGTTTCTTTCTTGTATTTTCTTGGAAATTTAATGCAATTCCAATCAATCCAAAGCTGGCAGCAATTTTCATTTGAACATGGAATTAGTATCTTTTGGGGGGGGGGGGGGTGGTGGTGGTGGTAACAATGAAGTGATTTTCCTACCTCAGGATTGACTTTTGAATGAGCAACACATTGCAACCAGCCTTCTTGATCTGTTTGACAAGATTCAAGATGTAGGCCCTCTCCTCTCGTAGGACACGGTCCATCTGGGCATAGTCAGATACCACAACTTGATTGTCCATCTAAGGGCAGAGAAGAAAGACCAAGCGAACTTCAATGACTAAACACAGAAATTGCACACAATGTGTGCTGTACTAGCAAGCAGAAGGTCCTGGGTTCAGGTCTAACTCCAGGAAGCTTGTTAATTTTTTTTAAAGCTCTTGGACAGTACTACTTGCTGTTCAGACTTTGGAAAGCAAATAATTTGCATTGTTTTCAGTATTGTTTTTTTAATAAGGCATGCTCCTACAAGCTTCCGCTTCCCAAGTTCATGCCTCTCTTTCGTACAATAACCAATTGTTCTCATTTCGATATTGACAGAAATTAAAGATGTCCAATTTGAAAAACTGAAAAACGATGACTCCAGCAAGTGTGCAGGCCACCTGGTACAAACCATGCTCTCACAATTTGCCCCTTTTCAGACTTTTTGCTGAAACCGCATTGCATTTTTCAGTGCTGTAATCTAATCTTATCACCAACCGTTTGAGTACTCTAGGAAACTATTAAAGCAATCTATGCAAATAGCATAAACCACTGCTAGATGCATACCCATGTCTTCAGTAGGCCTTGATGATGCAACTATGATATATGATTTGAGGCTTTGCATGGTGGGGTATCGGTATCGTTTCGGTTTGCGGTAACACCATGTGGTAATAACTACTGCTTAGAAGATATTTAGTTCTGAAAAGAGCTTATTATCAACTTTCGCAATGTAGTTTTTTGTTCCTGCTTTAAGTTCTAAAAGAACTGGTCTTTGGTCTCAACGTTTTGACTAGCCTGCTCTAGTCATCGTCAGGAGACTGATAGAGAATAATATGGCATAGTCATGGGTGCGAGTGCAACAACTTACGAGTGACTAATGAGATACAAGCCGAGAGAAACAACCAAGACTTACGTCTGTTTTTGGTGGTGAGAGGCAGAATTGGATGAGACCAATCCGAGCCTTCTCCATCTTGGTAGGGCCACCGCTGCCGGCTGTCCTCTGGGAGAACACTAAACCGTCAATCAGCTCGGTATCCTCAATGGTACCACTGACGGGAGAGGAGAAAAAAACCCACTTCAATTAGGAAATCAACAACCCTAACAGGTGTTGTTATCAAGTCCATCGGAAGTCCAGTCAAGAATAAAATATAAGTCCATTCACAAGTCCAGTCACAGGGGAAGTAACAGGAAATGAACTATTGTACCTGCAAAGCCATGCAAAGTATATGTAGCATTTTCCCCTCAATTCTTTTTATAGACCACAATCTATGATGTAAACAGACCTTGGTTATTTTTCATTTTGTGTTTTTGGTATGGGCAAATTGCTTTTAAATCTTGTGACATATAACCTCAACGATCTGATTTTTGGGCTACTAGCTAAAAAAAAGAAGTTCACATTGTTTTTTGGACGTACTCTTTAAATATCACACATGCCTTGTAGGCATAAATGCAGAATAGCCTGCCACCCAATCTATCCATCAAGTACCCGGCTACACAATCACGGTTGACTGCCCTCAATAAACCTTCTCAGTGTTAATACCTGAATGTACACGCGTCAAGCTCCACTGAAATCTCACTCCGTATCTGCGTAGTTTGCAACAGGGTAGTCAGTTCTGACTTCCACTCTGTATCCATACGCATGCGTAGCAAGCAATAGGGTACTTAGTTTTGACTTGCATTTTTTTCCCAGCAATTTCAACTGTGCAGCTAGATGATTTTAGGGGCGTTTTTCTGAACGGCAGGGTATTCTGCAATTACTCCGCTGCGTAAAGCGTACTTTCAACTGATTTGCATCGTTCAGGGGAATCGGCCCCTGTTTCTACTCACCCCAGTTTCTTGATGATTTTGACGTCCCTTAGGTCTACATTGTCGGGTTTCTTGGGGTCAACGATACGCAGCACAGCATCCACTGCCAGGGGGGCCAGCATGCCTGAGTACTGGGATACAACCTGCAGACCAAGGAAAGTATCGATACTGCTCTAGCAATCCAAAGTGACAATTGACGGTTAAAGAATGAACGGATACAGGATATCTCTTTATCATTGCCGTCATCATCAGGGACATGTTCTACTTAAACCTGAGGATTTTCTTTTAAGGATGTGACTTAGCGTTTAATTTTGTAAATGATTAGCAAATGTTTTAAGAACTGTATAAAAATTAAATGTTTAGCCATTTC
This sequence comes from Patiria miniata, assembly GCF_015706575.1. Taxonomy (NCBI): domain Eukaryota; kingdom Metazoa; phylum Echinodermata; class Asteroidea; order Valvatida; family Asterinidae; genus Patiria; species Patiria miniata. The sequence continues at coordinate 38,718,360 of NW_024037072.1, forward strand.
ACAAAAAGGCTGACGCCTGTCAATTATGTCTGCAGAAGGGCATTAATGACACGATAAATCAACAATGATTGACATAATAAATAACTGGCAGTCATTGAAAAAGTAAAAACTTAACTATGTGCACCTAGTAATCAAGTACTGCGATGCTTCTTAAGTTTTGTAAATTAAATAGGTTTGAAAACATCAAAAACTCAAAGGAAGATCGCGTGAATGCAGGTCCCTTTTTAAAATTTGTATTTCGTTTAAACATTTTGGAAAATGTCTAAACGGATGTGGAATTTGTTTTTTTTTGTTTAAGTGTTTAAACATCACATCCTTGTTTTCTGTTCAAACTGTGGTCGTGGTGGTCAACCTTTTGGAATTTTGTTACATTTGGCAGGATTCTTGCTCTGGCAATCATTGCATGCTGTTGGGCTAGGCCGGAGAGCTGATCCAAGGTAAAGTTAGTTTACAACACAATTTTTAGCTTAGGGCAGATTTTGTGGTTTAATTGACAAGCGAATCATGTGAGATATCAATGTGCATCAGAGGTTCCTTGGTGCTTTTCTCAGCACATTACCACATAGTGGTAAATCAGTGTTGGATCTTGTTTATACATCATTTGCACACATCTCACAACCTTTGTTCTGGGTATGAAAATCGCTGCGTCAGTGCAACAAGGTCGTAACCCGAATCTGCAACAAAGTCATATCTCGCGTATCAGGACTTCCATGGACTTTGTGTGCACATCCGGGTTATTTTAAGCGAGATAGGACCTTTTGACATTGAAAACTCGCATTTCACGTACATGATGTCACACACCATTTTAGGAGATACGACCTTGTTGCACGGACAGACGAAATGTGCTTTTGACTTCTTCTTTTTTCAGGAAACAAGAAAAATAGACACAGATGTACAGCGTCAAAATACACATAAGTTAGGAAAGCCCAAAATCCTGTTATTGCCAGAACTACATTTGTCTTGTTCACTGAACTAGAGTAACCTTGTATTTCTAAACCACCCTGAAGTGAACATGGCCCAAGTTCATAGATACCTATTAGTAAATTAATCTGTATGAGTCAAGATGATATGCATTACCAATAACCCTCCTCAATCCTCCAAAATCCTCCTACCAGTTTTGGACAATTTTAGAGGTTTGAAGACAAATGGCAAAGAAGTATCGCTTTTTTTGTGGAGGATGCATTACATCAAGCCAGTAGGCCATATCCTGCATTGGTTATGTTCAGCCATGCATAAATCAGCCCTGTGTTTTTCTCGTATTTCATCTGCACTGCTTCTAAACGCCATTCGCACTGCCTCAAACCATAGCAGTAATTGGCAGAGGATTTTGGAGGATTGAGACAGTGGTCACCCTCCACAGACTAAATTCAAGAATTAACGGATGATTTTGGAGGATTGAGGCTGAATCCAATTTATTTCTTGGTGGCAATTGGAGGATTAGGTTGCATCCTAGCCAGAGGGCCTAGGGGGTTAGAGTTAACCTAAACCTAACCCAAGAACCCTCACAATCAACCTGGAAGTTTGGAGAATTTCGCAGGTTTGAGGAATGTACAGCCCAGTCACTGCAAATTAACCCTAACCCTCCTCAATCCTCCAAATCAACCAGGCGGTTTTGGAGGATTTTGGAAATTGAGGCTGAATGGCAAAACAACTGTCAGTTAATTTTGGAGGATGCATTGTGTCAAGGTATCATTCGTACTCCAACATGTTTATAAGTGATTCGGAGGATTTTGAAGGATTTAGGCAGTGGTCACCCTCCACTGAATAAATTCACGAAGGAACCTGAGATTTTGGAGGATTGAAGTCCCTTAAGTTGATGCTCTTTAAAAATTCTAGTAAAAGCCGCTTGAGTCCTGCTGTTCACGAAGTTTCCTGGGTAATATGCCTTGTGAGTTCAAGGGTTCCCTTCTTACCTTAGAATTGAGTGATGTACTGGCGATCTTGACGAGAGACTCGCGGTCGTTCAGATCAACCGGTGTGGCCATGTCAGTCAGGATCTCAACAGCTTTCCCAGAAGCTCGTTGGAAAGATTCCGAAATTGTGGTGGGATGAATTCCTAAAGTGAGTCATCATATAAAGAGAAATTAACACACACAAAACACAAAAATTGATAATGATCTATATTTCAAACGTACTTCGATCTAGGGCATTTTGTGTAATTCCAAATTTGTTTAAATTGGGCAGTTTTAAAACAATCGCACCAAAAAACTACTTGAGGATGTAACAGTTTATTATACTTCTTAACTCTTACCTCCCCAACTCCATCAAAATCCAACCCCCAACCCCCCCCCCCCCCCCATTTTGAGGATTTTAGTAGGCAAGCCACGAGTACCAAGTCCATCAAAATCCACCTATAGTAGTGATGGTCTTGTGGTGAATTTCAGCAGCTTTGGTCCTAAAGCATTATGTGGAGCAGGGAAGGGATGGATTTTGGCGGACTTGGTCCAGTACATAGTAAAAGACACTAGGTAGTTAGGGTTAATCTTAAAGTTTTATGTGAGATGTTGATGCATCAGAGGTTTTTTGGTGCTTTTCTCCACACATTACCACACAGTGGCAGTTAAGTGTTGGATCTTGTTTATACATCATTTGCACACATCTCACTAGTCACACGTCAAATTTACGCACAAAATGGACAATTAATATAAGGGGTACAGTGCATTCCAATTGTTCGGTCACAGCCCATCTAAAAGGTTCTGACCACAAACATGCTGAAGGAAGGTGTCAAACTTTGGTACATTTGGAAACATTTTGGATACAGAAAGATTCCTAAAAAAAAAAAAAAAAAATGGCTGGGATAATAACAATAAGTGCAATAAGGACTTTCTGAGATGTCCAGAGTTTTCATTTTATTGTCTCCACGTACCTTTGCTAAGAAGTTTGGATGCAGCTGTGAGGAGACTTCCAGCAATGACTACAACAGAGGTGGTGCCATCTCCTGCCTCAATGTCCTGGGCCTTAGACAACTCTACCAGCTGTAGACAATATAATAATAATAATAATAATAATAATAATTTGGGAGGCTAATCATTCTTACTCGCAGCTGGTATGCTGAATTGCGAAGGACGCGGCTACAACGTGGTCGGGCCGCTGGCACGTAAAAGCGCCTATGGCTGCCGGCCACATTGACCCAAATATGACCACGGAGCACAGCCTGAGATCGAAAGTGTTTGATTTTTCCGGAGGGAGGAAAAACCGGAGGGCCCGGAGAAAAACCCACGTGGCACAGGAGAGAACCAATGCACAACTCTACTCACATGCAATCCGCGGCCAGGATTCGACCCGTGGTCACCTTGGTGAGAGGCGAGCGCTTTACGCACAAGCCACCCATGCCACCCAAAAAAATCAAAAAGAAAATGAAGTTTATTGTTTGATTTTCAGTGATCTCCTCCAACTATCCCTTTCTTACCGTTGAAGGGATACGTGTGCACAGAGCCCATAGAGACCAAAGGGACAAGAAATTCATACCAGCTGACTATTTCGGGGATAACTGCCAACTTGCTTGTGTCTGTAAACTGAATAAGCCTTACAAATAGCCGAATGATCACCATACACTGCTTGTATTTACATGTAGCTTATTTTCTTGTAAACTTAACAATTCAATAGTATTTAGTTTGGTTGAATTCTAAATACTTTAAAAAAAATAACCATCATCTTTCAAGATCCTTTAAATCTTCCAGGATGCTTTCAGTATTTTGCAGGACTGAGGAACATAAAACTTAATCAAATTATTTTTCCATTTGGCTTAATGGCCCGAGAAAGTCCAAGTACAAAGAAATTGCCAATGCTTTCCTAAGCAGTGGTTATAAGCAGTGGTTGGCTTTGGAGGAGTCAGGAGGACTACATGCAAAATGACTAAGTTCAGGTCAAAAACATGTTGTTCATGTAGTTCATGCATAACTCCCTTTACCCAACTTTTCATGGAGCAGCGAGGCAACGTACCATTTTGGCTGATGGATGAAGCACTTGGATCTGTTTGAGAATAGTGGCTCCATCGTTGGTTATAGTCACGTCACCGTTGGCACTCTGTATCTGTGGATGTATACATTTACTTATTGACAAACATGTTTACCAATTGTCCATTCGTGTCATTCTGTCCAGAAAATCTTTCCAGTCCCTGTTATATCTGACATCTGTGATTTTATAATTCTGATGCACTCCTCTGAGAGGGATTATGAATAGCAAACTACTAACCCCAAAAATGAAAAGTCGTTCTTAACCCATCTGCTACATGTGCTACATGCACATGAATTTATTGACAGACTGTCAAAATTCACTTCCACTTCCCACTTATACTTTTAACAAAGGCTAGACACCAGAAGTCAGATCATATGTCAAGCACTGTGACTAGTTAAACTGGGTCAACAGACAAAGCAGGCAAGTTGTCATGGTTGTGGTCACAGCTGTTTAATCACCACCCCGAGTCAAAGTATAGCTGTATCAAGTTACTTTTAACAGTCCAAGCCAGTCAATCCTCTTCATATAGGAATTCTTAACTGTTGAGAACAGTCACTTGATTGATTTTGACTGAAAGGATGACTTGACACAGAATGTATGTTTGCATAGGAGGAACAATGATACTTGAATGAGAAATTACAAAGTACCAAGGTAACAGGGACAGGAAAAATGCCACACTTTGGACCCTAACTTTATAGGACGACCCATTCACATAACTATGACCACTTTCAAAATGCAAATGACAACACTCAGAAACACGTCTTTTGACACAGTTGTTTGGAGAAATCAGAAAACATGTAGTCCAGATATGAATAAAAAAACTCACAAAACCCCCAAAAGCCATGTGAACTGTTAAACCAACAAAACCCTAGACTTGCACATTTCAATTGTTTTGGAGTGTTTTGGAGAAGTGTGCCAGCTTTATGAAGCCCAATTACTTTTACTTCACATACATTATGCTTGATGGACGATTATGGAGCACGGGTTCCTAGCAAAAAAAATAAAAGATTACATTTAGGTACCATTTTGTCCATGCCGCGAGGCCCCAGACTGGTTCTGACTGCATCGGCAACAGCTGCAGGAGACAAAAATGAAAAATTTGAAATAAATCACAAGCAAAGAAGATGCCAAACAACAAAAAACTACAAAAAAAACAAAAAACTACCAACAGTAAAAGATTTTTGTTTAATGGAGTTGGTTTCTGCATTAGACAGATCCCTAACAGTCCTGAATCCTCCAATTTTAATATAATTGTGCACACCCCCTAGGGAGTTAGGTTAACCCTAACCCTCCTCAATCCTCCAAACTCCTCCTGGCTGAGTACAACATCAAACAGCCAACAGCAGTACAGTCTGCATGATACACAGTACAGTCCATTGAGCCAATGGCTGTTGGATGTCGTACTCAGCATAAATAATCGAGGCGCCCTGTGATTAGCTCTTGTGTTCCCCGAATGCGATTTTTTCCCCGCATATGATACGGCCATAACACAGGCGCAGTGCCCTACAGGAATATGCAAACGACGCTGACCAGCTATTCAGAGCATACTTTGCGTGAATTTCGAAAACTGCACGCCCTGTATGCACTCGCGCGTTATCTCCTGCTCACCACGTCACGTACAAACATTTTTTTAAACTGCGCGACGATCTAAATTACGGACCCTTCTTTTTAGCCTCAGAAAACCTGTACATTGTATCTTGTGTTGCAATGGGACGACAGAGGTACGTACATTTAATATAAATCCTTGCTCAATAACACCAAGTCAAAATCTCATGTTTGAAAGGAATGATTTTACAAAAAAAACCTTTCAAAATGTTAAGCACTGCGTCGCGTGTTAGATATATCAACTGCAGTCCTAATGTAAATGTGCCACTATTTGGCATAGTGGCACATTTAAATTACACAATGGCAGGGGTTAAAGGGAATATACATCATTTGCTTTTGCTGTAATTTTCAGAAATGGATGGAATTGGGGGGTTGGAAATATAAAGCAAATATAGTTGCACTGACTTTTTGGAGGTTTTGGGTTCGAAAATGCTATGAAAACCAAGAAAAACGATCATTTTCCTGTAGTCTGGTTCCCTGACTCCATATAAGAAGAAACAGAGCAGTTTACATACATTGGGGAATTGTAAGGTCAGGGAACCAGTCTAGCTGGCTCGTACCCGTTCATAGGTTTGTAATCGATTGCAAACAAGTGCAATGGTCAATTGGGGCCAGTATTTGAAAAAAAGCCAGTTGTTTCCAACGCTGATCGGCCGATCAGCGTTGGAAATTGATACAAAAATACCACTTTTCTTGAAAATGACAGTATACCAGGTGCCATAATTTTACAGGATGCTTCAGGCTGTCATTTACCAACATCCTATTAAGGTATTTCGCAAAAACTTGGTAGTTTTTTTTCTCGATGTTTGCAAATGTTGTATATTCCCTTTAAGATCGCACAAGGCATCATGGCACAGCAAGATCGTACCCATGGAAACAAGGTTGGATGAAATGGAGCAATTTATAGATGTCAGGAATTGTAAGGTCAGGGAACCAGTCTGGCTTGCTTGTACCCGTTCATCCCCACATAGGTGTATAATCCAGTACACGCACACGTTCTAAACAAATAACGGAAGGTAACCACATGAAACTCGTCTCAGCCGGCCGTCTCCACCTTGGATGTATGAAAAGCCCATACTGTCATACGGCGCGGAATACGTATCATTACACGAAACAGTCATTGACAAAGCGCGACTTGTTTTGTTTTTTTGGATCGACGACAGTGATCGACGACGGTGAAATCACACACGCACTCAATTATCATTTTGGAAAAAAAGCCATTTATCTCCAACGCTGGTCGGCCGACCAGCGTTGGAAAAATACAGTTTTTCTTTACTAAGTGGCTATCGTTACGGCACTCGTTGTTTAGCGCCCTCTACGATATTTTTTTGATACGCACGCAGGTATATAATTATTTGTTTCCCCACGTTTTATCAAGCAGTGCGACAGCTCAGTCGATGGAGGGTAGGATTTTGCACCGCGAGGTTGCGGGTTCGAATCTCAGTTTTGCACTCGAATTTTTTTCCTTTTCTAACCTGAGGCTTTGGAGGATTTTTTTTAAAAGGGAAATAAAGTCCAAATTTCATTAAGTTCAAATTCACTTTTTTCCTTCTAATTTTATATTTTCTTGTCATGTTTTTTTATAAAAGTTGCCAGGTTGCAGTCTACCGTAACGATAGAAAATGGGAAATGCGTTACGGCTGCCGTAACAATAGCCACTGCGTTTTCTTTAAAATGTCACTTGTCAGCACACCAGCTGCCAGCATTAACCAGGCACCACCATGACCACGATTTTACAGGATGCTTTAGACTGTCATTCCCTAACAATTCAGTAAGGTATTTCGTGATAATTTGATCATTTCGGTTTTTTTATGTTTGCAAATCACTTTGTCAGTGATCAGCTGATCTTCCCTTGCTTTACTTTAGGCATGTTAGGCCTAGTATTAAGTTAACAAAATCGCAGTGGCTATTGTTACGGCAGCCGTAACGCATTTCCCATTTTCTATCGTTACGGTAGACTGCAACCTCGCAACTTTTATAAAAAAAACATGACAAGAAAATATAAAATTAGAAGGAAAAAAGTGAATTTGAACTTTATGAAATTCGGACTTTATTTCCCTTTTAAAAAAAATCCTCCAAAGCCTCAGGTTAGAAAAGGAAAAAAATTTGAGTGCAAAACTGAAATTCGAACCCGCAACCTCGCGGTGCAAAATCCTACCCTCTATCGGCTGAGCTGGCGCACTGCTCGCTCAATCGTGGGGAAACAAATAATTATATACCTGCGTGCGTATCAAAAAAAAATCGTAGAGGGCGCTAAACAACGAGTGCCGTAACGATAGCCACTTCGTAACAAAATAGATAGACCCACTATTCAGCTAAAAAAAAAAAGAAGAATTCAACAAATTCACTTTTGTGAAATAGGAATAGGCCTAGCCTAGGCACCTACAGATTTTCCACAAATATAATACAGTAACGTAACGTTAGGCCTACTTTTCTACAACGAGGCGCCTGGAAAAAATTGTGCCTACCTTTTGCAGCGGATATGTTCGATTCACGTATCTGAAACGGCTTCTCCTTATCTTTGTATGCACCTGGACTTTTTCCATATCCAACCGAAGTTTTCGACATAGCTTCAGGTCTGGTGTTCAATGGAGGTCTCCTCTTTCATAAAAAGTTAAGAATTACTTTTGATGTTATATTTATCGCGTGATAATGTCAGATTTTGATCGCTTAAAATCCGCACCGATCTTGCAACGAGCATGACAATCCCTGCTCAGGTCAGAGGTCACCGATGGTTCTCGAAGTAAGGCCGTCTTTGTCATGTAAACTTATTTGTAGTAGTAAAGTCTTGTTATTATGTATTATATATCTTCAAAAAAATATAAATAAATATTTTATTTATGAATACCTAGTTTATGTGAAAGGTTTAAATGATTATAAATATTTTATTTATTGAACGATAATAATGTTTAATCCACACAAATATGGAATTCCTGAATTTGAATAGCTTTGGTGGAAACCAACATGGCAACTACATTTGGTGGGCACGGATTGTCCAGTTTGACAAATTCTTGTGTCAAAGTACCGATTAATCCCCGAAATAGGCTTGCAGCCACCTTTACTGAGAGAGGAGGGTCGTTTAAGCCAAAAAGTGCTAAAAAGACCGAAGATGAGCAAAGAGAATGGGAGAATGATACTGCGCAAAATGGCACTCGATTTGCTCACAGTAATCCCAGTCACGTTCATCATAGGCACAGTCACAGTCACAGTCATGACAGTCACAATGGCAATGGCTATTTCGAGACTGAAAATGGCTTCACCAGTACAGATATGGATGATGGTAAACATGAGCCGGATGACTATCAGGACGTACATGCAAGACCACGGCCTGATCAGCTGTTTGAGAACCTCAAAGACAACATCGACGCTTACACAGACGAAGAATTTTACAAGAAGTTGATGGAAATGAAGGATGAACACAGGAAAACATTGAACAGATTGGAAGTGTTGTACGATCAAAAATTATCACTGAGTGGACATGAGAATATCCCGAAAACTAATTTTGAACTTGAAGAGCAACCCTTTACAAAGTCAGGGCCTGTCTACATAGGTGACCACAAGCTTCGGCACATTGATGACGAGATAGAACAGTTCACAAAGAGCCAGGATTGGTCGACAAAGAAGGACAATGTCAAGGACATGTCTGCAAAGCCTCCCATTGGCCGCCCTAAAACAGCATGGGCAGGCAAGTCGAGACGCAGTTTACGACGCAGCATGCCTTCAGAGAAATGGAGTGACATTACGTGGACCAATGATAGCGGTCAAGACACAAGCGGATCTGAGTTAGATGCCAGCAATGCAAGCACTACTAGAAGTCGAAGGACTCTGAATTTGTCTGACTCATATTCAGCCAGCCAAGACATGGTGGGGAGGATGTGGGATGACTTTTCTGTAGAAGAGTATGCACCTCGAGCAAGGAGCAACTCCAGAGCATCATCGGTGAAGAGCACAGGAAGCGTCAAGTCTAAGGAATGGTCACCCAAGATCACCATCCCAAAGCCATTCCAGATGACTCAACGAGAGGCAATGAAGGAAAAGACCAAATCCAGAGCCTGTATGGAGTTGGAGCAAGAGCTGGCTGAGAAGGAAAAAGCTGAAGAGGTAGAATGCCAGAGGAAGTTCAAGGCTACACCAGCACCGGCACACACGTACATGCCGCTCTACGACGAGATCAATGAGAGAGACACTGAACGAAGCAGAAGGAATCGAGAGAACAGTAAAGACCGCCTTGTGTCACAGCAGAAGCCATTCAGCTTCATGAAGCGAGAGGAGGAAAAGAAGAAGCACCGCAGGTCCAAGTCCTTACCGCTGACACAAGCCAAAGGAAAGAAGCCCAAGCAATTCAAAGCGAGAGAAATCCCCAAAACTGTGTTTGACCCTACAGTGTCAGACAGGATCTTGGAAGAAGAAGAATACAGGAAAATCCGAATCAAGATGCGGGCAGAAGAGATGCTGATGCAGTCATCACTGCCTCAGAATATGCAGCATCGGGGAAAGGAATACACCGATGGCAAAATGAGGCGGAACTTGTACAAGAAACGAGAAAAGATGGCTTTTCTCACTACAGAGCACAAGTTCCAGCCGCAGGTCAATGGTGAAGTGCCTGACTATGATGAGCTGTACAGGCAGTTTCAGCAGGAGGTTCAACGGAAGAAACAAGAGAAGGAGCCAACAGTTGTGCAGCCCTTCAACTTGCGTACATCTCGCATCCCGTCCAAGATGGACAAAATCCTGGATGAGATGAAGCAAGAGGAAGACGGGCGGAAGGAGAAACTCAGAGGATCTACCTCCAAATCTTTAAGCCTTCGCAGCTCTCTCAACATCTCTGAGGATGCGATCCCAGCCAAGACTACCGCAGCCTCCAAATTAAGAAAGAGCGCTACAGAGAAGACCCTCAAGGAGCAGGCCGAGAAGGAGAGAGAAGAGGCAGAGAGGGAGAGGCAGAAGAGGATCAAAGAGAGGAAACTGAAGCAGTTCATCAACAGAAAGGCCTTGGCTAATGATAACTCAGAGAGTCTGTCTGCTACCAGTAAATCCAAACGTCAGAATTACATGTAAGATCTTGACTCTGGGCTTGATAGTCCGACTTGCTCAATATGGCATGACCAGCATTTTTGTTTGGCGTGTTTGTTGCTCCGGATGCCTCAATGTCTTTAGCATGAATCTGTCTAAATAGTTACCCTGTGTTTCGGGTATGAAGAACAAACAAGCTGAGCAAATACAGCACAAACCTATTTTGATTCACTGAAAAGTTTTATTTCATTATTATACATTTGGAGTGTTTTTATATTTGATATTTTAAATTGTATTGTTTTTGAAAGCTTACAAAATAAAAAAAAAATGTTTAGGGTAGGCCTACCTTTGACAGCTGGAACTGTCGTCCTGGAAATAAGGCAACTGTCATCTTTATCTTTATTTAGCAATCGGAGACAGAATTTTAAAAACATTCACAGCCAACAGACCAATCACATTTTCTGCTGTGCCTTCTCTTCACACTGAAAGATATTTCTAGATAATTTCAAATACAACTTGCAACTACACCAATTTCCATTTATCCATACATGTAACTCACTGTTAATCATTTCTTTTCAGAAAATAGGTTTGGCCTGCTGGACTATTGTGTATATAATTATGTATACGTTGTTGACATTAATCTCTTCTTGTTGATTCACTTTACAGCGAAGCAGGAAGGTCCAGACAAGCCGAGTATGATCAGCAATTGAAGGAAATGATGACAAGGGTGGAATCTCGACCACTTCTATTTGAACGACAATCCCAGGTTAGGACTTGGAGCAGATGCAATTTTAACTAGTTTCCCATGTTTTTGTACGGTTTTATGAAACTTCCATTGTGCTTAATCCGGTTCGCAAGTGTGACGTCATCCCAACTTTATAAAAAAAAAAATGCGTACTTCACACGGTGTAGCATAGCACGAATGGAGCCAGAAGTTAACGCAACTTGAGTGTTTAGCCATTTTGAATCCAAAATTTTTCTCATGAGCAACTTGTAGGATATAATACAAGTAAAATATTCTACTAAAGATTGGTTCACACCTTGCACACACAAAATTAAATTGAAGACCACTCATAAAAGACTCTGTATGGAAAAAAAAATCAGCTTGTAGTACACGTGTCTTTGGCAGGATTCAAAATTTGAATGGCACTGTAAAACAGCTTTTACACTGTATCAAAAAAAGTAAGGGCAGTGTTGTACGTGCCAATGAGAAACTTGTAACCAATACAGTAGGGTATGTAATTTTAAGGATGCTTGGAGAACTATTAAATTAAGTACATGTACTGTACACTAGCTGAGGACTGAGGTAAGAAGTTCATGATCATTTTGCTTCACACAGGTCAACGCCAAGAAAGCAGCGGAGAAGAAGTACCAGCAGGCTTTGAAGGAGGCAGGCCTGGATGAAGAATTCCTGGTTCGCAAAGGACGCAGCGGTAGTACTCAGGCATCGGCGCGGTCCTACGACTATCCAGATGACAGCGACGAGGATTTGACCTTTGGCAGACATGAGGACAGGGACATGTCGTTTGGCAGTAGTAAGGGAGGAGCAGGGTTGCGCAGCGAGGGAGGAAGCCGTGGCTATGACAATGACTTCGACGATGAGGAGGACGATGATGAAAATAGATCCATTAGCTCTATCCATACTGAGGAAGCTTGAAGATAGTATTCACTTAGGGCCTACAGTCAAGACCTGGTGAACGAACAGTGTGGTACTAATATGGTCTACTCGTAAAAGCCATTGAATGTTGGCACTTGTACATGTACATGTACACAAAATGTATGCCATCTGCCGGTCTTTCACAAAAAGAAAGCTATGGATCTCAGTCCAACTCACATGTACATGTACTTGTGTTGAACAGGCAGTATAATCAAACATCTATATTCGTAATCGGTACTCATATAACATGAACAAATGAAACACTCATTCAACATAGCCATGGTGAGGGTATGCCATCTTATATGTACAGCACATGTACATAAACACATGTACATAATTTTGAATCTGATCGTCTTTAATATGATGATGTCATTTACATAGACATTTGGGGAATTTTGTTAGCTACATTTTGATACCTCGTTTGCTACCAAAGACTGTAAATCGTCCAAGATTGACGACTGTTTGTGAAAAAATGATGCAGTTTGAAAAGTTGCAAATTTAAAAATTACGTGAGAAGAAATTGCTCAGCTCAAACACACACACACATACGTATTTTGGCCCCTATCGACTGCACAGAGGACGAACAAACGGGAATAATTCAATTTCACGTGCTCCCATGCATACAAGCACATTGCGATCGATATTCCTGCCATTTGTTTCGGGCAGTGTAACATTGTGGCGCAGCAATTTCTACTTGCATACTCTTTAAATTTGCAACTTTTCAAACTGCATAATTTTTCATAAATCATTGTCAATGTTGGACGATTTGGTAGCAAAAGGGGTATCAAAATGTAGCTAACAACATTCCCCAAAGGTCTATATAAATGACGTTATCATAAGACAAAGTGATTCAAATTATTACCCCTCCAATGAGTGTGGACTTTCTTTTCTTTCTTTTTTACGGTGTTTATATCTCAGTACACTGGACCACAACACGAAATTCAAGCCTCAGGTTTTTTTTTATCATTCAAAGTGCCTCATACTTGTGCAGCCTTTTATGACAAGTTACATGCAAATCAAGGTTCTGATCACCTTCCTGGGTACATGTATGTCAAATCTGAGAGAATAAGTTGACAGTGATATACAGTCGAGTCTCGTTAATACAAATTCGTTCGGACCTAACCAAATTGTTTGTTATATCAGAATTTTGTATTAAGAGAAACATCAGTCCCATTCATTCTGCACATAAATGCACAGTCAGGACTAAGGCTTTATGTTTGTTATAACCAGAATTTTGTATTAACAGAGTTTGTACTAACGAGATTCGACTGTACACAGCATGTACATGTACTCTATCACTATTTTGAGAAGAGATCCGCATGTCAAAAATGACTTTTTCAATATCAACTCTTCTCTTTTTTTTTTTGTGGTTTTAAAACAAAGTAGTTAAAATTCTTACTTGTGCCTTCAGGCAACATTTTTCTGTGCCCGTTCCTTGTTTTATGAATACAGTACAGAAAAGCGTAAGAGTCCGTACATTTAGGTAGGTCAGCCAGAGTATTCATTTTCAAGAAGGGACAGTCATCTTAACTAATTAATTTTAACTAAGGCCGTGAAATGACATAAAGTGAAGTGACTGCTGCCATAGACTCATGTGTAATTTCAAGCTGGAGCCAAGTCATTCGGACACAGCCTCATTCACCACCAAGAATCATGTTTCAGTGCACATTTTTGGAGGTGATGAAATGATGTACTTATGTGGTTTTAACCCTAAAAGGGCTGGGGACGGAATCACCCTCAACTTTTTCCGCGATAGCCTTGAATTTTTTTTTTTTCATGACCCGAGCTGTTATGAGTTTTAGCCTCGAGCCTTGTGCATCTTTTGATACCAAAAACGTGTCGTGAAAAAAACTTAATTCGTGTACACAGAGCAGAATTACCATTTGAACATATAAATAATGAAATAGCCATAATTACAAAACCCTTGGACTTACATGTATAGTCATGACATTTATTGGGTATGTTTATGGTGAGTTGCTCTATGCATGTACCGAGTTTCCACAATTTTTGTCACTCGATGGCCGAGATCTTAGGGCCCCCCCCCCCCCCCCCCAGCTGAGAGATGGTCAAAATAACGCGGCCCTTTTAGGGTTAAAGTAAAAGGAACTTCTGTTTATGTTCATTCTCCCAAACACTTAATGATACTAGAATTGCTATTAAAGTTCTCAGGTGAAAGAGATAGTAAAAAGTCACAATTTCGCCCTTGAATTTATGGAATAATCTGTAGGACCAATTAATTTGGTTAGACTTTGAAAATACAGTTCCATTTTAGAAAATGAGTGCCTACAGCCACAGTTTGGGTTGGAAAGAAATGTAGCATTTTTCACACGTACATGTATTCCGACTTGTCTTAGGTAAACTGTGATCAATAGTTACATGTAGGTACATGCGGAAAACACTTTTATTTTATTAAATACTTGGAGTTGTGCTTGGAGGTTTATGTAATGTGTAAATGTGAAGAGAAATAGTTGTAAATATTTGTTCAAGAATTCTTTTTAACAACCATGAGAAAATGTATACATTGTATCAAATGAAACATAGCAAATGTGATTTGAAGTTTGGTGAAATTATATATGTGTACAGCCAGCTTTCATGTGTATTGTGTTTAACATAAGGAATCTGCGTGTATGTTCATCTGGGTAAGAGTTTAATGTAAGATGGCAGTTTTTAAGGGTTTGCAGAGTGCCGGTACCATGTTCAGGAGATTGCAGGTTCTTATCCTGCTCAAGTCAATTGTTAGGTTGTTTCTTTATAAAAAAAACTGATTTAAAAAAATTAGCTTGCCTTGTGGTTCATTAGGTGATATCAAAAATTAGATGTTATCTGCACAGAATGTACATTCGTTTCCAGTTGCGCAACTACTTATGCAAACAAATTCATTCATTTTATTGAGACATTTAGTGTTTACATAACTTACACCAATAAATACATGTGCGTGTATAATGCCTCATGAAATGCTTTAATAAAAAATTTAGCTGCGAGTGCAGTAGAAATGTATACACACCTATCTGTGTATCAATTGCATCATTTTGTTTTCCGTGCTTCTGTCCATGAACCCTACATGTATCTTCTAAATCATTTCTTCATACCAATTACCCTTTCTACTTTTGACAAGTTGGAGGTTTTTTTGGGGGGGGGGGGGCCGAGGGGGACCCCGAACACCATCCTATGTACATGAGGTAGCATAGTCTCGGTTCAAGACTAGATTTAGATTTTATTTTATTATACAGCTGGTCCGTTGACGAGGTCACTACTGACATGATGAATCAAATCTAATCTAGGCAATATTGGCAGTGCTACCCAGGAAATTTCAAGCATACCTCACGTGTGCCTATTCAAACTGTGAGGTATGCTCGGAATTTCCTGCGAATTCCTGGAATTTCCTTTCGCGCTGACAATAGATGTAGCCATAGCTCTGGAAGCCCATTTCGGACACAGCTGCCTGACGTCACATTGGCAGCCATGTTTATTGCATGGCCTTATGGGATACTTTCCCAAGTAACTCGCCGAGTCGGTTACACTGAGCCAGGCTCAAGTAAGTGCGAGAAGTCACATGAGAGGTAAATCAAACGCTGTCGCGCTTGCACGAGTAAGCGCGGGGAAGTAATCGAAGGCACTCAAGCTTACATTTGAGTCGCATTGCTGTGTGTTCAATAAAGAACATTTGCCCAAATTTAGTAAGGATCTGGCATTCATCCATGTAGATCGCTAATACATGGTACATGTACACAGTAAAAATACAAGCTCACAATTCTTTTTTTCTAGTAAAAGAATAATTTTATTAGGACTTTGATCAATCGGTAAGTTTAAGTAACCATTACAAAAAAAAGAGGTTTCACTCTGTCCTGTAATGAAGGGTTGATGACATCACAATGCCCAATGGTACACAAAGCCTAAGACATCAACCAGTCAAAAATACCAAACACAAATATACATGTATATAATATAAAAAAAATAACAAAGAGGACGAAAAGACAAATCTGTGAAGTTCAGTTTTTGCTCAGATGTACTGTGCGGCCCATACAGATTCATTTTGTCTAGAAATAAACAAATTATTACCAAGGGGCTCATACATGTACACTTGTCTCTGTGTTGCCCAATCTCTGCAGACATCACTTTATAAAAAAAGATTTACGTCAAATTCTCTGGAATAAAGCTATCACATCTCAAAGGATTTGGCAAGTCTTGCTAGTTCCTGTTGTAATAAATATAACAAAAAAATCAGGTGCTTATCAAAACAGCTCAGTATTAAGAAAAATACACATGCCTGAATACACAATCGAAATTCCAATCTCGAAAGAGTACCATTCCTTCTATTTGATTCACATTTGAAAAGGGTCTACGTGGAACTAAATTAGGAACGCCGTAACACTATTAGCAGTACCTTTTTGAAATTTGTAGTGTCTACAATACAATCTGCGGTTGTTCTGGACTTGAAATTTATTCACTGAATGTGAGTTGAAGAAAGTCATCATTAGGTAAAAGTATTTTTGTTGAGAATTGTGATTAATGTCATGTTGTTAGAAAAGTCAAATCGTTGGGGGAAAATAAAGGATGTATCAATAATTTTTCAGCGGCTCCATAGCCGACCTTAAGTGTATTTGAATCTAGGGGCAAGTTCGCGCAAGAACTATTGTTGACCATTGGTTAACCATAGTTAAGTTTGACTAAAGTTGGCCCGAACTCTGTCTAGTCGACGATGGTTGACTATGCTAGTCGACTATTTGGAACCAACCTACTGGGGCCAAGGGCGGATCCAGGGGGGGCCAAAGGGGGCCATGGCCCCCCCCAAAAACGAAACCAATTTTTTTTTTTTTTTATGTGACAATGCAATAAAGGCAGGCAATGAGTACACCACCATCTTTTCCTCAAAAAACATTGGTTAAAGTGGTCAGAAATTGCCTCAGATCGCACCACAGAGCATCTAGAATCCAAAAATTTTTCGGGGCCCTTAAGCGGGCCCCCCACGCCGTAATTTTTTCACCCACTTTTTGGGGGGACCAAAAATTTTTTTGGGCCCCCCCAAAATTGTGTTCTGGATCCGCCCTTGACTGGGGCTGGTTGCATCGCTGGTAACCAATAGCGGCATGCAATCATAATGTACAGCAGGGAGCCAGGATCCAGAAAATTTGGGATGATATTTTGACAAGCGTTTGACTAGAGACGTTAGCACGTTGCTATTAGTACGCAGGCGTAAGGTACGTCACAAATCAACCACTAGTCAACTAATGGTCCTTGCCCGAACTTGGCCTAGTTTACTCATAACCATCCCTATGATAACGCATTTCCCTCTGAGACTGTCTCTATGCATCAGGTCTACCATAACAGTCATGAAACAAGTACTATGGGACAATCCTGTACGTTCTACGTTTATATCTTTGGCAAAAGTAAGCATAACATTATGATTCTTAAACAAGATATACACAAAACAGAAAAGAAAACAAAAAAACAGTCTCAAGGTGTTTAGGTAAATGGAGAGGGGGCTCAAAAACAGTTGGAATTGGGTAACAGTTCACAGTGATCTAAGGCACAGGCTACAAAAACTACGGGGAAAAAGATCTGTACACAATAACCTTTCATTCTAGATTTATGCATTAATTACCGAATCAACATGTATCCTTACCATGACGATTTTTATGTACATGTACCTTCATAGCGTTTTATCCAACTAACTCCAACATGAAGAAAAACAAAAAAATTCTCTCTGAAAACATATTTATACTATTTACATTTTACATTTTATGTATCAAATATATAGGAAAACAGTCAATATGACTGCGATACCCACAACTATTGATAGGAAATGCGTCGGTAGGAAAGGCTAGCCAAAAAAAGTCTGCTTCATCTTCCTCGACAACTATTACCTAAACTTCTGTCTAAATGTGAGGAGAATTTATCCAACAAGAAAAAACTACATTACGTTTTACAGCTCAAGAAAGCTGGACTACCAGTCTGTAATTATAAATCTCCCAACAATAAGTAATTTAGATTTTTGTTTAACTACAACTAGTTGATTTTCCACTGTAATATATTTTCCCTTTAATACATCCAAAGACTGTTCTATCTCTACTTGAGTGATGCAAGCGTTGTATTTATTTCGTAACAAAAACATCAACATGTACATAAACCAATAATTAGTGCTCATTTTAATACACCTACAGGTATGTACAGACTAACAAAACAGATAAGCCTTCAATACAAAAATGAAAATAATTCAGTTGTGCGCCCTATGTTTAAAAACTACTTCTTCTTTTTTGGACATCCATCCATGATTTTTCCTCTTTTCAGTTTTATTTATTTAGTATTTTCTTTTCAGAGGAAACTGGTGTAGGGTTTGGAAGCAAATCAACATTGTGTTTTCTGAAATCAGTGTTTAACAGTTGGCCATTACTTAATAGGAATTAATGGTCATTTCAGTCCAATGATTTGCAACAGTTCCCCTGAGACAGCTTTCTCAGTTCCGTCTGCACTGATATACACAACTCTTACCGTGTCATTTATGGGACCCACTGGTTTTAAAATGGACATGAAAAAAAAATGCAAAAGAGTCAACTTCCATCAAATCGTATTCAGAGACATGTAGCCACAAGCTGAAATCATGACTGATGAATACCGGGGTCCTAAACAAAATGACATTATCTCTATGAGATCCTGCTCAACATGTCTTGAACCTTCTAAGACCTGGCAACATCAATGGCTACCATTGCACAGCATTACAAACACTAACATACTCTCGCTGCCAACATTCATCAACTTCTTCAGGAATGGTTTACATCCCAGGATTTACTCACCATACAGGAAACATACTGTTTTTTCGAATGCAGCACTTTTCTTCTTCAGTTTTCTTAACACAAAACACAACTGACTCACACGATTAAGTTACACAAAGTACAGCGCAATTTGTCCTTAGTCTTGCATTTCTTCTGGCATGTCGTGGGGGTTGATGATGCCTGGAACAGACAGCTGGATCTTGCGTTTCTCTTCGCCGGCCTGTCTCAGTTGGGATTCCCTCTCTTCCAGGAACAGGTCGGCCGTATCGTCACCGGCAATTTCCTGAAACAAATGGATCAAGCAACATTAATCTCAAAAACACTTTGCAAAATTTAAAACCTAAAACCAAAGACGCGGAGGCGAAATTGATTGATTGTCACTTTCAGAAAGCTTGCTTAAAGGTAAATTGAGGGCAGTATTTAAAAAATAAATTCCAACAATGGCCAGGCGACCATCGTTGGAAATTGATCAATTTCTCTTGAAAATCACAGCATACCAGGTGCCATGATTTCACAGGATGCTTGAGACTATTATTCACTTACAGTCACGTAAGGTATTTCATAATAATTTGGCAATTTTGTTTTTGATGTTTACAAATGTTGAATATTACCCGAGGCTGCAACCAATCTGAAAGCCCATTTAGGAAAGTGTGCACATTGTGCAGAGCTGAAGTAATGACAGACCACAATACATGTACACTCTAAAATGTCAACGGAACAAGTTCCAGTGGACTCTCATCTCTACTTCCCATGACTAAAATTTCAAGCACTCGTTATATCTCATCCATTCACTATCACACTTCTGAAGGCAAGTATTGAGAAATATTTGTCCATTTTTCCACCTTGTACTGCCTCTTTCTGATGCTCCCTGGCCGAATCTTGTTTTTCCTTCTACATTACCATCTTTCAACAAACATGAGCAAATGCATTTATTGTCCATCCTAAATACTTCTTTTTATTCGTATAGTCTTTTCTGCTCTTTCTAGTCTGTTGCCGATACCATGAGTGACTCTTGCCTAATATGCTTTGGTAATAAATACCCATCAAGAAAAATGTTGAAGTCTAATTTACCTTGATCTGCACCAAGAAGTCTCGCAGATGTTCCTTGAAGGCTGGAATGTCCTGATTCAGACTGAAAAGACCCTTGACAAATATCTTGATTTGGGCACTAAAAGGGATAAAATGAGAGAAATTGTTTGACAATGAATGTAGATTACAAATAAAAAATGTGTTGATACTGTCTCGGAATACTGTCAAGAACTATTAACTGTAACTTTCAAACCCTAAGGTACTTGCTTAGCTCTGCCTTCCTCAATCCCACAACATTTTGGAGGCTCTGTGAGAGTTACATGTAGGTTTAAATATCTAAAATTCCGATCAAGCCAAATCAGGTGCAGATACATTTAGGTAGGACTGATGAGGTAACTTACTCTTGTAAATGAGGGAATGCCGATTTCAGCAGGCTGGCGGTGAACTCCTTGATGTACAACTCATTGGACTGGCCGGCCTGACTGGCGCTCAGCGGGCTGGTTATCTTGTTGGTCTCCACGATGCTGAACATGTAGGCCAGGATGCTGGCATGCATGGTCAAACCAGCCGTGTGGGAGGTGTCGGTCACCACAGACAGGACATGCTGTAGGACATCGGTGTAGTAGGTCTGGTAGAAGCCCTGTGCTGCTGAGTTCTCCTGCCACACGTTCTGCAGTAATCCATGCAAGATGGACAGACCTGAATACCAAAAAAAACACCAAAAAATGGTAGGTAAAAGCTTGTATTTATTTAAAATTTTGTATTTACTTGTCCCAAGTAGGTTCTTGGAAAATAAACTTCAGTTGCCAAACAACATTTACATTTCTAGATGCAAAAAGAATAACACTTGACAATGTCTACAAACGATGTACACTTCTCCAACAATGCACTACACATAAAGCAGGATTTGCCATGTCCATTATCAGTGTTTTCGATGAAGGAAAACATGAGCAGGACGGCAAAGTACGCAACAGCTGTGAACACATGCACATATGGCTCAAGTTCAAGTGGGCACTTTTCCAAGAACACAAAGGGCTCTTCGTCAAGACATGAAATTCACATTCACACTTTCCCACCAAATTTTTTCCTTTCACTCACTTTTAACATTTGGAAATCAATAAAGTCATAAAAGTGAATTTTCAGCTAAGGTGTAGTTTGACAGTTAATATTTGAGAAGGGTGGTGGGCGTTTATTAAAAATTGTAGCAGGATGCCATAACATTTAAAGCAGGGCAGCCCTTCTTCCAAATAGCACTAGTGTAGAGAACAACTATAAAAATAATTGTATGGTGCAAGGCATGTTTATCTTTACTGACACAATCTGAAAGATTTAATTTTTTATCTTCTTCTTCTTCCTTTTGATTTTTTTTGGGGTGGGAGGAGTTTGTTGTGGGTGTTATGTTGTGTAGTGTCCGTACCCGTGTCAGCAACGTTCCGCATGGTGTGCTTGACAGCCCAGATGATGGAGTCCAGCACCAGTTTGAACTGTCTTGCCGGGATGTTGAGTAGCGCCGGGAAGCAGTGGTTGTTGACGGCCTGCACCAAGAGGAAGAAATTGGTGCGGTGCTCTGGGTACTCCTCCAGGTTCTTGTTGATCATGTCCAAGGTGCACTCAAAGACGGCGTCGAAGATCTTGGGCACTTCGTCAGTGATGTGACTCTGTGGGTTGCAGACAATTCAAACATAACATTTAGTTTTGTTGTCTACTTAAATATATATTGAAATAAACTACAAAGGGTTACTAACTTGGGGCAAACATACACGCAGGTTTTTGGCTTCTAGACTAGCGCCCTTCAACAAAGATATTGACTAATTGAGGAAACCGCCAAAACAGGACAGGGAAGCTCAGTTGGTAGAGTGCCGTCCGGTAAATCAGATCAGGTTCAGACCCTGCTCCAATAAATTTCTTTGTTCAACTTCATAATGATTATTGAATTTATATTGCAATATTAACTACAGGCATGTTTTTGTATATTTTCAGAGCCACGCATATCATCTTCCTGCTGCTTGTCACATGGTTTCCTGCTGTCTGTCATAGCAATGTTTGAAAGTTGAGGCACAGACACTCCGTTACTCAGCCCTTTAAATACACTAGGATTATGCCAAGCTACCAAATACTCAGTTTCAAAAAAAATGGACCCAGGATGCGTCAAAGAACACGCTGTATCCTCAAACGTTACAAGTTATGGTGACTTTGTTCTGTTAACCAAACAAGTTAACTTTTCAT
Source organism: Patiria miniata (assembly GCF_015706575.1). Lineage (NCBI taxonomy): Eukaryota > Metazoa > Echinodermata > Asteroidea > Valvatida > Asterinidae > Patiria > Patiria miniata. The sequence goes on from NW_024037072.1 coordinate 38,740,617, forward strand.
ACCTCCAACTTGTTGATTATTGTTGCCATTGTGCTCAGGACTTCAGGCTCCCTGGCCGCTGGGACGTTTCTCTTGTAGTCTGCCAACACTGTCTCCAACAAGGGCGGGATGAAATTCTCACAAACCTGCAAGCCAAATGGACAATTCAAATTGTTACAAACAGCTTCACTGACCTAAAACAGCTTACATGCTGTTATGGATCCCGTGCACAAGTACACTCTCAATGGTTTCAAGGGGAGACCACTAGAAGGGATTCTTTAAAGGGAATGTACAACATTTGCTTTTGCTGCAATTTTCAGAAATAAATGGATTTGGAGGATTAGTATGTCATAGCAAATATTGTTAAAACTGACTTGTTTCACGTTTTGGGCTTGTAGATGCTGGAAAAACCAAGAAAACCAATCATGTTCTTGTAGTCTGATTCCCTGACCCCACTTAGGATGAAACGGAGCAATTTATAGACTTTGGGGAATTGTAAGGTCAGACAATTAGTCTAGCAGGCTTGTACCCCTTCACAGGTGTGTAATCAATTGCAAAGAAAACGCAGAATAACCAATTATGAAAACTTAGGAGCAGTTTTTGAAAAAAAAACAGTTTTCTCCAACGCTGGTGGAAAACTACCATATTTCTTGAAAATGTCATCACACCATGAGCCACGATGTTACTTGGAGAGAACTTACCATGTTGGGGTCTGTGGATCGACTGACCCAGCCTGAGATGAGCTTGAGGGTTTCTTTCTTGACGGTCCGCATGCTTCGGATCAGGGGCTGCTTGGTGACTATCTCCCCATTGCTGGTGATGGCCGCCGAGATATTCTCACTCATGCATTTGTACACGTTCAACATGTCCAGGTAGATCCTACCCAACTGTTTACAAACATTTAAAAGAAAAAATTACATACAGATTATATGAATTATTCTGTTATACTTGTAAGGGAGGTACTACCTCAGAAATTTCTTCTAATTGTGGTCATCAAGTAGTCCAGAGATGTAAATATGTCATGCTTTGTTCACATGTGTACATTCTTACGTGAGTCATCCTAATTGACTTCCATAAAAAAACATTTGTGTAATAAAGGCGTGAAGTTATGATGTTTGTCCGCTAGATCAGCATTCATAGATGTAGAATTAACAAGCACACAAAAAAACATGGCAGCGGGGATGTAGTGGAGTCCATCACAAGTCAACCACAAGTCAACCACAAGTAACAGTGGACCAACAATGACATAAGAATGCCTTTGTCAAAGCTCATTTGAATAGCTTGCGAGTTGAATTGGGACTGGAGGACTTGTGATGGACTTGCAGGGACATGTGATGATGGACTCGAGACAGTAGTACAGATGTTGTAAGGGAATACACGAGCATGTAACGGTTGAACATATATCCCACACATTTTAGAAACATCAAAGATGGTTCATGAACATGAACAAAAAAGAAGTGAACACCTGATATGAATCACATTATCCTAAGACATAAATCCATATTTCAAAGCTTCCACGGTACACCTCACCTGCACAACAAATGGATGGCCGACTGCTTTACATGCTCGGACATCCGTCTTAAGAATGCTGCCGAGCTGTTTCACAATCTCTTCAGATCGGAGAATGTCCACATTCTGTTAACGAAGTTGTGACAATGTGAACAGCACAGATGAATTGGACGTTATCTCATAGCGGACCCTATTACTCAGTTAAACTGCAACGGAGTAATTCACATAAGAAAGGTAAGCTCACAATAAAGGCCGGTTCATACTTCACAAAAGTGTGAATGCGAAGCAAACTTTACATCACAAAACATTGGCTGCAAATTTCACGGAGTTGAAATGTGTTACGTTTTTGCAAATTCACACCGTGAAAACTTGACATGGCGTCACAAATTCACATGTGCCTTCCGCTTTCGCATTAATATGAAGCAGCCGTAATAAATTAACACTGCAGTGATTCAATTCATTTTTTGCACAGTTAGCCACAATTTGGTATAACAAATTGCATGATATAACAAATTGCTAACCGCCGTTATGCAAATAGTTTTTTTCACACCCTTGAGGAAAAGTTTTTAGAGTTTCCTCTTTGGAGTAAAAAAAAAGTTTTTAGGGGAAACAGTTTTTAGAGTTTCCTCCTGGGAGTAAAAAGAACAGACATACCTTGGTGGCTTGTTGAATGATACCATCCCATACTTGATTGGGCAGCAGCATGTATTTCTCAATCAGGTGCTCTTGCACCATGCTGTCCGTCTGAGCACTTATCATGTACCCGACTGCCTCGTAAAACGTGTGCACCTAGGAATATGCAAAGTATTCAGAAAGGAAAATAAGATTCTCGCAATATTTTATAAGTTTGTAGGATATGATCCAAGAAAACTTCTTTCAGGAATACATGTATTGCTTCTAATAATAATGTGTCCTATAGCTGTCAAAAACAGATATTCGTCAAATAAACCTCAAGGGGAAACTAACTAGGTCCCCTGTTATAATCAATGAAATCGACACGGATTGGATTTGAACCTGTGACATCAGAAACACTGCATTTAAGCACTTTAAATCTGAGCTTTCCAGCCCTCTACCGGTTCTCTTTCAACATGTTGAATTTATTTTTGTCCAGGAAACAGAAGCCATTAATTAGCCTGTGTAGATGCTACATGGCTAACCTTGTGCTACATAGTTCAAAGAAATTGACCAGAGCAGAATTTGAACCTTTGCACACTATATGCTCTGTCTGAACTATCCTGCTACAAAACCATACAATTTATTGCAAAACTTCAAAATTAACCCTGACAATCCCCATCCAGTCAAACTCCAACACCATGGTTTTGTTGGAATATGTTGGAGTGAGGACTGCACTAGTAAACTGATCATGCTTTACATGGGCGCGCAGGCATACCACCATAATCAAAGTCCAACAGTTTGGTGTACCTGTAAAGTTTACCATATGGTGTTGGAATTTGCAGGAGTTAGGAAGGTTCCTAGTAAATGACTCAAGGGTTAGGATTAATATATAAGGTTTCATTTCAGTCTGACAGTTTCCGCACACTATGACTTTTAAAGCTTGCAGTTGAACGGACCGAATGTCTGATGGGTATATTTCTCACCTGCTGGGGCTGCAGATCGCAAATAATGGTGGTAATGGTGTTGAGGATTTCTTCAATAAATGGCATGACCTCACCCACTTGGACCTGCACAAAATGACGTCGACACTTCTGGGCAATCTTGATGAAAGTGTCGCAAGCCATATCCTGTACGCCGTCATGTGTTTCTATGTGTGTATCACAAAAGAAAACTAGTGAAGATGACATAGGTGAACTATAAAATGACCCTCGAAAAATCCTTTTCTCTTAAAAAGACAGTAATAGGTTGAATTCTAAAAGTTTTTACTCAAGACTTTAGCAAAAGTGTTTGAAAAATTGAATGATCTACAAAAAAAATTAAACAAAAGGAAACAAATTAAACTTGATGTTGAATCAAACTGTGTGACATGCGTAAGTGTTATGCTTCATAAGCGTACTTGATGTCGTGTTAGATTTTTAGAATCTCTAACTTCAATTGATGCAAGATTTAAAAATTGGTTAATTTTTTTAATGCAATCACTTTTATCTGTAAAACCTACGGGTCTTTGTTTTAGTTCCCTAAATTGGTTTTAAAAATGGCCTGCTGCATTAAAATCAGTTAATGTAAGAATGTGTAAGAGCTTAGGGTCTAGGGACACTTTTTGCAACAAATTCAATACTTCCTTACTACTGTAACACTGTTTCATACTGTCTATAAAACTGGGGAGGAGGGAATCATTGAGACTTACCATGCATGAACTCAAACAGCTTATTGACGACGGTTTTGAGGAACTTCCAGTGAGCTCGCAGGAACCTTGGGTACTGGCCCACCACGTACATGATGTTGGAGGCAATGATGGCCTTGTTGTCTTTGCCCCGTTTCTGCTCGCACAGACCCAGGAGGTCCTTGATGACCGTCACCAGGAAGCGCTTCTCATCTTCCTCGTGCATGGCCCCGCTGATGGAGCCGATGGCCCAGCATAACTGCAAGAGAGGCACGGGATACGGAGAAGGAAAAAAAATGAAGTAGGAATGTTTGTTTGTTGTGTGGTGATTGGAAGCTACTGAATTGGAAAGACTCTATGGAGCAAGTTTTGTCAAGGCCTACTGGATTACTAGTGGTTTACTTGTAATGTACATGTATACTGTGCCAGTTGTACCAATAACTCATTTTTTGAAAATGTTTCGTTAAGACAATGCTCGAATGTAATACCAAACTAATCAGTCCTGGCTCCCAACTGTATATTACACTGCCTGCTACTTTTGAATATCAGAGATGATACAAAACTCATTAGGCTGGTTAAAAAAAGTCTGTTAAACTAGCATAATCAATCAACTAATAAGATATGTAGGCAATTGGAAGCATATTGATTCCATGTTGGTGATTTATTTTAACATATCAAGGTTTTCAACGCTTTTCAGCCGAGTACTCTGGTGAGAACATTGTACCCACTTTGAACTTAGGACATGGTGGATATTACTTATTTGAAATCATGAACTTGTCAAGATTCTGTTTAAGACAGCAAACTAACCTTAACATTTAAATGTTGCTACTTGCACATATAGAAACTGAACAATAATGTCATCTGAAATCCTTACTGTATTGAGGTTTTTCCACGACCACTCATGACCAGAGACTTGCATGGTGAGTTTTTCAGTCATAATCTGCTCCGTGTCTGCATAGTCCAAATGCGTCAAGTAAACTGTAAGAAAAATCAAAGGAAACACAAACGTTTATTCACTCTTTATCTGTATTGTCACTGCCCTAATAATGTATGAGGGTCACTCGATGCCACACTCACTCTCTGCACCACAAAATACCACAGCTGTGGTAAATTGCAGAAGTACAAATGCTGTGTCAATAAGCAGTGCATCGACTACAATGCACCGCATTACTTTTGAAACAACTTGGATCATAAAATGGGATAAGCTTTGTCATAATGAGTTGGCCTATTTGTACCACATTCTCACTGTACCGGTACATGGGACTAACTACATATGATGTGGTATTTGGTGGTATTAAGAAGTTTAAAGTTAAAGGGCACATGGGAAAAATGCTTTTATGAAGGATTCTTATTGTGCACTCACCGAGTGTCTCCCTCATGTTCTTGTACATGTTGATGGAGTCCGTGTCCTTCATAAACTCTCGCACCACCTCTCCTTGCTCGTTCTCAACCACGAGGACTTCCTCCGGTTTGGCCATGCGGGAGATCATCACTCGCCGCACCTGATGGGTGAAATCAAATATCACACAGTGGTGAATGCATTCTGTGATGTACAGATTAACCGTTGGACTATCTTCACGCTTATCAACGTATCAAACCATTCAAACTGAACATTCAGTCCCTAGTGAGTGGCAGCCATGTGGGTCATTCTATAAATTTGGGGTCCACTTTTTTTCCCTTCCCTGTTGCATCTGACAGCGATGATTAATTCAGCCGCCCTCCAAGAGTGATTATGAATAGCAAACTACCTACCCAACAAATGAAAAATTGTTTGGAGTCATTCATAATGATACTTGAATGGCAAATGACAAAGTACCAAGGTAACAGGTTCAGGAAAAGTCACAATTTTCACCCTAAATTTACAGAATGACCCATCTCAGCTGTAGCTAAGCACATAAAGCTCTTAAGCAGACAGGCGTTCTATGGTTTTATGGATTCATCAGTAGATCAGGCAAGCAACTTGGAATTTAGAAAAAACAAGGAAATTCCAAACCACACAAGACTTTGTACAGTGTTTTTCAATTTGTAATGCAGTCATGAGAATTAAAAAACGAGGAAATCAACGGATCCGAGGAAAAGTTGCATGCCTGGTAGATAAACACAATTACAATGCAGTATAGGCGCTAACAGGAAAAACATATTTGTCTAATAGCAACAATGGACGTGCTCTTTCAAGTTTCAAACTGTGATGACATTCCATGTGCATGTAAGAGCTCAAAAATGGATTGTGCTCTAGAGTCCATTTTTTGCAAGCGGCTTTTTGTTTTTCAACCTCTGCATGATCCCTCTGCTATGCAATTCAATATGTTCACTGTCAAAACTAACCTTGGATAATTTCTCCAGGTAGAGCTGTCGCCTGGGTGGTATCTCCTGGGTAGTACTGCCGATGAGCAGTGGAGACGAGGGGGTGGTAGAGGAGAAGGGGCTCTCGCGGTACAATTCAGAGGCCAGTGTGTTCCAGTACTCCAGACAGATTTTGAAGATCTCAGTGTCTTCCACTTCGGATATCAAAAGCAGGTATTGATGCGCCTGGATGAAAAGATGGAGGACAAATAAAAAGGTGCGTTTGGATTGAACCTTTTACCTGCTGGAGTCAACAGCATCAAACAGAGACAAACTTCGGAGAGATTCTGTCTGGAGGGAGAAGGCTTCTTAGTTTGAAACGAATAAGATTGTGCACAAAGAAAAAAATAGCGCATCAGAAAAAGACCCGAGACCAATTGAAACCCCAGGACACATTGGAGGGAAACTGTGGAATTTTTTTCCGGTGGAAATTTTCCAACCGTCAACTTTTCATTCGTTAAATATGCTGGACCTTTGCGGCTACTCTGTGCACAAGTATCCCCCCACCCCTCATTGGTTACAAAGAGAGGGGCATGCAAACGCACAGTTGATGGCGCCTAACGTCAGGACGTTATGGGGTTTTGCAGATTCAGAAGAAAATTAGTCATGCATACTTCACATAGTGCAGTGTGTGAGAATCAGTGAGTACGCGCATGCAGTGTGTCCTTCCCATTGGGGCTTTCAAAAGTGGTCAGAAAACACAATCTCAGGCATTTCTGTTCTCATTAGCCTATTTGAGATATGGCAGACACAACAGACTTTACCCAAATCAAACAGCGCCCTCCTCTTGTGTCTGCCATATCTCAAATAGGCTAATAGCCTTTAAGAGTTGATATACTTCAATGTCTCTCACCTCCAGGAGTATTTCATGCAACTCCATCTTCTTCTCAATCAGTGTCACATGTTCCTTGAAGAACGTACACAGGAACATGCTCAGGTTCTGGATGAATTTCTGTTCCTCATCCTGGCCTTTGGAGTATGCACTTTTGATGTCTGTGGTTAGTGGTAAAATCTGAAAATCAAAAGATAAATGATCACGTCAGAAACATCCTCGTGTAAAATACATTTACAAATAGTATAACATACGTTGTGAGGCAACTCAAGAGGCGATACCATGTTACTCCAGGCCAGGTAACAAGCCAAGTTTAAGGATCAAGTTCGGGGGCTAAATATTGTCAACCATAGTTCGACTATCTTCAATTGAACGAAGGATGGTTGGGCTACTGTAGTGGAGTATTTGAAACCAGACCACGGGGCACGGTTCCATCGCTGGTTACCAACAGCCGTGCGCATCATAAAGCACAACAGGGAGAAAGAACCAAGAAGTTTTGGTGATGATGTTTTAACCATCGTTTGACTAGAGGCGTTTGTATGCTGCTATTAGTGTGCAGGCGTACCTTACATCACAAATCAACCTCTAGGCAGCTATCAAATGGTCCTTGCCTGAACTTCCCCAGGCTACCAGTCAGATTACCAGCCAAAAAAAAGTCATACAATGGACATAGAAATCTAAACACGTGGATTAATCTGATATTCTGATACGTGCATTTTGAGTTCAGAATGTTAGTTGAGGACAGACTAAGACAAACACAGCAAAGGACAAATGAGTGAATATAAATAGAAAGGTAACCATGAAACCGTACATGCTCCTGCACAGCCTACCTGTTTCAGTTGAGTCATGGCAAGAGTAAAGAGCACCACAAACTGTTGCTCGTACTGACTGACGTTTACGCCGGCGATCTCTGTCAGGCATTTCATGGTGACATTCCTGAACAGAGGTACATTCATGAACTGCAAAGCAAAAACATTAATTTTTGGTGTTTAGAAACTGTTCCTGACTAATAAAGCCTAGTGTCAAGGTACTAGTAAAATATTTCTATTTGCATTCACCAGTAAGGTTTACGATATTTTTTTTTACTAGTGAATTAGAAAAATAGCTTAAGTTGTTGCCAAGTTCTTACAATCCGATCACAAATTGTTAAATCTCAAGTCTTGACAAGCTTTTCAAATGAACTGCGACGAAAACATTCCATGCCATTGTTCCTCATGTTACTATTGACTTTCACTGAGAGTACACCTGTAATTGATATCTGTTGGACTTGTGATGGATCTGACTACGACATTTGATCAATTAAAAAATGCATTCACTTTCATTAACCACAAAAGGTGCCAAGGTTTTAACAGCCAAAATTTTACTTATCCGTTTTAAGTATCACAACAAAGCTTGTTCCCAACACATAAATTCCTAAAACCAAAACTGTCTAACTTCAGCCTTGTTTAGGTTGTCACAATTTCATTGAACAGTGCAATTGAACTTCTTGTCGAAACTGCTGGAATATTTTCTGATCAGCTTTAATGAAATCTGGGGGGGGGGGGGAATGAGTTAATAAAATGATAGCAAATTAACTTTGTTGGTTAATGAAAGGAACTAACTTTGTAGATGAGGGTGCTGATTAACTTTGTTTCAAAGATATAGCCAAGCGGGATCCAGTTGAGGAATCTCAGCAATGTCTCCAAGCAGCCATCCACCAGATGAATATTCTGTGAATTGTCCTGTCAGACAAAGATTCAAATTTAAACAATTCAAAACAATTACATTTATGTAAGCAACAAAATATAATTTATATGCTCTCACACCGTGGCAAGAATCAATTGTCACACGATACATTTTGTAAATGGTCATTTCACTTTATGTGAGTTATAGTAAATGAACAAATGACCAGCAAATTGTTTGCAATAATTGAAAAGAGCCTTTCTGATGGAAAAACCTTTACTTCGTCTTTCACACAGTGAGCTCTGAAAAGAACTGTCGCCATCTCTAATGAGGTGAAGCAGCATCATTTTGCATCTTAAAATGTCTGAAGACATTCGTCTATCTCCAATTGTCAAAAACATACTGTTTGGAACATTGAGTCTGTACAGGTTGTTCTCTTAACCACACACACCTGAGTGTTTTGTCAATTGTAATGGAAAACTTCCAACTTCTGTTGACCGTACAATACAAATATTTTAACGTTGTTTGTGTTTTATCCATTGCTTACCATGACAAACTGACACAATGTGAAGACTTTTGAGAACTCATTGCACATGCTGTCCTTGAGATGCTTGGCTTTAGCCTGTGTCATTTGCCCGCTAGAAAAATCAAACACTTCCTCACTGCAAGGGACAAAAAAAAAACCACCAAAATTTTAAGTATTAAAGTCAGGACCTTTTCATGCAAAGTATCAGTAAAACCAATTTAAACAAAAAGAGTAACACTAGAATTTCCAATGTGAAAATTTCTGCAAGAGGAGTGCATTACAAATCGCAATGCTACAACCAGGAAAATACAGAAACATAGGAATCAAATTCAACAATTTTTTTTCATTTTACGAATGGGGACACAGACACAAGGACAGAATCTGTATGTTGTGAATGAATCAGAGTATTACAGATTTATCCATTCATTATTACCCTACAACATGTACAAACATGAAAAAGTATTCTAAAGAATAAACATGTACATAAGGTGGAATAAGAAACCAGACTTTATCTGTCTCATATATGTACATTGTCATATCGAGTTCAGACACTCAGGATAAAAAAAAAATATTCGAAAATATATAGACACAAAACAGTATTTTTCTAAACCCTGCCGCACACGGAGCTAAAATGTATGTGCTGAGCAAAAGTCATTCAAGGCAGTTTGCTTAGCATATAGCTCACAAAATATCCATGTGTACGCTGAATTTTTGCTGAGTTATTTCCCTCACGAGGCCGTGAGGCAAATACATGTATCTACCCTGTTTGATTTTTTTCGCCAGAAAAACTCACCATGTGCGGTCAACCTGAGCTACGTGCTGAGCCAAGAAGATTATAAGCTCATGAAAGCTGGTTATTCTTGTTTGTCGGTCATGTGATTTTTTTTAAAATGTGGAAAAACGCCAGCAGGCTTTGGAAGATTTACAAAAATAATATCTTAAAATCAAGTGTACAGAGTAGTACATTTGTAACTCAACACGTAGCTCAGGTTGACTGCACACGGTGATTTTTTTGCCTCGCGAAAGAAATAAAACAGGTTAGATATTTGCCTCATGGCCTCGCGAGGCAGAAAACTCAGTAAAAAATCATCACACACATGAATTTTTTGTGACCTACATGTACATGTACGTGCTGAGCAAACGGCTTCAAATGACTTTTTGCTCAGCACGTACATGTAGCTCTCGTGTGGGGCGGGCTTAAGAGGTTCTCATTATTAAAGAACTGAGCATGCCAGTGCTGAAACAGTATTTTTCAAAAACATGTTTACGAAGAGCAAAATCTCATTAAAGTGTTAACTGAAAACCAGAGTACACGTACATGTATGTGTATGTGTACATCCTAGTTTCATAAGATACAGTACGAGTGTTTTTCTCATAATCAATCACTAACTTCCAGAGCAGATACATTAATAGCATCAGGAGGAAAAAACAATTAAGACGAATGTTTTGTCGCCTGGATTTTAGCCAAAACAACCTGGATGCACTTTCTACAAGGAAAGATCGTCACGGTTTTGAATCCTTTACTCCAGGATACAAGAATTATAAAATATGAATAAATATGTTTTGCAGATCGTTTTGATTTCAAATTGAATTAAATTGCCTAAATTTTCCAGGACAAGTAAAGTTGTCAAACTGTGGCTTTGCCACTTAAATCTGTCATGAATAGAAAATTCAACACTAAAAGAAATAACTACAAAAAAAATCATAGTCTTGACTGACTGACGACACTAAAAACACTGCTAATTCTGGGAACACCCAAAAGCAATTTTAGAATTTGAAGCAAAAAGTAACTTCTCAATTTAAGAAACCATGATTTTTTAAGCAGATTGACGCTTATCAATGATCAAGGTGGACAAAGCGACCCTATGTCCCTATCACAAAACCAAAATGAAGATCACTTTTAACAATTTAGACATGTTTGGTTTAACATAGAAATGTTCTGGAGTGAATTGGAATCTATGACATCTGAAACACGAAAAACTGACATATAATTTAATAGCCCAATTAGAATAGACATTTAGCAACAAGTTTGAGTCCCACAGCAGTTACTTGTTTTATGGTTATTTTATTTGTTCAACCAAAGGAATTTTAGATAACATGAAGAATAACTTAGTTGTTTTTTAAACAAATGTCTCATTCAACAGTTTGAAATACGGACAACTAATGTTTTTTTACCTGAGTAACTTGAGAATGGCCAAGTTGTTCTGACACAGAGATTCATTTGTCTCGCTTGCTCCGACTATGTCACTGATGAACGTGGGCCAGTTCCTGGGCCACTCATGCTTCAGTATCTGGACCAGGATCATGTTGAGTTTCCCAAGGTAGACCTTCTCTGTCTGTAAATGGTAGGGAGAGAAGAACTAACCTGGTTAACAGGGAATTCAGAGACTTGGTTTCTGCAACAGGACAGGTGTTGTGAACAAGAAGTTGTGTAGCAGATGCCTTCAAATTGGGGATAATAATCACCGGTAGTTTACCCTACATTCAGTTACTATATGAAGTTGTTACTGAATCTAGGGTAAACTAGGTACTGACTACAAATGATTACATGATTAACAGAGCAATATATCACAACTTCTTGCACCAACCCTTCAATGCAAAAATTGCCTTGTGGTTGTGAGGAAAAAATGAAGGCTGATGTGCACTGTTATAAAGTACACAGACGCACTAGTACAATACCTAAAAATTTATTTCAATGTAGGCCTACCGATCAATAAGAACATTACAATTTGGTTACATTATTATCACTCATACTATGGACCATGTCACCCCACATGTACATGTAACCTCACCATCCTAGATCCTTCAAATTCCACCAGGTTGTTTTGCAGGACTTTGCAGAACTTTTAAGAGTAGCCCTGCAGTCTCTATAATACATGAGCGAGACGTTTAAAATTATAAATACAAAGAATTGTACCATAAAGTTCCTACAAATTGATGGATTTTGGAGGATCCAGGAGATTCCAAGCAAATATTTCCCCAGTGCTGCATCTCCTTTCTTCAAAAGAAGGTGCCCAGAACATTTGAGCAGATATGATGTGCAACTGCTATTGTTTTTTCTTTTAATAAACATGTATGACAACAGTATTGATCTGTGTCGAAGTAACCACATGTAGCATACTGAAGCTATCATGTTTCAATCATAATGGAATTCATTTTGTGAGTGCTATTCAACCAAAGTTCCATACTTGTACAACAAATAGACTTGAATCATTTACCAGGGGAACAAGAGCCTGCAAGCTCCCATAAGAAAATGCACATATACATGTATGCAAAAAACGTGTAATGTCATTATGATTCATGTCTGTTTGTATCAACACCATTGGGTGTAGTTTTTGCAACCAGGCAAAGATTGTTATTTAGTTGCGAGTGACATAATGTTGTGACATGGTCCATATGTGCACTTTCTCTTTCATTCAAGTTGCATCATGTATAAAATACTAATTAAATCTGTTCATATTAGTCCCCCAACGAACTATTAACTGAACACTTAAATGTCCTTTCAAAGTGATGCGAAACGAATCTGACCAATTGAACTAAGTTCCAAAGCCTTATATATTTTTTCCCAATTAATTGTTATCTTTCCTGGGACTCCCATTCCTGGTGAGCTCGTGGGAATATACAGAGTGTGCCAAAAAGTGCAACATTCAGAAAACAAACAATTAAGATTGTTTAATGTTTTTTTCTTTAATTAAGGTCAGGGAACCAGTCTAGCTGGCTTGTACCTGTTTATAACATGTCATACAGGTAGGTGTGTAAGCGATTGCAAACAAAATTGAACAGAGCAGAATTACTATTCGTACATATATGAATAATTAATTAGCCATAATTTCAAAACCCTTTGACCTATAGTCATGAAATTTCTTGGGTGTGTTCATGATGAGCTGCTCTATGCATGTGCTGAGTTTCAAAAATTTTCGTCACTCTGTGGCCGAGATCTTGGGGGAGGGTCGGAAACCCCCCCCCCCCCAAGCTGAGAGATGGTCAAAATAACCCGGCCCTTTTAAGGTTAATTTTAATATATAATCTCATTTTTAAAAACCCATATTAGGCCCCCCCCCCCAAAAAAAAAATAGTCAGTCTCTGGTCAGACCGAAGTTCCAGAATTGATGCGGCGACGTGTTTTTTTTTTTTTTGGTGGCTTTTTTTTTTTTAAAGCTTGTATTGTACAGACAAGGTGGGTACTATTTTGCTTTTTTTGTGTCATCATTATACATTGGTGTCCTCTATAATTTGCCTCGGTGCCCTTTATCATTTACCTTGGTGCAATTTCCCCATTCCTTGGTGCTCCTTGGTACAAAAATTTTAGGAGGCGGGGCAATAGAGGGCGCTGTTGTAGCTTCCGTGTTAATTTGAAGAAAAAAAAAAAGTTGACACGCATGATTAAAATCGACGCGCGCGCTGACCAGAGACCGAGTATTTTTTTTTTGGCCTTAAACAGTTTTAATTATTTGTTTCTTGAATGTTTCGCTTTTTTGGCACACTATACAATGTATGGTAGTTATTGTAAAACAACTTTTCACTGCATCCTGGATTCAGCCTACAATATACATGTATGTGTGCCTAAACATGTATACATGTGTGATGCAATCACTCATCTCATTTCCTGGACTGGGTGAAGAATTTTTTTTCTGTGAAATAATTCATCAGATCTTGATGGCACATACTGGTAGCTTTGAAAACAATTTGTTTAGGTTTTTCTATTTTATGTATACATTCTTGGAAAGTGACGTCTGAAACGTGAAAGTGAATCCATCAATGGTGGTACATGAACATGGTATCTCAATTTCACTTACATTGGAAAGCAGAGAGAGATAGAGAGAGAGGAATACTATGTACTTTAAAGTGTTAGTGGCATGGGTAAATTCCTATCATTTGTATTGCTACTCTTTTATACTAAATAGATTTTATTCACCACGTTCATGTGAAATGTGGCTTTTAAATAATTATAAACCTTTGGGGTTTTCTTATTATTGGTGAATTGAAGTGTAAGCCTATTTTTAAAGGCCTAATTGAACATTTGCAAATTGTTAAAAAAAATTGACAGAATAGTGACAGAACATTTCTTTTTCTATAAATAACTGGAGGCCAAGTTTTCTCAATCACCCTTTTAACCAAGGGATGTTTTCATCTGATCGATGATTCTGGAACATCATAATGTGTCCCAATCTATTTAGATTCAACTTGGCAAATGGAAACTGAATTGATTGACCATATCCTCTTACACGTGTAGTTAAACATGTTTGGGCAGAATGAGTATACACATCCAGGGAACATGTGTACATAAACTTTTTTTTTATAATGACAGCAGTTTTGCAAACAACTCCTTTTCTGATCTTGTGTTAACACAAATAATACACGGGTCCAACGTTCAAAAAGATATGTGACAGGGCAAGATTTACCAATCACAAGCTAAATTTGGATCAACAGTGCAACGCTTTGAAGTTATTGCAAATCTGGAACCAGTCATCAGGCCATCTCAAACCAGTGGGAACCTGACTAATCAAGATCTCAAAGTCCCAAAACAAAAACCTGCCAACAGGGATCCATTTTGTTGCTAATACTATATGCAGAGGGAGGAAGAGTTGCTTAGCAAAAATGGAGTTGGAGACTACATGTATAGATCTGCAGATGTGAACTACTATAAATTATAGAATGCTTTGCAGAATCATTATTTCAGCAATATTTCTGTTTTACAATTACAGTATTATGTAATTGCCCATGCAGGTACAACAGTATTTATAACACAGGTCATGTGACACACAGCACGGCGCGTACATGATGTTTACATACATTCCAATACATACAAACTCAAATATGTTTTTTGTAATTATATTGCAGTAAAAAATAAACAATTGCTATGCCTCTCACCAATATCAACTTTGTCTCTTGGTTAAAAAGGGTTTTATATTTAATGTCATTAATTATTAATTATTTTCTGGGCAAAGACAATCTCTACAGTAAAATGGGACTGATAAATTTGTTGGCCAAATTAGAGAGAAGAAATGTTCTGCAAACAATTCTGCAAATATAGCCTAAGCCATTGACAGTGAATGTGGTTTCTTCACTTGGAAGTAACTTTTAAAGGTGAAGGCCACCACTTTTAACCCAAACAGATAGAAATGAAACCTACTGGTACATGTACAATCATGACGAGAAAAAAATGTGAGCACTGCTGTACACAGAAAAAAAAATTATTGAGTGCACCTGTGTACATGTATACAGAAGATTTTGCATTTTTTATTTTTTTTATGGTCAACAAGTTTAAACCTGAAATTTCCAATTTCAAAAAGAGAAAGGCATTTGTTTTTTTAAGATCACCAAGTTTGTGATCCATCTGCAGTTCAGTAAGGGACTAACTATGAACAGATTTTTATGATCACTGAATATATACGGATATGTTCAAGTAACTTATTTTGATCACATAATACCAAACGCTACCATACTTACGACGTAAACCAACTGCCCCAAATCAGAGGAAATCGATTCTGAATGGCGGATAGAATGGAATATCAAGTCATCTGAAGAATTTGAAATGTAGACAAGAATAAAAGCACTTCACAAAGATATGAGTCATTTAGTCTCTGTCATGTTTACATTTTAGAAATCTGTGGGGTGTTTTTTTTTTCAATTTTGTTTCTTGTTTTTCATTTGAAATTTTGAAAACTTGTTTTGTTACACGCAAGATGAATAAAAAATCCTGTTAAATTTCACAAGAAATTGAATTCTCATCTACAATTTCAACCCACTATCAATTGAAGGCAAGGAGATTTCTGAAGCTTTCTGAAGGATGCTATTAAATGCAGTCTCCAACCTCCTAATAAGGTGACACATATACTTTCACAAATTCACAATCCATCATCATTAACATTTTTGTGCTACATGTATAATATCGGTATTTCAATAATTTGCCAGAGAGAGATACATGTACATCGTACCACTAAAAGTCAAGTTTATAAAACTCCAATCAAATAATGTGTACAGTGTACATTTCGGACATAACATTTTGGTGTATTTCAATAGGCAAATTTGGAGGGGGGGGGGGGGGCGGGCCAAAGTGAAATATGAAGTGTGCTGTGCCACAGGTTGACTTGTCATGCTTGTACCTCTCATGCTTACATGTGAGGAATAAGCCAGTTCGGTGTCTCAAAAAAGTAGTCCAGGTCAAAGGTCATTCGGGATAAAATTGCCGATACAATGCTACACGATGTTACGCGAACATCCAGTCTGCTCGTGATTAATGCGCATGCATCATACATTGTACGACCGTCTCATTGCGCGTTCATTCGCCTTCAATGAGCGTTCGATTAACCCAAATGACCTGTGACCCATATCATTGTGCACATGCGCAGTTGAAATACCGAACTGGTGTGTTGTACATGTACAATTTTCATGAAAGGGCCACAAATTTGTTGAAGTCATTAGGCTCTTCTTACAGAGGGCCTGGTTACGTACTTACAAGCAAGACTTAAAACACTCTTCCTGCCTCCAAATTTTTCAATGATACACATGTTACAACATGACTATGAGCAGCTCACACATACACATTTGCAAACATTTTCACAGAAATAGAAACAAATGTATCATGGTCTGCCACAGATTCTTTCTTTAAATTGAGAATTTTAAATTCAGAAAACAGATTCAAAGCATGTTTTGTGCACTCCTCTGAATCCAAAATGTATTGTTTTAATGATGTTGAATAATAATGTAAACACTGTATTGTTCCTGTAATTCACACCCGCTTTTTGGTCACTTTACAAACGATTCAAAACCATCTCGAACACAATGCATAATGACATCCCTCAGCTCTACACATCCACTTGTGACACTCTTATAACATCACGTTTCTCTCTGTTTCTCAACATAGTTATTCCTGTAGTTGTATTGTCATCTCACCATCATTCAAGTCAATCTATGGACCATATTAAATGCTCATAATCCGCATCCCTTCCACGCACTGCATAGGAAAATCCTTCAAAACAGACAAAAGCACTCAATATCACTCCAAACTTTGAAGTGAAACAACTCACACACTGAGAATCACCTTTCCACATTTCATACCACAAATTCAAATTTGACATGTTTCATATTTGTGTAACGAAAAAAAAAGTTTTTGTCAGGCATGTTAGCTCAGTCCTTTGCACTTCAGATCTCAAGTGACCCACTAACATAAACATTAAGATGATGACAAAACTGAATAAAGGAATAGAGAAAAGAGTACAAAACTGGTGACAATGTCAAAACCCATTTGCACTGATGGTGAATATCTTTTTCTTTTGTAATTTTTTTTCCACTTGGCCAACAGAGGAGATTGACCATTTCAAAATAATTTGGGACCAAGATTTAAGTACATTTATTTTGAGAGAAGTAAAGGTTTTAAATCAACACCTTTCATTGCCTTTGGGTGAATAATACATTTATTAAGTGAGCCATATTAATTCATCAGAAGCTAACAGTACCAGGGTAGGTATGTAAAAGGGGAGTTTATTCTGCTTAGTACAAACTGGCCAAAACTCTCCTCCAAGAATTGTGGCCAGTTTGTCAGATCAACGTTCCTCATATGAGTACTCACCGACATTGATGAAGCATCTGATGATATCTTGATAATGAGACCCACTATAAATTTCTTTATGCCCTCACACTGGGTTCGTGGAAGTACTTTCCATCGTGTCTTAATAACAGTTTCAAGGATTTGCAGACCATAGTACTGTAGACAAATCAAAAGTGAAACAAACTTAAAGAGGTCAATTCAATTCAAACAAAATTCAAAATCAACACAACTTTTGCGAAGAGAGGTGTTACACACTTTTTAACAAACACATCTTTGAATTTTTTCGCTCATTTGATATTTTACAAGAGGGGTGAAATCGTTGATTACAGGAACACAGATCTGTTAGTTTGTTGTGTGTGAATAAAATATTTTCTCACCTTAGTTTGTGGGTTATTAGAATATTCAAGAATGGTGTCGACCCTAGTCCAGGCATCAGGATGTTCCTTCAGACTGGTCAAAATCTGCTGGGCCACTTGTTGCTAATCAAAGAAACAAACAAACAAATCAAAAATAGTAAACATACGCAACACAAATTATAAAGTAGTAATCGACAGGATCAACAAAACAAGGGTGGGCAAATGAAAAACTCTACAAAAAATGTACCTTCACTAATACAATTACTTGAGTATAAGTTTTATCAATGCTCACTGGAAATGGGGGGGGGGGGAGTTAATCCTCCAAACTCTTCCACATGAATCAATGTCGTATGCTTCGTATCCTAAAGGGCCCATGCAATGTAATGTTTAATACAATCCTTGAAAATGCACCCTTGTATCCCATTTAACCTTCTTTTTAATTTGCCATTTTCAAGGGTATTTTGGTGTGTTTTTTTGTTTTTATGCTATAAACGCAAATTTCTATTCGAACAAAACTGTGATGTCATTCCGGGCAGAAACTCAATGCTATTTCAGCACAAAAAGTTGCTAGAATTCTTGAGATATTTTGATGTCATAAATTTTCTTTTATTTGGTGATTTGTTGTTGTGTCAGTACATGGCAGTAATAAGCAAATGAGCAAACCTTTCTCACAAATTTGTTCAATGAGCATTTTGGGGTTCACAATTTGAACTGTTGAACAGAAAACCCCTAAACTGAATAGTGTCTACCTGAAATCACATCACAGCACAGCAACAGTGCCCTCACTTGTTCGGAAAAGCATGGAAAATGTTTAAAGACGTGCACTTTTCAATAACATTAACCCCCCAAAAAGGGTGTCAAATAGTTTTCATATATTTAAGAGGAGTAGAAGTTGCACAAAATGTGTTCCTAAGAAAAATTCATCGCATGAAACCTTTAACTTTCAAGGAGCATCAAGCCCCGCACAGTTCTGCATGCAAAGTAATAGTGACTGGGCTCTACCTTTCTGAATTATGCAAAGTTCTCCAAACCCCAGAGATGGATTTGGAAGGATCTGGAAGTAAATGAGCCAAATTATTGCAAGTACTTTTCTTTACCTGTGTTCCAGCACCATTGTACAGACATCCGACCACATTGTCCAGTAGATTGATGTCCAGCTTTTGGCTGAAATCCAGCAGCTTCCCAGACTGCTCTGTTAGGGTCGCCATGCCTTCTTGTATCACCTGCAATGATAAATATACAGGGTAAGTTAAAAAAAAAAAAAAAAAAAAAAAAAAAAACCCAAATGTCGGAACTGTTGTTTTAGTGAAGTTCTGCATGTACATGTAGCACTTTCAAAACCTACATGTAGGATATGAAAGCCCGATTCATAAGCTTTCTTTTAGTACAACTTGAATTATTCAAATCACTTATGTATTTTTCAAGTTACGGAATTTTAAACACAACCACCGTTTTAAAGTTCTGTCCACGGATCACAAAAAAGGTGTGCGCTCTTTCAGCAAAACAAAAACAATTCACACACATCCCTATGTGATTTGTTTTCCTTTTGGTGAAAGAACACTTACATGTACCTTTATACGCCATATCGTCAGTACATCCGAAAGAAATACTCTCATTAATTGTGAAGAATCCTTTAAAAAAAATCCTGGATCTAGACCCAGATCCGGATCACCTCCAAAATCTAATTGATTTGTACAAGTCGTAAGTTGTATCAAGGACCAAAAAGTTTTCATGCAAATCCGTCCATAACTTTTTGAGTTATCTTGTTAACAGACAAACCAACCAACCAACAAACCTCGATGACAACATACATGTACATGTACCTCCTTGGCGGAGGTAAAAATGTTAAGCCTGAAATTAAAACAAGGAAGTGGGTGGGGACTATAGGGACAACCAACTGGTATTTTTTGGTATTTTTACTTGGCTATTTACCAAAGGTTGGTGCATTTGATAGAGAAAGTAGAGAGTTATAAATACCTTGGCCAAACACTGAAGATGGAAGACACCACGAGAGAAGAAGTACAAAGTAAGATCAAGGGAGGATGGAGATGTTTTGGAAGGTACAAAGAATTACTAACAGACACAAAAATTCCAATATCATTTTAGAAGAAGGATTTACAACCAGTGTGTCCAAACGATGAGGACTTATGGGGCAGAGACATGGGCAACAACCAAAGAGATGGAACAAAAATTGACAACACAGAGAGCCATGGAAAGGAGAATGCTCAATCTATCATTACGGGACAAAATCAGACAAACCTTCATAAGACGAAAAACAAAGGTCAAAGATGTCATAGAGAAGATCAAGGAAATGAAATGGAGATGGGCAGGACACTTAGCAAGAAGACAAGACAACAGATGGACCAAGAGACTCACAGAATGGCAACCAAGGACAGGCAGAAGAAGGGGTAGACAAAACAGGAGTTGGAGAGATGAAATCACCACAGTATACACTGTACATGAACACGGCAACATGGAGTAGAATGACAAACAGAAGAGAATGGAAACTGCTTGAGGAGGGTTTTTATCCAACAATGGATGACCACAGCCTGATGATGATGATGATTGATGGTGCATTTAGTCTGCAAAAGTATGTATAGGCCTGTGCAATGCGCAAGCCAATAGCTTTCTACATGTACCTGATGGAAATCAAGGAACCGGTACTCAAGCAAGAACTGGGTTTAACCAGTTTAAGCATGCAAGTCTTATTTGCATATTGCCATGTTTGGCAATATAAGCATATGGAGACCCTTTGTTTATTGTTGTTTATACCATGGAGCAATTATAGTGAGGTTCCAAATTGTTTTGGGGATTTGGTGTTTATTTTGTTTGTTTATTTGTTGTTGTTGTTGTTGTTGTTTTTTTGGGGGGGGCAATTTAACAGTTCATAAAAGGTACATCTTCAAACCAACATGTTTGGTTTTTTTTGGTTGTTTTTGGCCATTAATTAAATTTATCTCTGCATCAGTTTGAAGTTTTTCATTCGATTTTGTGGGAATCTTGTTCCACATTTTATATGTTGAAATAAATAACATGTATACATTTTGGGACTAAGACAAATTTCAAAAAAAAAGAAAACACTTGGAACGTTTACAGGTTTAACAGAAATTCATAGATTGATAGAAAATTGTCACGTCTGAAATGTCTTCCTCTTTTTGGCAGGGGGGGGATTGGGGGGGGGGGATTGGGGGGTGAGGGATTACGAAGGGTGAGGTTTTTTTGTTTTGTTTCTTTTTGTTTTGACTGTACAGTGCATTAATGGAAAAGAGGATATCCGTTGCTTTACATTATTGCTTTACTCTATTTTTACAGTGTTTATTTATTTTCTGGTGCTTGCACAGGTTTGAGGTGGGACATTTCTGTGAATATAGGCCAAATTATTTTTATTTTGGAGGTTTACAATTAGGCCCTAATTCTTGCACAACAACAAAAAAAGGCAGGAAGTAAACTCACCAATTAATGCTATAAATGGTGGCAAGTGGTCACCGTCAAGGCTGTAAATGCTATGGCACATTGCCATTGTGAGTCATTTAATCTTGGACAAGTTTCTGACTGTCATGACTGTGCAATTTAGTAAAAATGTGTTGCCAACAATACTGCCTTCAATAAACAATAATACTAGGGTACATGTAATGTCGGTCCACAACGCACACGCAAATTAAGTTACCACCATTTCCATCGAAGGTTCCCCACACAGTACCTTCACCCACAGCCGAATTTCCCCACAGCCCCCCCCCCCCCTTTTTTTTCATCCACCTTGCCCCCTCCCAAATGCCACTTCCTCAAATTGATTTTTTGGAAAGCACCTTTTGCGGATTCTCATGTTTAAATTAAAGCAGAATTTTGGTCAAACCACAGGGGACATCAAAGTGTATAAAATAAAACGGCCTCTATGAATGCATTCATTGTAAAATTATCATTACAAAATCTTCACATGGTCATGGACAAAAACAACACGTTGCCAAATGATCAAAACACGAATGGGATGCTGCTAAAATATACGGTACACGTAAACGTACAGGGAAGATTGCCCAATCAAAACACTGGAAATCCTCCGCTTACCTTCATCTGCCAATCACCGTCGAGCTTGCCACCTAATGTTTATTACGGGTGAAGTGGAGTCGAGCATGCAACGAACGAACACAACCAAAAATCCTCCGAAGATATCCTATGCGTGGTGCTACTGCTGAAATCCTCTACCAAGACAACACATAACCTTTCCTGTGCTATAAAGCCTCAGCAATCCTTAGAAAGGCCCAAAAGAGCCAGAATTTGCTCCGACTGGGTGAAATTTGTGGGCAAAGATTGTAGTAAACAAGCCCCAAACGGAAAACACGTCCTCCGTCCGCGTTGTTTAGCGTTCGAGTGATGGAAAATTTGAGGCGAGATGGAACCGGTTTTAACCAGTTCCAGCTAGCGAGCCGTATTTTACGCATACACGCAAAGCCGCATGCTTGTTGCAATATGTTTGGTCGGTTTTTTTATACAATGATTGAACCCTGACAATAATGACTGACTGCACTGATCTAGCCAGCTTGGGTTGGTTTGTTTTGGACCATGGTTTCACTATTAATGGTTAATTTGATTATATTTTCCCTTCACTGAAAATAAACAAAAACAGCGCCGGATCAAATCGGTCCTTTCCAACCCCTATCTTGAAGGTGGCATGCCGGCAAGGCCTAATACAAGCAGGTGCCAAACCTATCCCATATAGGAAAAAAAATACATACATACACACCGATCCCGTCGGTTACTTTGAAAACAGTTCCCCATTTACTGAAGCACAACGGGTCCAAAAAGGTAATGAATGTGCATGATCCTGTTTTTGCTTGTTTGTTGGTCGGTCGTTCGGTGGGTCAGTATTGTGAGTTTGTACACTAATCACAATTTGAGGATGGTCATGCATCCCCCATGCCCGAAGTACCTGCTCAAAGTGAAGATAGGACTGGTATCAAATACCTCAATCAAATCGGCATTTTCTTCTTTCTCACCACAAAATGGGGGGGGGGGGATCCAACGGCCCACCCCGGTCAAAAAAAATAAAAAATAAAAAGTAGGGGGATATACCCCCCCCCCCCATTCCGCCCCGCCCTCGGATTTAAATTATATACGCCCATGGATGATATGAATTTCCATCCAGATGAGAAGTTCCTATTATTCCTCACCACTAGTTGTGAAGTAAGGGGAAATTTGACACTGGTTCCTCGTCTCGTTGAGAATTGGTCATTTGAAAAAAAATTATGGACCCACTATACTACAGGAAATTGACTTTCATGCCATCCGGTAATTGCATAAAAGAGGCTGAAGAGCATGAAAACGGCACGCCTCTGTCAATTTGCGGTGGTCAGAAGTGCGCCATCTGGCGACCAAATTGTAAAATTTCTTTCTCTTGCACCTCGTGGACGCCATCATGGGTTTCGCAAACATTTGGCATTCCCATCCAAGGAAATACGGACCTGGCTCCAGAAGCTGGTATGAACAGTTTGTCCAGCAGTAGCTTACTCTTTGATTATCCAGGCACATTTGTGATTAAAAAAGTACCACCAAAATCATTTAGAAATATGAAAAATATAGCCGTTTTGTACATGGTAGTTAGACCAATTTGTTCATGGCGGCGCTTGTGCGCAAACACTGCACTGGCCTGTGTGTGAGATGTTTACCGCACAATTTCAATGGATGAACGCTTACATGTATGAAACGTCGTACTCATACGGTCCGGCAGGGCACGCACCGGTCGCCGCGTCAGTCACTCAACATAGCCCCATAAATGTGGCCAATTTACTGGACTACCTCCCTAACTAAAGGCCACACTTCCACCATGTACAAAAACATGTCGAACTTTGTCAAATTTAGATTTTCACAATTTTAGGCTTAGTTTGCAGTTTATTTTTCATTTTTGTTTTTCTAAAGCAAAAATAAACTGCAAACCAAGCCTTAATGTGAAAATCGGTCACAGTCACCCACCTTTAGAAGCATACTCACCCTCTTTATAAAGCTAATCAGAAAGTGCTGCCTTTTTCAGATGTCTATTTTTCGTGAAATTTCCAGATTTGTTTGCACACGTTGGCTGCGTATAAAAATTTTAACATGAAATTTCAGGAAAATTAGACATCTGAAAAAGGCACCACTTTCTGATAAGCCTATAAACAGGGTGAGTATGCTTCTGAAGCAGAAAGAAACTACAAACTAAGCCTAAATGTCACAATTTGACAAAGCTTAAACGTTTGACATGTTTTTGTACATGGTGGAAGTGTGGCCTTTATTTACGGAGGTAGTCCAGTAAATTGGCCATATTTATAGGGCTATCACTCAACAGTGAACACAATTTTGAAAAGAATGTTGCAACCTGACACCACTTTTTCTTCATCCTATTGTCTCAGTGAAGGTCAGTCATTGCAAAAATGTTGAACATGTTGAAAAGACTTGAATCTGGGACTGACATGACTCAGAAACTTTTCCAGTTTTGTTAAGAAATAAAAAGGGACAGAAGGCCAACTTAGAAAATTGTCTTGACTCTTCACAGACTTGGTAGACTTTGTACATAACTGCTGAACTGAAGTGGCGTCTGGATAGGCCCCTAGTACTAGTATATTTGATTTTACGATGGATCGGTGGACATTTTGGCTTTTTTTTTCCCCCAAAAATTAAAAATCCAAGCGGCAATTGGGCCGTACATGAAATGTGAGTCTCATAATGTCAAAAGGTTGTTTCTCACTTAAATTAACCTGGATGTACACACAAAGTCAATGGATGTCGAGATACGTCCTTGTTGCACGGAGCGTATTCGCGCGAGATACAACTTTGTTGCAGATCGGAGTTATGAACTTGTCTTACTGACGCGTGAGGTCATTATGTCCTAGGACTTTATTGGGGGTAGTACAATGTATTTGAAAGAAAGCCGTTTATCCAAAGATGGTTGGCAATCGTTCGATAAAACAGAATTTTTTTTTTTCAAAATACTACCCCCTAATTGAAAGACTTTAGTTGGTATTTATGACAAATATCATTGGCCGAACCATTGTTGAAAAATGATGCCAAATTCCTCTTTTCTTGAAAATGACAGCATACCAGGTAGAAACGATTTTACACAATGCTTTAGTCTTTTACAGTAAGTTAGGAATTGCAAAATAATTTGGTAGTTTCATTTTGTATATGCTTGCAAATACTGTATATTACCTTTCAATAGTAATTTCCAACAAATTCTGATCAAACAAAGACTGTCCTTTCTTTTCCGATATTGTCATTTTTTTCTCAGGGTGAAGTAAATTCTTAACATGTGTATGGCCATGTACAGACAGCGCTGGCTGAAACTGGAAGCGTTTTAGCTAAAACCCTTCATACATCATATTAGGAGATAAACTCGTTCTGGTAATAGCGCTAAACCCTCCCTCCGAAAGGGTTTAAGTTGCTGTTTTAGCTGCGAGTTGAACTTGATTCGGTCTTTATATAAAATCGTTCATACATTGTTTTAGCAATAAAGTTGCACCGAATCGAGTTCAACCGGTGTTTTAAGGGAATTTAAAACATGTCTGAATGACCCCTTTGATTTAAAGAAAATGTGTTGAACAGCCTTTTTCTTTAATAGAAAGGATTTTGTTTGTTCTTTTCCTACAGCCGTGTGTGTGGCAATCGTCATGGACTGATCCGCAAATATGGCCTGAACATCTGCAGACAGTGTTTCCGAATGTATGCTAAGGACATTGGATTTCAAAAGGTAAGATAAACAAGACAGTATTGCTATCATTTTTTAGTTTACTTGATAACTCTTACATAATAATGATGCTAATAATTGAAAACACATTTGTCAGAGGGGCCATCCATAAAGTACGTACGCATGAAGGGACAGCCTTTAATGGACAGCCCCAAAGCTCTTCACTGGAACTTTTTATAAATATACAACCCTAACCCCCACGGTGTATTCACTAGGCACCCTGCCAAATGCAACAGAATGCAGTGCCAGCCTTGGTACCAAGTACCTACCCTGCCAAATGCAACGGAATGCAGGCATGGAATGCATGCAGATCCGGACACTGCTAAATGCAACAACTTGCAACAACTTCTTACCATTGGTGCATCCTGTTGCATTTGGCAGGGCTAGTGTTAAAGGCAACAATGCTGTATCATGAATTTTGGGCCAATTCGAGCCAAAAAGCAGGCATGCAACTTTTCCTTGGATCAGCTGATTTCCTCTTTTTTTATTCCCATTTCTGTCAATCAAATTAGAAAAACACTGTACAAAGTCTCTGCATTTTGGGATTTCTCTTCTTTTTTGTGAATGTACAGTTGCATGCCTCAAAAAGATAAAACTCCTTCACATTACATGTACATGTCCATCTCGATTATCATTAACTGGAGTCTGTCAATTATGCCAAAATTTAAAGCAGGTCGGGTATAAGGCCTGGAAAGCAGAGATTGTGGTCCCAGTATTTGTGCTTGTGTTTGTGGATCGGGATCCCTGTAAATAATGTGGACACAAACACGTTTTTCAAGTGTCCAATTCCTCGCAAAAGAAATGGCCAGATATTTCTATGTATCTTACATACTGTATCTAGTTGTATTCCTACAAACATACATGTAATTTGTGCTCATTTAACCCTAATCTCACGATCACCTATAGCTACAAAATAATACTAGTTGTAAACTGTAGTATGCAGTACCTCGGCATATAAGTGGGCACAACTCTCACAGTATTTTTTAGTATTTGGGTACTGCATGCATAGTTTCTGTGGTACTATGTAGTATGTGGTACTTTACCCCAAAGTAAGCTGGGGGGGGGGGGGTAGGGTTAAAGTACACAGCCATGGTTCTGTTGGCTCTCTACGTGTAGAGTAGATGGAAATAGAGCTTCGATTTAGGCACTTATTGCTAAAATAAAACACATTGTACATACTGAAATTCTGTTATTTGTATGTTCCTTTCAGATGGATTAAAACCTAGTCTAGAAGCAGCTGGTGTATTTCTCAGGGTGCAGTTCACATCTGCCCCAAAGCATCCTCATCATGAGTAAACCTCTCGGAAGAGCCTTGGCCTGAACTACCTAATGGGAGCTTGGAGAAACCGACGCTCTGACTACCAAGGGAGCGTTGTCTACCGAGCGCAGCAACACCGACCGATCATCATGTCACAGGCAGAGGCTCAGCATTGAATAGATCAACCCAAGCTTACTAATTAAATATGTTCTCATGCAACGCAGTCCAAATGACAATGTCGTTCAAACTTGTGTATTGAGTTCGGAAATAAAATGACCAGATCTGCTTGAAAACAATCAAGTTTGTATCATTCGCAGTCTCTTGTTTTGTTTCGTGTCAATTTACAAAATAGGATTCCATGATTTTTATTAGATAGAGAGTGTGAACGACATTTTCAACTTTTAAAATTGAAAGATGCATTCCCCCATCCCCATGCTATTTTGAGTTTCACCCTGGAAAAAAAGAATACATGTATATTTGTTACTGAATACAAAAGTTAATCAATGTTGCATGTTAATTTCTTTGGAAAGAAATGTAGCAACCTGACGCCACTTCCGCGAGTGTGTTCAAAGTCTATGGAGAGTCAAGAAAATGTTCCAAGTATTTCCTAGTAAAATATGAAACATTTCTCAAGCCAGATTCATGTCTTATTATTTTGGCAATGAATGACCTTCATTGAGATGATATATGAATAAAAAAGTGGCGTCAGGTTGCAACATTTTTTCCCTTTTTTTAAATTGCAAGTTGTGATTCAAACAAATACATGGACTTCTGTTTGCTGCACATGTACAATGACAGTCCTACTGGATGAGTTTTAAAAAGCGGAACCCAAGCCCCCAAAATATATTCCATATTTGAAAAAAACTATGTTGCACCAAAATAATGACTGCAAAGCCAATTTCACAAACTTCTTTAATCTGCCCATCCCCTCATCTTTTTCCGCGATACCCAAGCTCAGTTTTCCTGACTTTTTAGCCTCGAGACTTGTACATCTTTCAATACCAAAAACAAAATTCCGACAATGGGTTGTATACATGTAGTACTAGTAGTACATCTACATACGTACGTATCTTAATAAGTATCGTAGAGGGCGCTCAACAACCATGTAATGCGGGTGTTTGGGGAAAATTCGCAGGGGGGGGGGGGGGGTTGACCCTTCAGATCACGGTCATTGAGTTAAGAAAACTTATGAAACTCGGTGAATGTGTAGAACAACTTAACATGAACATGCCCAAGAGATTCATGACTATAGATTACAGGGTTTTGGAATTATTGGCTAATTAATTAATCATGACGTGCAGTATATGGTAATTCTGCTTTGTAAAGACAAATGGGGAAATGCAGTTTTCACGGCGCGCAGCGCCAACATTTTTTTTATAAAGCGGTGCGTAACCCATGTTCACAATATGATGTTTTCGGGATCAAAAGATGCTGCAGACTTGAGGCTAAAAAAGTCAGGAAAGCTCGGGTCGGGAATTTTGTTTTTGCAAAGGTATCGCGGAAAAAGTTGAGGGGCGGCCCTTTTAGGGTATAAAAAAGTGGATTTTGCACATCATATATTGTTTGCCTAAGCATGGTTGTTTTTATATAATGAAGACACGGTGTACAGAACTGCAGGTTTTGGGGTCATTGCGTTTAAATGGTGATATTCTCTGAACGGATTGAGCAATTTCAGTATTTTTCTTCATCTAAAAGTAGTTTATGAAATTGGCTTTCCAGTCATTATTATGTTTTGGTGCTACATAGGCATACTACTACTTCAGTGTCGCCTAAACGAAGTTTTGGATACACTGCAAACAGGACGCTGGGATACTCTGATGAATTCACGCCCTGATTGGTTGGATTTTGCGTGACCAGTGACCTGCGCGTCATCTAGGTCATGACTCTGCGAGGTTTGAAACGGCCGTTAGGCAAAAAAAAAATAACTCGGTCTCTGGTCAGCGCGCGCGTCGATTTTAATCAAGCGCGTCGATCTTTTTTTTTTCCAAAATGTTCCGCGGTAGCTCCAACAGCGCCCTCTATTTCCGCACCTCCTCAATTTTTTTTTAACAAAGAGCACCAAGGAATGGGAAATTGCACCAAGGCAAATGATCGAAAGCACCAAGGCAAATTATGGAGGACACCAATGTACATGAAGACACCAAAAAAGCAAAATAGTACCTAACTTGTCTGTACAATCCCAGCTTGAAGAAAAAAAAAAAAAAGCAAAAAAAAAAAAAAAAAGCCGCGTGGCCGCGTCAGTTCCGGAACTTTGGTCTGACCAGAGACCGAATATATATATTATAAATTATAAACATTTCAAGTGCGAGCCGGTAGCTCTGTTTGTAGAGTGCCATTCTCAGGTCTTCAATCGCGGGGTTGGTGGTTCGAGCCCTAGGTTGTCATTTGCGACATTTATTATTTTTTTCGACAGAGCGGAGGGGGCGGGGTGAGGGATTGATGACGACACGTGCCTTTTGACGTCACCACCCTTTGCAACCTGAGGTTCATATATATTATAAATTCAAAACATTTCAAGTGCGAGCCGGTAGCTCAGTCGGTAGAGTGCCATTCTCAGATTCAATCGCGGGGTTGGTGGTTCGAGCCCCAGGTTGTCATTTGCGACATTGTTTTTTTTCGACAGAGCGGAGGGGGCGGGGTGAGGGATTGGTGACGACACGTGACTTTTGACGTCACCACACTTTGCAACCTGAGGTTCATATATATTATATTTCAGAACATTTTAAGTGCGAGCCGGTAGCTCTGTTTGTAGAGTGCCATTTTCAGGTCTTCAATCGCGGGGTTGGTGGTTCGAGCCCTAGGTTGTCATTTGCGACTTTTATTATTTTTTTCGACAGAGCGGAGGGGGCGGGGTGAGGGATTGATGACGACACGTGACTTTTGACGTCACCACCTTTTGCAACCTCAGGTTCATATATATTATAAATTCAAAACATTTCAAGTGCGAGCAGGTAGCTCAGTCGGTAGAGTGCCATTCTCGGATCTTCAATCGCGGGGTTGGTGGTTCGAGCCCCAGGTTGTCATTTGCGACATTGTTTTTTTTCGACAGAGCGGAGGGGGCGGGGTGAGGGATTGATGACGACACGTGACTTTTGACGTCACCACGCTTTGCAACCTGCGGTTCATATATATTATAAATTCAAAACATTTCAAGTGCGAGCCGGTAGCTCAGTCGGTAGAGTGCCATTCTCAGATTCAATCGCGGGGTTGGTGTTTCGAGCCCCAGGTTGTCATCTGCGACAATTATTTTTTTTCGACAGAGCGGAGGGGACGGGACGAGGGATTGATGACGACACGTGACTTTTGACGTCACAACCCTTTGCAACCTGAGGTTCATATATATTTTAAAATCAAAACTTTTCAAGTGCGAGCCGGTAGCTCAGTCGGTAGAGTGCCATTCTCGCATCTGCAATCGCGGGGTTGGTGGTTCGAGCCCCAGGTTGTCATTTGCGACATTGTTTTTTTTTCGACAGAGCGGAGGGGGCGGGGTGAGGGATTGGTGACGACACGTGACTTTTGACGTCACCACACTTTGCAACCTGAGGTTCATATATATTATATTTCAGAACATTTTAAGTGCGAGCCGGTAGCTCTGTTTGTAGAGTGCCATTTTCAGGTCTTCAATCGCGGGGTTGGTGGTTCGAGCCCTAGGTTGTCATTTGCGACTTTTATTATTTTTTTCGACAGAGCGGAGGGGGCGGGGTGAGGGATTGATGACGACACGTGACTTTTGACGTCACCACCCTTTGGAACCTGAGGTTCATATATATTATACTTCAAAACATTTCAAGTGCGAGCCGGTAGCTCAGTCGGTAGCTAGAGTGCCATTCTCAGATTCAATCGCGGGGTTGGTGGTTCGAGCCCCAGGTTGTCATCTGCGACATTAATTTTTTTTTTCGACAGAGCGGAGGGGGCGGGGTGAGGGATTGATGACGACACGTGACTTTTGACGTCACCACCTTTTGCAACCTCAGGTTCATATATATTATAAATTCAAAACATTTCAAGTGCGAGCAGGTAGCTCAGTCGGTAGAGTGCCATTCTTGGATCTTCAATCGCGGGGTTGGTGGTTCGAGCCCCAGGTTGTCATTTGCGACATTGTTTTTTTCGACAGAGCGGAGGGGGCGGGGTGAGGGATTGATGACGACACGTGACTTTTGACGTCACCACCCTTTGCAACCTGAGGTTCATATATATTATACTTCAAAACATTTCAAGTGCGAGCCGGTAGCTCAGTGGGTAGCTAGAGTGCCATTCTCAGATTCAATCGAGGGGTTGGTGGTTCGAGCCCCAGGTTGTCATCTGCGACATTAATATTTTTTTTCGACAGAGCGGAGGGGGCGGGGTGAGGGATTGATGACGACACGTGACTTTTGACGTCACCACCTTTTGCAACCTCAGGTTCATATATATTATAAATTCAAAACATTTCAAGTGCGAGCAGGTAGCTCAGTCGGTAGAGTGCCATTCTTGGATCTTCAATCGCGGTGTTGGTGGTTCGAGCCCCAGGTTGTCATTTGCGACATCGTTTTTTTTCGACAGAGCGGAGGGGGCGGGGTGAGGGATTGATGACGACCCGTGACTTTTGACGTCACAACCCTTTGCAACCTGAGGTTCATATATATTATAAATTCAAAATGTTTCAAGTGCGAGCCGGTAGCTTAGTCGGTAGAGCACCATTCTCAGATCTTCAATCGCGGAGTTGGTGGTTCGAGCCCCAGGTTGTCATTTGCGACATTTTTTTTTCGACGGAGGGGGCGGGGAAAGGGATTGGTGACGACACGTGACTTTTGACGTCACCACACTTTGCAACCTGAGGTTCATATATATTATATTTCAGAACATTTTAAGTGCGAGCTGGTAGCTCTGTTTGTAGATTGCCATTTTCAGGTCTTCAATCGCGGGGTTGGTGGTTCGAGCCCTAGGTTGTCATTTGCGACTTTTATTATTTTTTTCGACAGAGCGGAGGGGGCGGGGTGAGGGATTGATGACGACACGTGACTTTTGACGTCACCACCTTTTGCAACCTCAGGTTCATATATATTATAAATTCAAAACATTTCAAGTGCGAGCAGGTAGCTCAGTCGGTAGAGTGCCATTCTCGGATCTTCAATCGCGGGGTTGGTGGTTCGAGCCCCAGGTTGTCATTTGCGACATTGTTTTTTTTCGACAGAGCGGAGGGGGCGGGACGAGGGATTGATGACGACACGTGACTTTTGACGTCACAACCCTTTGCAACCTGAGGTTCATATATATTTTAAAATCAAAACTTTTCAAGTGCGAGCCGGTAGCTCAGTCGGTAGAGTGCCATTCTCGGATCTGCAATCGCGGGGTTGGGGGTTCGAGCCCCAGGTTGTCATTTGCGACATTGTTTTTTTTTCGACAGAGCGGAGGGGTCGGGGTGAGGGATTGGTGACGACACGTGACTTTTGACGTCACCACACTTTGCAACCTGAGGTTCATATATATTATATTTCAGAACATTTTAAGTGCGAGCCGGTAGCTCTGTTTGTAGAGTGCCATTTTCAGGTCTTCAATCGCGGGGTTGGTGGTTCGAGCCCTAGGTTGTCATTTGCGACTTTTATTATTTTTTTCGACAGAGCGGAGGGGGCGGGGTGAGGGATTGATGACGACACGTGACTTTTGACGTCACCACCCTTTGCAACCTGAGGTTCATATATATTATACTTCAAAACATTTCAAGTGTGAGCCGGTAGCTCAGTCGGTAGCTAGATTGCCATTCTCAGATTCAATCGCGGGGTTGGTGGTTCGAGCCCCAGGTTGTCATCTGCGACATTAATTTTTTTTTTCGACGGGGCGGGGTGAGGGATTGATGACGACACGTGACTTTTGACGTCACCACCTTTTGCAACCTCAGGTTCATATATATTATAAATTCAAAACATTTCAAGTACGAGCAGGTAGCTCAGTCGGTAGAGTGCCATTCTCGGATCTTCAATCGCGGGGTTGGTGGTTCGAGCCCCAGGTTGTCATTTGCGACATTGTTTTTTTTTCGACAGAGCGGAGGGGGCGGGGTGAGGGATTGATGACGACACGTGACTTTTGACGTCACCACCTTTTGCAACCTCAGGTTCATATATATTATAAATTCAAAACATTTCAAGTGCGAGCCGGTAGCTCAGTCGGTAGAGTGCCATTCTTGGATCTTCAATCGCGGGGTTGGTGGTTCGAGCCCCAGGTTGTCATCTGCGACATTAATTTTTTTTTCGACAGAGCGGAGGGGGCGGGGTGAGGGATTGATGACGACACGTGACTTTTGACGTCACCACCTTTTGCAACCTCAGGTTCATATATATTTTAAAATCAAAACTTTTCAAGTGCGAGCCAGTAGCTCAGTCGGTAGAGTGCCATTCTCGGATCTGCAATCGCGGGGTTGGTGGTTCGAGCCCCAGGTTGTCATTTGCGACATTGTTTTTTTTCGACAGAGCGGAGGGGGCGGGGTGAGGGATTGGTGACGACACGTGACTTTTGACGTCACCACACTTTGCAACCTGAGGTTCATATATATTATATTTCAGAACATTTTAAGTGCGAGCCGGTAGCTCTGTTTGTAGAGTGCCATTTTCAGGTCTTCAATCGCGGGGTTGGTGGTTCGAGCCCTAGGTTGTCATTTGCGACTTTTATTATTTTTTTCGACAGAGCGGAGGGGGCGGGGTGAGGGATTGATGACGACACGTGACTTTTGACGTCACCACCTTTTGCAACCTCAGGTTCATATATATTATAAATTCAAAACATTTCAAGTGCGAGCAGGTAGCTCAGTCGGTAGAGTGCCATTCTCGGATCTTCAATCGCGGGGTTGGTGGTTCGAGCCCCAGGTTGTCATTTGCGACATTGTTTTTTTTCGACAGAGCGGAGGGGGCGGGACGAGGGATTGATGACGACACGTGACTTTTGACGTCACAACCCTTTGCAACCTGAGGTTCATATATATTTTAAAATCAAAACTTTTCAAGTGCGAGCCGGTAGCTCAGTCGGTAGAGTGCCATTCTCGGATCTGCAATCGCGGGGTTGGTGGTTCGAGCCCCAGGTTGTCATTTGCGACATTGTTTTTTTTCGACAGAGCGGAGGGGGCGGGGTGAGGGATTGGTGACGACACGTGACTTTTGACGTCACCACACTTTGCAACCTGAGGTTCATATATATTATATTTCAGAACATTTTAAGTGCGAGCCGGTAGCTCTGTTTGTAGAGTGCCATTTTCAGGTCTTCAATCGCGGGGTTGGTGGTTCGAGCCCTAGGTTGTCATTTGCGACTTTTATTATTTTTTTCGACAGAGCGGAGGGGGCGGGGTGAGGGATTGATGACGACACGTGACTTTTGACGTCACCACCCTTTGCAACCTGAGGTTCATATATATTATACTTCAAAACATTTCAAGTGCGAGCCGGTAGCTCAGTCTGTAGAGTGCCATTCTCAGATCTTCAATCGCGGGGTTGGTGGTTCGAGCCCTAGGTTGTCATTTGCGACATTTATTATTTTTTTCGACAGAGCGGAGGGGGCGGGGTGAGGGATTGATGACGACACGTGACTTTTGACATCACCACCCTTTGCAACCTGAGGTTCATATATATTATACTTCAAAACATTTCAAGTGTGAGCCGGTAGCTCAGTCGGTAGCTAGATTGCCATTCTCAGATTCAATCGCGGGGTTGGTGGTTCGAGCCCCAGGTTGTCATCTGCGACATTAATTTTTTTTTTCGACGGGGCGGGGTGAGGGATTGATGACGACACGTGACTTTTGACGTCACCACCTTTTGCAACCTCAGGTTCATATATATTATAAATTCAAAACATTTCAAGTACGAGCAGGTAGCTCAGTCGGTAGAGTGCCATTCTCGGATCTTCAATCGCGGGGTTGGTGGTTCGAGCCCCAGGTTGTCATTTGCGACATTGTTTTTTTTCGACAGAGCGGAGGGGGCGGGGTGAGGGATTGATGACGACACGTGACTTTTGACGTCACCACCTTTTGCAACCTCAGGTTCATATATATTATAAATTCAAAACATTTCAAGTGCGAGCCGGTAGCTCAGTCGGTAGAGTGCCATTCTTGGATCTTCAATCGCGGGGTTGGTGGTTCGAGCCCCAGGTTGTCATTTGCGACATTAATTTTTTTTTTCGACAGAGCGGAGGGGGCGGGGTGAGGGATTGATGACGACACGTGACTTTTGACGTCACCACCTTTTGCAACCTCAGGTTCATATATATTATAAATTCAAAACATTTCAAGTGCGAGCAGGCAGCTCAGTCGGTAGAGTGCCATTCTCGGATCTTCAATCAAGGGGTTGGTGGTTCGAGCCCCAGGTTGTCATTTGCGACATTGTTTTTTTTTCGACAGAGCGGAGGGGGCGGGGTGAGGGATTGGTGACGACACGTGACTTTTGACGTCACCACACTTTGCAACCTGAGGTTCATATATATTATATTTCAGAACATTTTAAGTGCGAGCCGGTAGCTCTGTTTGTAGAGTGCCATTTTCAGGTCTTCAATCGCGGGGTTGGTGGTTCGAGCCCTAGGTTGTCATTTGCGACTTTTATTATTTTTTTCGACAGAGCGGAGGGGGCGGGGTGAGGGATTGATGACGACACGTGACTTTTGACGTCACCACCCTTTGGAACCTGAGGTTCATATATATTATACTTCAAAACATTTCAAGTGCGAGCCGGTAGCTCAGTCGGTAGCTAGAGTGCCATTCTCAGATTCAATCGCGCGGTTGGTGGTTCGAGCCCCAGGTTGTCATCTGCGACATTAATTTTTTTTTTCGACGGGGCGGGGTGAGGGATTGATGACGACACGTGACTTTTGACGTCACCACCTTTTGCAACCTCAGGTTCATATATATTATAAATTCAAAACATTTCAAGTACGAGCAGGTAGCTCAGTCGGTAGAGTGCCATTCTCGGATCTTCAATCGCGGGGTTGGTGGTTCGAGCCCCAGGTTGTCATTTTCGACATTGTTTTTTTTCGACAGAGCGGAAGGGGCGGGGTGAGGGATTGATGACGACACGTGACTTTTGACGTCACCACCTTTTGCAACCTCAGGTTCATATATATTATAAATTCAAAACATTTCAAGTGCGAGCCGGTAGCTCAGTCGGTAGAGTGCCATTCTTGGATCTTCAATCGCGGGGTTGGTGGTTCGAGCCCCAGGTTGTCATCTGCGACATTAATTTTTTTTTTCGACAGAGCGGAGGGGGCGGGGTGAGGGATTGATGACGACACGTGACTTTTGACGTCACCACCTTTTGCAACCTCAGGTTCATATATATTTTAAAATCAAAACTTTTCAAGTGCGAGCCAGTAGCTCAGTCGGTAGAGTGCCATTCTCGGATCTGCAATCGCGGGGTTGGTGGTTCGAGCCCCAGGTTGTCATTTGCGACATTGTTTTTTTTCGACAGAGCGGAGGGGGCGGGGTGAGGGATTGGTGACGACACGTGACTTTTGACGTCACCACACTTTGCAACCTGAGGTTCATATATATTATATTTCAGAACATTTTAAGTGCGAGCCGGTAGCTCTGTTTGTAGAGTGCCATTTTCAGGTCTTCAATCGCGGGGTTGGTGGTTCGAGCCCTAGGTTGTCATTTGCGACTTTTATTTTTTTTTTCGACAGAGCGGAGGGGGCGGGGTGAGGGATTGATGACGACACGTGACTTTTGACGTCACCACCTTTTGCAACCTCAGGTTCATATATATTATAAATTCAAAACATTTCAAGTGCGAGCAGGTAGCTCAGTCGGTAGAGTGCCATTCTCGGATCTTCAATCGCGGGGTTGGTGGTTCGAGCCCCAGGTTGTCATTTGCGACATTGTTTTTTTTCGACAGAGCGGAGGGGGCGGGACGAGGGATTGATGACGACACGTGACTTTTGACGTCACAACCCTTTGCAACCTGAGGTTCATATATATTTTAAAATCAAAACTTTTCAAGTGCGAGCCGGTAGCTCAGTCGGTAGAGTGCCATTCTCGGATCTGCAATCGCGGGGTTGGTGGTTCGAGCCCCAGGTTGTCATTTGCGACATTGGTTTTTTTTCGACAGAGCGGAGGGGGCGGGGTGAGGGATTGGTGACGACACGTGACTTTTGACGTCACCACACTTTGCAACCTGAGGTTCATATATATTATATTTCAGAACATTTTAAGTGCGAGCCGGTAGCTCTGTTTGTAGAGTGCCATTTTCAGGTCTTCAATCGCGGGGTTGGTGGTTCGAGCCCTAGGTTGTCATTTGCGACTTTTATTATTTTTTTCGACAGAGCGGAGGGGGCGGGGTGAGGGATTGATGACGACACGTGACTTTTGACGTCACCACCCTTTGCAACCTGAGGTTCATATATATTATACTTCAAAACATTTCAAGTGCGAGCCGGTAGCTCAGTCTGTAGAGTGCCATTCTCAGATCTTCAATCGCGGGGTTGGTGGTTCGAGCCCTAGGTTGTCATTTGCGACATTTATTATTTTTTTCGACAGAGCGGAGGGGGCGGGGTGAGGGATTGATGACGACACGTGACTTTTGACATCACCACCCTTTGCAACCTGAGGTTCATATATATTATACTTCAAAACATTTCAAGTGTGAGCCGGTAGCTCAGTCGGTAGCTAGATTGCCATTCTCAGATTCAATCGCGGGGTTGGTGGTTCGAGCCCCAGGTTGTCATCTGCGACATTAATTTTTTTTTTCGACGGGGCGGGGTGAGGGATTGATGACGACACGTGACTTTTGACGTCACCACCTTTTGCAACCTCAGGTTCATATATATTATAAATTCAAAACATTTCAAGTACGAGCAGGTAGCTCAGTCGGTAGAGTGCCATTCTCGGATCTTCAATCGCGGGGTTGGTGGTTCGAGCCCCAGGTTGTCATTTGCGACATTGTTTTTTTTCGACAGAGCGGAGGGGGCGGGACGAGGGATTGATGACGACACGTGACTTTTGACGTCACAACCCTTTGCAACCTGAGGTTCATATATATTTTAAAATCAAAACTTTTCAAGTGCGAGCCGGTAGCTCAGTCGGTAGAGTGCCATTCTCGGATCTGCAATCGCGGGGTTGGTGGTTCGAGCCCCAGGTTGTCATTTGCGACATTGGTTTTTTTTCGACAGAGCGGAGGGGGCGGGGTGAGGGATTGGTGACGACACGTGACTTTTGACGTCACCACACTTTGCAACCTGAGGTTCATATATATTATATTTCAGAACATTTTAAGTGCGAGCCGGTAGCTCTGTTTGTAGAGTGCCATTTTCAGGTCTTCAATCGCGGGGTTGGTGGTTCGAGCCCTAGGTTGTCATTTGCGACTTTTATTATTTTTTTCGACAGAGCGGAGGGGGCGGGGTGAGGGATTGATGACGACACGTGACTTTTGACGTCACCACCCTTTGCAACCTGAGGTTCATATATATTATACTTCAAAACATTTCAAGTGCGAGCCGGTAGCTCAGTCTGTAGAGTGCCATTCTCAGATCTTCAATCGCGGGGTTGGTGGTTCGAGCCCTAGGTTGTCATTTGCGACATTTATTATTTTTTTCGACAGAGCGGAGGGGGCGGGGTGAGGGATTGATGACGACACGTGACTTTTGACATCACCACCCTTTGCAACCTGAGGTTCATATATATTATACTTCAAAACATTTCAAGTGTGAGCCGGTAGCTCAGTCGGTAGCTAGATTGCCATTCTCAGATTCAATCGCGGGGTTGGTGGTTCGAGCCCCAGGTTGTCATCTGCGACATTAATTTTTTTTTCGACGGGGCGGGGTGAGGGATTGATGACGACACGTGACTTTTGACGTCACCACCTTTTGCAACCTCAGGTTCATATATATTATAAATTCAAAACATTTCAAGTACGAGCAGGTAGCTCAGTCGGTAGAGTGCCATTCTCGGATCTTCAATCGCGGGGTTGGTGGTTCGAGCCCCAGGTTGTCATTTGCGACATTGTTTTTTTTCGACAGAGCGGAGGGGGCGGGGTGAGGGATTGATGACGACACGTGACTTTTGACGTCACCACCTTTTGCAACCTGCAGTTCATATATATTATAAATTCAAAACATTTCAAGTGCGAGCCGGTAGCTCAGTCGGTAGAGTGCCATTCTCAGATTCAATCGCGGGGTTGGTGTTTCGAGCCCCAGGTTGTCATCTGCGACAATTATTTTTTTTCGACAGAGCGGAGGGGGCGGGACGAGGGATTGATGACGACACGTGACTTTTGACGTCACCACCTTTTGCAACCTCAGGTTCATATATATTATAAATTCAAAACATTTCAAGTGCGAGCAGGTAGCTCAGTCGGTAGAGTGCCATTCTTGGATCTTCAATCGCGGGGTTGGTGGTTCGAGCCCCAGGTTGTCATTTGCGACATTGTTTTTTTTCGACAGAGCGGAGGGGGCGGGGTGAGGGATTGATGACGACACGTGACTTTTGACGTCACCACCCTTTGCAACCTGAGGTTCATATATATTATACTTCAAAACATTTCAAGTGCGAGCCGGTAGCTCAGTGGGTAGCTAGAGTGCCATTCTCAGATTCAATCGAGGGGTTGGTGGTTCGAGCCCCAGGTTGTCATCTGCGACATTAATATTTTTTTTCGACAGAGCGGAGGGGGCGGGGTGAGGGATTGATGACGACACGTGACTTTTGACGTCACCACCTTTTGCAACCTCAGGTTCATATATATTATACTTCAAAACATTTCAAGTGCGAGCCGGTAGCTCAGTCTGTAGAGTGCCATTCTCAGATCTTCAATCGCGGGGTTGGTGGTTCGAGCCCTAGGTTGTCATTTGCGACATTTATTATTTTTTTCGACAGAGCGGAGGGGGCGGGGTGAGGGATTGATGACGACACGTGACTTTTGACATCACCACCCTTTGCAACCTGAGGTTCATATATATTATACTTCAAAACATTTCAAGTGTGAGCCGGTAGCTCAGTCGGTAGCTAGATTGCCATTCTCAGATTCAATCGCGGGGTTGGTGGTTCGAGCCCCAGGTTGTCATCTGCGACATTAATTTTTTTTTTCGACGGGGCGGGGTGAGGGATTGATGACGACACGTGACTTTTGACGTCACCACCTTTTGCAACCTCAGGTTCATATATATTATAAATTCAAAACATTTCAAGTGCGAGCAGGTAGCTCAGTCGGTAGAGTGCCATTCTCGGATCTTCAATCGCGGGGTTGGTGGTTCGAGCCCCAGGTTGTCATTTGCGACATTGTTTTTTTTTCGACAGAGCGGAGGGGGCGGGGTGAGGGATTGATGACGACACGTGACTTTTGACGTCACCACCTTTTGCAACCTCAGGTTCATATATATTATAAATTCAAAACATTTCAAGTGCGAGCAGGTAGCTCAGTCGGTAGAGTGCCATTCTCGGATCTTCAATCGCGGGGTTGGTGGTTCGAGCCCCAGGTTGTCATTTGCGACATTGTTTTTTTTCGACAGAGCGGAGGGGGCGGGGTGAGGGATTGATGACGACACGTGACTTTTGACGTCACAACCCTTTGCAACCTCAGGTTCATATATATTTTAAAATCAAAACTTTTCAAGTGCGAGCCAGTAGCTCAGTCGGTAGAGTGCCATTCTCGGATCTGCAATCGCGGGGTTGGTGGTTCGAGCCCCAGGTTGTCATTTGCGACATTGTTTTTTTTCGACAGAGCGGAGGGGGCGGGGTGAGGGATTGGTGACGACACGTGACTTTTGACGTCACCACACTTTGCAACCTGAGGTTCATATATATTATATTTCAGAACATTTTAAGTGCGAGCCGGTAGCTCTGTTTGTAGAGTGCCATTTTCAGGTCTTCAATCGCGGGGTTGGTGGTTCGAGCCCTAGGTTGTCATTTGCGACTTTTATTATTTTTTTCGACAGAGCGGAGGGGGCGGGGTGAGGGATTGATGACGACACGTGACTTTTGACGTCACCACCTTTTGCAACCTCAGGTTCATATATATTATAAATTCAAAACATTTCAAGTGCGAGCAGGTAGCTCAGTCGGTAGAGTGCCATTCTCGGATCTTCAATCGCGGGGTTGGTGGTTCGAGCCCCAGGTTGTCATTTGCGACATTGTTTTTTTTCGACAGAGCGGAGGGGGCGGGACGAGGGATTGATGACGACACGTGACTTTTGACGTCACAACCCTTTGCAACCTGAGGTTCATATATATTTTAAAATCAAAACTTTTCAAGTGCGAGCCGGTAGCTCAGTCGGTAGAGTGCCATTCTCGGATCTGCAATCGCGGGGTTGGTGGTTCGAGCCCCAGGTTGTCATTTGCGGCATTGTTTTTTTTTCGACAGAGCGGAGGGGGCGGGGTGAGGGATTGGTGACGACACGTGACTTTTGACGTCACCACACTTTGCAACCTGAGGTTCATATATATTATATTTCAGAACATTTTAAGTGCGAGCCGGTAGCTCTGTTTGTAGAGTGCCATTTTCAGGTCTTCAATCGCGGGGTTGGTGGTTCGAGCCCTAGGTTGTCATTTGCGACTTTTATTATTTTTTTCGACAGAGCGGAGGGGGCGGGGTGAGGGATTGATGACGACACGTGACTTTTGACGTCACCACCCTTTGCAACCTGAGGTTCATATATATTATACTTCAAAACATTTCAAGTGCGAGCCGGTAGCTCAGTCTGTAGAGTGCCATTCTCAGATCTTCAATCGCGGGGTTGGTGGTTCGAGCCCTAGGTTGTCATTTGCGACATTTATTATTTTTTTCGACAGAGCGGAGGGGGCGGGGTGAGGGATTGATGACGACACGTGACTTTTGACATCACCACCCTTTGCAACCTGAGGTTCATATATATTATACTTCAAAACATTTCAAGAGCGAGCCGGTAGCTCAGTCGGTAGAGTGCCATTCTTCGATCGTCAGTCTTGGTTTTTTTTGCTCTTCTTCGTTGACATTTACTCTTCAAAGTGAGTACAGATATTCTATTGAGACCATAGACACTTTGAGTGCAATCTGTGGAACTTCACGAATTGCTAAAGAGGCATTTGGCCTTGCTTTTGCTCGGCCAACTGTCCTTCTTCATGATGGCGTCGGCGTTTCGATCCACGCTTAAGCGCCCAAACACAATCAGGTTCATTGTTCGACAGAACAAACCGACAGCATTCCAAGTCCATAGATCGGTTTGTCGTGAAATCCACGATGACAACGGTGTAAAGTGTATTGCCGAGTTAGACACCGGATGGTTTAATGTTACCTGTGCGAATGACAGATATGCAGAGATACTTGCTCAAGATGGGATCCTGCTGAATGGAGTTTTGGTTCAGTGCGAAAGAGCTGATGTCTTGAGCTCGGTCGTCGTATACGTCAAGGCACCATACGAGATGAATGACGACGTTGTAGTCAACGCTCTTCTGCCATATGGGACTGTCGTTAATGTTAAACGACAACACCATGATTTCAACTCAGGGATTGAAAATGGGGTCAGAAGCTTGCTAATCAAACACGTTAAGAAGCCTATCCCCAGCTACATCAAGGTTGGCAGTTTCAATCTACCGGTTCGTCATCGCGGTCAGGAGAAAACTTGCAGGATTTGCAGAAAGCCCGGACATATTGCCAGGGAATGTGAAATGAGGGGCCGGTGTTTCATCTGCGGCTCCCTTGATCACAGAGCTGAAATGCATGAAAAACTGCATGAACTACAGAGAATGCCTCCAGTAAGTCAAGTGATCCATGATCACTCATACGGTGCACCGGACGGGAGTGACAGCGAACCGGAGACGAATGATGCTCAAGTAATTGACGGGGGTACTTTAGTAATACCTGCAGAAGGGCCCGAAGAGGAAAGCCAGGAGGCAACAGAGACGGAGGTGATGGATGCGGAGGGTGACACAGAAGTACCTGAAGGAGAGTCAGAGGAGAAAAGTCAGGAGGCAACAGCGCCCGAGGTGATGGATGCGGATGGTGACACAGAAGTACCTGATGAAGAGCTTGAGGAGAAAAGCCAGGAGGAAACAACGCCGGAAGTGATGGATGCGGACGGAGACACCCAGTCCCAAGAAAGAGCTGCCCCCCAACAAAAGCCCCCGACCTTCTGGGATGAAGCCGTGCAGCAGGAGCGCCTAAAACGTAAGAGGAACGATGACGAGGCAAGTCCAGAAAAGAAGGTCCCTAGAGAGGAGGAAGAAAGCATGGACACAACATCGGTACCAGATGGAAAAGAACAGCCAGGAAAAAAAGAAAGAAGTGATGATGATGAACTCTCGGCATCGGGAACTGAAAGAGTCATATCCAAGGAACAATCGGGAGACCAACATTCAAAGGAGCAAGAAAAGAATGCAAAGGGCCGTACGCCTGACAAGCAGGAAACTGTTCGACGACAAAGAAGAAGAAAGAACTCCAAGGAAAACTCACCCCAGCCGGTTGATGGTCACACAGCAAAAGAACGTAGTCCTGCTAAAGGTCGTGGTAGAGGCAGAGGTCAGTCTCCAAATTAGAAACTGAATAAGGTTTTTTTTTCCCCGCCTTCTCGAACTACGCTATTAACATTATTTTGCTGATGAGTTTCTTGAATGCTTTGTCCGTTGTGACCATGAACGTTAATGGCATCAGGGACCTTAGAAAAAGGGAGGCTCTTTTTGACGGTTTTGTTCGAAGAAAGTTTAATATTGTTTGCATTCAGGAAACTCATAGCAATAGCGCCGATGAACATCTTTGGCGCAAAAGTTGGGAAGGCGAAATTGTCTTCAGCCACGGCTCGAATCATTCTCGAGGGGTGGCTATATTAATTTCCAAGAAATGTGATCTTAAAATTTCCAATGTTGAGAAAGATGACGATGGTCGTTGGGTTAAGGGAGATATTGTGTGGAACAAGAAAGTCATTTCCCTCATGTCTGTTTATGCACCCAATCTGATCCCCGAAAGAGCTAACTTCTTCACTGATCTTAATGCTTTAATCAAGTCAGACACTGATTGGATAATAGGAGGCGATTTCAATTGTAATCTTGCTGGTTCTCCAATCGGGGATCCAAGTCGATCTGTTTTAAAACGTATGATTCATGATTCTGATCTTATTGACACTTGGATGACTATTCACCCTAATGACCCCGGTTATACATTTTATAGCAGGGCTCACAAGACTTCTTGCAGAATTGATTACATTTTTGTTTCCTCCTTTTTCAGTCATCAATTGGTGGATATTTGTGCATGTATGAACGGCCTGACTGATCATAAATTTGTCAAGCTGAAGCTTGAAAACTGTATGACCCCTCATGGAAATGGTCGCTGGATCTGCAATAATGAGCTCCTTAGGGATGTGGATTGTTCTAACAGAATTTG
Organism: Patiria miniata; assembly: GCF_015706575.1. NCBI lineage: Eukaryota > Metazoa > Echinodermata > Asteroidea > Valvatida > Asterinidae > Patiria > Patiria miniata. The sequence goes on from NW_024037072.1 coordinate 38,784,913, forward strand.
TAACTTTTGGAATTTTTGGAAGTTGAACAAGACTAATTTTAGCTCTCTCATGGAATGGTGGGAAACAGGAAAGTTTAGGCTCAGAGAAATTATTCAAGATTTCGGTCGTGAGAAAGCCTTTCTTGAAAAACGGCAGATCAATCTTCTTAACAATCGTTATGACGACTTGATCAATAGCCCCGGTGACAATAAAGATGAGATTAATAATATTTTGAGAGACCTCAAAGAGTACGAGATGAAAGAATGGGAGAGAGCTAAAGTTAGGGCTCGCAACATCCACAAAACAGAAGATGAAAAACCTAGCAAATTTTTTCTTAACCTTGAGAAACATCACATCGAAAGTGGTTCCATGACTAAGATTCTTGATTGTGATGGCAATTATGTGGATGATCCTGAAAAAATGTTCAACTGTGTCAACACTTTTTATCATAATCTGTACAGTCATGAAGAGATTAATTTTGACAGTCTGAATGATATCCTTGATGATATTGACACAGAGTATTTTGATGAAAATGCTATTGATTTGGGTAAAGATATCTCTAAGCTAGAAATCAAGAAAGCTCTGCACGATATGAACACAAATAAATCTCCGGGTATTGATGGTTTAACAGTAGAGTTTTATCAAGAGTTTTGGGATATTATAGGTCAAGACCTGCTCGATGTGTTTAAAGAGTGTAAGAAGAAAGGTATTTTGACTAAGACCATGAATACTGCTCTGGTACGTCTTATATATAAAAATTCTGGTTGCAAACATGATTTGAAGAATTGGCGTCCCATTAGTCTTTTAACTGTAGATTATAAAATAATGTCCAAGGTTATTATGAACAGGCTTGGGACTATTATGCCCAGCCTTATAGGAAAAGATCAAACTTACGGCGTTCATAATCGTAGCATTCACGACAATCTCATGGTTTTACGCGACACTGTCGATTATGTTAATTGGTTTGATAGAGAGGCGGCTATTGTCAGCATTGACCAAGAAAAGGCGTTTGATAGAGTTAGCTGGAATTATATGTTCAGCGTCATGAATAAAATGGGTGTCCCACAGAGTCTTATTGGGTGGATTAAACTTCTCTATAGCGGTCCTTTGTGTAGAGTTATGATGAATAATTTTATAGGTGCACCTATTGAAATTGGCAGAGGTATTAGGCAAGGCTGCCCCTTGTCGCCCTCATTGTATGCTATTTGTGCTGAAGGGCTGGCTAATCTTATCAGAAAGAACGATTCTTTTGGTGGGGTTAGCATTCCCAACAGCTATGACTGTATTAAGCTTATTCAACATGCGGATGATACTTCTGTTTTTATTTGTTCTAATCTTGAATTTGATTGTCTTAGCTCCACTTTGCAGACCTTTTGTAGCGGCAGTGGATCGAAAGTTAACGTTCAGAAGACCAAAGGACTTTGGCTAGGAAGTTGGAAAAATCGTAATGACAAGCCCCTTGGCTTTGATTGGAACAACGATAAATTAAAAATTTTGGGCATTTATTTCGGAAATGACGTTCCTGCAGAAGATAATTGGGGACCCAGGGTGAACAAATTGAAAAATACTCTTAATCTTTGGCGCACTCGAAATCTCACTTTGAAAGGTAAAGCTGTTATAGTCAATAGTCTTTTTGGTTCGGGGTTGTCGTACTTTGGCAGCATCCTCCCATGTCCGGATCAATGGGTTAAAGAAATGGACGCCATTATCTTCAAATTCTATTGGCATTCTAAGCCAGAGAAAATAAAAAGAAACAACATTAGGGCTCCTAGAAACCTCGGAGGAACGGGTCTTTTGAACGTTCAAGCAAAAATCCACAGCTGCAAGCTTAAATGGTTAGCTAACTTCTCTAAAGCGTCTGGCACGTGGCGTTCTTGGTTTAACTTTTGGGTTTGTGAAGCCAGTGGGCCCAATCGATTAGGCTGGTATGTGTTCAACAATTGTAAAAGATTTAAAAGAATTCCTCCTTTTTATCAGGAAGTCATGAAGGCGTTCGATAAGTCCGGTGGGATAATTAAATGTAATATTTCTTGTGTTCGCGAAGCTCAACAAGTACCCTTGTTCAAAAATGATATCATTACTGATAATCAGGATAAAGAAATAGACAGCATTTGTTTTAGAACTCATGGAATCACTTTGTTGCACCATGTTTGTTCCAATGGTCGGTTCCTCACTCCACGGCAAATTACTGATCGGTACAATGTTCACCCTAGAGGTGCCAGTCAAGTTCTCAATAGGTTGCGCAAATTTATTTGCCCCAATTTGTTTAATGAGAATCGTATTGGACCTCAAAATCACGTTTCTAACTGGCTTGAAATAAGAGATTTTTCCGATCAGTCGGAAAATATGTCTGTCCGTGACCTAACTGTCAAAATTTGTTATAACAATTTTCGAATGAAAGATTTTATTGAGCCATGGGCACAGCAGAAATGGCAGGAAATTCTTAACATTAGTACCGATTTAGACTGGACTACTATTTGGAAACGGGGAAATAATAAGCACCTTGACCACGACGAAATAGACATCTGGTATAAGATTAAACATCGCATTATCCCAACAAAAACATGGCTAAACACAATAGGTATCACCGAAGACGACCACTGTGTTTTATGTAACTCGCAACCTGAAACTATTGAACACTTGTTTTTGTACTGTATTAAGATTCTTCCTTCTTGGCTTTTTGTAGAACATATTTTGAAAAAATTCACAGGGAACAAGTACTTCTTTCTCAACGATGAAAATAGAATTCTGGGTTCAGGGGGGAACGTAAGCAACATCACTAGTTTGATTCTCATAGCAAAACTTTTGAAAGTTATTTGGAATTCGCGATGTGCCATTTCGTTAAACTATATTGACTCCGATGTTGATATGCTGCAAAGATTCAAAACTAACCTGAAGCGTTTTGTTTACTTTGAAAAAAGCAGATTAGATGACAAAGATTTCCAGAAATTGTATCTTAGAAATAGTGCCATTTGTGAAATTGTTGACAACAAAATCCGCTTTGCATATTGACCTGTATTGTTTGTATTTTCCCGGCTGATTGATAATATTTTCTTTTTTTCCTTTTTTGAGATCCATATGAATCTCAGTCATTTTTGTACATACGTTGTAGATATTTGTACAGTTACAGGTTTATATTTTTATTCATAATTTTTTTCAGTTTGAGCTACGATCAGAATATCATTTAGAAACGTTTAGGATACGTAAACGTAAAATGCATTTCTATATTTTATTGCTTTCAAATGATTTATTTTGTTTATTTCCCGGCTCATCAGTTACTCTGTTTACTGAATTTGTTTCCTTTTCGAATTGTTTGAATTTGACATTTGTGTTTGAATAAATGAGTTTTCTTAAACTCTACAGAGAAAAGAAAAAAAAAAAAAGGTAGCTAGATTGCCATTCTCAGATTCAATCGCGGGGTTGGTGGTTCGAGCCCCAGGTTGTCATCTGCGACATTAATTTTTTTTTCGACGGGGCGGGGTGAGGGATTGATGACGACACGTGACTTTTGACGTCACCACCTTTTGCAACCTCAGGTTCATATATATTATAAATTCAAAACATTTCAAGTACGAGCAGGTAGCTCAGTCGGTAGAGTGCCATTCTCGGATCTTCAATCGCGGGGTTGGTGGTTCGAGCCCCAGGTTGTCATTTGCGACATTGTTTTTTTTCGACAGAGCGGAGGGGGCGGGGTGAGGGATTGATGACGACACGTGACTTTTGACGTCACCACCTTTTGCAACCTCAGGTTCATATATATTATAAATTCAAAACATTTCAAGTGCGAGCCGGTAGCTCAGTCGGTAGAGTGCCATTCTTGGATCTTCAATCGCGGGGTTGGTGGTTCGAGCCCCAGGTTGTCATCTGCGACATTAATTTTTTTTTTCGACAGAGCGGAGGGGGCGGGGTGAGGGATTGATGACGACACGTGACTTTTGACGTCACCACCTTTTGCAACCTCAGGTTCATATATATTATAAATTCAAAACATTTCAAGTGCGAGCAGGTAGCTCAGTCGGTAGAGTGCCATTCTTGGATCTTCAATCGCGGGGTTGGTGGTTCGAGCCCCAGGTTGTCATTTGCGACATTGTTTTTTTTCGACAGAGCGGAGGGGGCGGGGTGAGGGATTGATGACGACACGTGACTTTTGACGTCACCACCCTTTGCAACCTGAGGTTCATATATATTATACTTCAAAACATTTCAAGTGCGAGCCGGTAGCTCAGTGGGTAGCTAGAGTGCCATTCTCAGATTCAATCGAGGGGTTGGTGGTTCGAGCCCCAGGTTGTCATCTGCGACATTAATATTTTTTTTCGACAGAGCGGAGGGGGCGGGGTGAGGGATTGATGACGACACGTGACTTTTGACGTCACCACCTTTTGCAACCTCAGGTTCATATATATTATAAATTCAAAACATTTCAAGTGCGAGCAGGCAGCTCAGTCGGTAGAGTGCCATTCTTGGATCTTCAATCGCGGGGTTGGTGGTTCGAGCCCCAGGTTGTCATTTGCGACATTGTTTTTTTTCGACAGAGCGGAGGGGGCGGGGTGAGGGATTGATGACGACCCGTGACTTTTGACGTCACAACCCTTTGCAACCTGAGGTTCATATATATTATAAATTCAAAATGTTTCAAGTGCGAGCCGGTAGCTTAGTCGGTAGAGCACCATTCTCAGATCTTCAATCGCGGAGTTGGTGGTTCGAGCTCCAGGTTGTCATTTGCGACATTTTTTTTCGACAGAGCGGAGGGGGCGGGGAAAGGGATTGGTGACGACACGTGACTTTTGACGTCACCACACTTTGCAACCTGAGGATCATATATATTATATTTCAAAACATTTCAAGTGCGAGCCGGTAGCTCAGTCTGTAGAGTGCCATTCTCAGATCTTCAATCGCGGGGTTGGTGGTTCGAGCCCTAGGTTGTCATTTGCGACGTTTATTATTTTTTTCGACAGAGCGGAGGGGGCGGGTGAGGGATTGATGACGACACGTGACTTTTGACGTCACCACCTTTTGCAACCTCAGGTTCATATATATTATAAATTCAAACATTTCAAGTGCGAGCAGGTAGCTCAGTCGGTAGAGTGCCATTCTCGGATCTTCAATCGCGGGGTTGGTGGTTCGAGCCCCAGGTTGTCATTTGCGACATTGTTTTTTTTCGACAGAGCGGAGGGGGCGGGGTGAGGGATTGATGACGACACGTGACTTTTGACGTCACCACGCTTTGCAACCTGCGGTTCATATATATTATAAATTCAAAACATTTCAAGTGCGAGCCGGTAGCTCAGTCGGTAGAGTGCCATTCTCAGATTCAATCGCGGGGTTGGTGTTTCGAGCCCCAGGTTGTCATCTGCGACAATTATTTTTTTTCGACAGAGCGGAGGGGGCGGGACGAGGGATTGATGACGACACGTGACTTTTGACGTCACAACCCTTTGCAACCTGAGGTTCATATATATTTTAAAATCAAAACTTTTCAAGTGCGAGCCGGTAGCTCAGTCGGTAGAGTGCCATTCTCGGATCTGCAATCGCGGGGTTGGTGGTTCGAGCCCCAGGTTGTCATTTGCGACATTGTTTTTTTTTTCGACAGAGCGGAGGGGGCGGGGTGAGGGATTGGTGACGACACGTGACTTTTGACGTCACCACACTTTGCAACCTGAGGTTCATATATATTATATTTCAGAACATTTTAAGTGCGAGCCGGTAGCTCTGTTTGTAGAGTGCCATTTTCAGGTCTTCAATCGCGGGGTTGGTGGTTCGAGCCCTAGGTTGTCATTTGCGACTTTTATTATTTTTTTCGACAGAGCGGAGGGGGCGGGGTGAGGGATTGATGACGACACGTGACTTTTGACATCACCACCCTTTGCAACCTGAGGTTCATATATATTATACTTCAAAACATTTCAAGTGCGAGCCGGTAGCTCAGTCGGTAGCTAGAGTGCCATTCTCAGATTCAATCGCGGGGTTGGTGGTTCGAGCCCCAGGTTGTCATCTGCGACATTAATTTTTTTTTTTCGACAGAGCGGAGGGGGCGGGGTGAGGGATTGATGACGACACGTGACTTTTGACGTCACCACCTTTTGCAACCTCAGGTTCATATATATTATAATTCAAAACATTTCAAGTGCGAGCAGGTAGCTCAGTCGGTAGAGTGCCATTCTTGGATCTTCAATCGCGGGGTTGGTGGTTCGAGCCCCAGGTTGTCATTTGCGACATTGTTTTTTTTCGACAGAGCGGAGGGGGCGGGGTGAGGGATTGATGACGACACTTGACTTTTGACGTCACCACCCTTTGCAACCTGAGGTTCATATATATTATACTTCAAAACATTTCAAGTGCGAGCGGTAGCTCAGTGGGTAGCTAGAGTGCCATTCTCAGATTCAATCGAGGGGTTGGTGGTTCGAGCACCAGGTTGTCATCTGCGACATTAATATTTTTTTTCGACAGAGCGGAGGGGGCGGGGTAAGGGATTGATGACGACACGTGACTTTTGACGTCACCACCTTTTGCAACCTCAGGTTCATATATATTATAAATTCAAAACTTTTCAAGTGCGAGCAGGTAGCTCAGTCGGTAGAGTGCCATTCTTGGATCTTCAATCGCGGGGTTGGTGGTTCGAGCCCCAGGTTGTCATTTGCGACATTGTTTTTTTTCGACAGAGCGGAGGGGGCGGGGTGAGGGATTGATGACGACCCGTGACTTTTGACGTCACAACCCTTTGCAACCTGAGGTTCATATATATTATAAATTCAAAATGTTTCAAGTGCGAGCCGGTAGCTTAGTCGGTAGAGCACCATTCTCAGATCTTCAATCGCGGAGTTGGTGGTTCGAGCCCCAGGTTGTCATTTGCGACATTTTTTTTTCGACAGAGCGGAGGGGGCGGGGAAAGGGATTGGTGACGACACGTGACTTTTGACGTCACCACACTTTGCAACCTGAGGTTCATATATATTATATTTCAAAACATTTCAAGTGCGAGCCGGTAGCTCAGTCTGTAGAGTGCCATTCTCAGATCTTCAATCGCGGGGTTGGTGGTTCGAGCCCTAGGTTGTCATTTGCGACATTTATTATTTTTTTCGACAGAGCGGAGGGGGCGGGTGAGGGATTGATGACGACACGTGACTTTTGACGTCACCACGCTTTGCAACCTGCGGTTCATATATATTATAAATTCAAAACATTTCAAGTGCGAGCCGGTAGCTCAGTCGGTAGAGTGCCATTCTCAGATTCAATCGCGGGGTTGGTGTTTCGAGCCCCAGGTTGTCATCTGCGACAATTATTTTTTTTCGACAGAGCGGAGGGGGCGGGACGAGGGATTGATGACGACACGTGACTTTTGACGTCACAACCCTTTGCAACCTGAGGTTCATATATATTTTAAAATCAAAACTTTTCAAGTGCGAGCCGGTAGCTCAGTCGGTAGAGTGCCATTCTCGGATCTGCAATCGCGGGGTTGGTGGTTCGAGCCCCAGGTTGTCATTTGCGACATTGTTTTTTTTTCGACAGAGCGGAGGGGGCGGGGTGAGGGATTGGTGACGACACGTGACTTTTGACGTCACCACACTTTGCAACCTGAGGTTCATATATATTATATTTCAGAACATGTTAAGTGCGAGCCGGTAGCTCTGTTTGTAGAGTGCCATTTTCAGGTCTTCAATCGCGGGGTTGGTGGTTCGAGCCCTAGGTTGTCATTTGCGACTTTTATTATTTTTTCGACAGAGCGGAGGGGGCGGGGTGAGGGATTGATGACGACACGTGACTTTTGACATCACCACCCTTTGCAACCTGAGGTTCATATATATTATACTTCAAAACATTTCAAGTGCGAGCCGGTAGCTCAGTCGGTAGCTAGAGTGCCATTCTCAGATTCAATCGCGGGGTTGGTGGTTCGAGCCCAGGTTGTCATCTGCGACATTAATTTTTTTTTTCGACAGAGCGGAGGGGGCGGGGTGAGGGATTGATGACGACACGTCACTTTTGACGTCACCACCTTTTGCAACCTCAGGTTCATATATATTATAAATTCAAAACATTTCAAGTGCGAGCAGGTAGCTCAGTCGGTAGAGTGCCATTCTTGGATCTTCAATCGCGGGGTTGGTGGTTCGAGCCCCAGGTTGTCATTTGCGACATTGTTTTTTTTCGACAGAGCGGAGGGGGCGGGGGGAGGGATTGATGACGACACTTGACTTTTGACGTCACCACCCTTTGCAACCTGAGGTTCATATATATTATACTTCAAAACATTTCAAGTGCGAGCCGGTAGCTCAGTGGGTAGCTAGAGTGCCATTCTCAGATTCAATCGAGGGGTTGGTGGTTCGAGCACCAGGTTGTCATCTGCGACATTAATTTTTTTTTCGACAGAGCGGAGGGGGCGGGGTAAGGGATTGATGACGACACGTGACTTTTGACGTCACCACCTTTTGCAACCTCAGGTTCATATATTATTAAATTCAAAACTTTTCAAGTGCGAGCAGGTAGCTCAGTCGGTAGAGTGCCATTCTTGGATCTTCAATCGCGGGGTTGGTGGTTCGAGCCCCAGGTTGTCATTTGCGACATTGTTTTTTTTCGACAGAGCGGAGGGGGCGGGGTGAGGGATTGATGACGACCCGTGACTTTTGACGTCACAACCCTTTGCAACCTGAGGTTCATATATATTATAAATTCAAAATGTTTCAAGTGCGAGCCGGTAGCTTAGTCGGTAGAGCACCATTCTCAGATCTTCAATCGCGGAGTTGGTGGTTCGAGCCCCAGGTTGTCATTTGCGACATTTTTTTTTCGACAGAGCGGAGGGGGCGGGGAAAGGGATTGGTGACGACACGTGACTTTTGACGTCACCACACTTTGCAACCTGAGGTTCATATATATTATATTTCAAAACATTTCAAGTGCGAGCCGGTAGCTCAGTCTGTAGAGTGCCATTCTCAGATCTTCAATCGCGGGGTTGGTGGTTCGAGCCCTAGGTTGTCATTTGCGACATTTATTATTTTTTTCGACAGAGCGGAGGGGGAGGGGTGAGGGATTGATGACGACACGTGACTTTGACGTCACCACCCTTTGCAACCTGAGGTTCATATATATTATACTTCAAAACATTTCAAGTGCGAGCCGGTAGCTCAGTGGGTAGCTAGAGTGCCATTCTCAGATTCAATCGCGGGGTTGGTGGTTCGAGCCCCAGGTTGTCATCTGCGACATTAATTTTTTTTTCGACAGAGCGGAGGGGGCGGGGTGAGGGATTGATGACGACCCGTGACTTTTGACGTCACAACCCTTTGCAACCTGAGGTTCATATATATTTTAAAATCAAAACTTTTCAAGTGCGAGCCGGTAGCTCAGTCGGTAGAGTGCCATTGTCGGATCTGCAATCGCGGGGTTGGTGGTTCGAGCCCAGGTTGTCATTTGCGACATTGTTTTTTTTCGACAGAGCGGAGGGGGCGGGGTGAGGGATTGGTGACGACACGTGACTTTTGACGTCACCACACTTTGCACCTGAGGTTCATATATATTATATTTCAGAACATTTTAAGTGCGAGCCGGTAGCTCTGTTTGTAGAGTGCCATTTTCAGGTCTTCAATCGCGGGGTTGGTGGTTCGAGCCCTAGGTTGTCATTTGCGACTTTTATTATTTTTTTCGACAGAGCGGAGGGGGCGGGGTGAGGGATTGATGACGACACGTGACTTTTGACGTCACCACTCTTTGCAACCTGAGGTTCATATATATTATACTTCAAAACATTTCAAGTGCGAGCCGGTAGCTCAGTGGGTAGCTAGAGTGCCATTCTCAGATTCAATCGCAGGGTTGGTGGTTCGAGCCCCAGGTTGTCATCTGCGACATTAATTTTTTTTTCGACAGAGCGGAGGGGGCGGGGGAGGGATTGATGACGACCCGTGACTTTTGACGTCACAACCCTTTGCAACCTGAGGTTCATATATATTATAAATTTCAAAATGTTTCAAGTGCGAGCCGGTAGCTTAGTCGGTAGAGCACCATTCTCAGATCTTCAATCGCGGAGTTGGTGGTTCGAGCCCCAGGTTGTCATTTGCGACATTTTTTTTTCGACAGAGCGGAGGGGGCAGGGAAAGGGATTGGTGACGACACGTGACTTTTGACGTCACCACACTTTGCAACCTGAGGTTCATATATATTATATTTCAAAACATTTCAAGTGCGAGCCGGTAGCTCAGTCTGTAGAGTGCCATTCTCAGATCTTCAATCGCGGGGTTG